>NC_047038.1:39207135-39520528 GCF_011762595.2 Tursiops truncatus
TCATTCATTACCAGGTGTCCTCGCCGCAACTTGCAAAACACAAGTGTCTCGAGCAAGCAAGAACTCACTGCTGAAGTGGTGTGGAGCCTCCAGGAAAGCTCCTGTGAGAGAGACATTGATCAGGTTCAAGCTCTGGGGCAAAGAGAATGAATGAGCTTCAGTTGGAGTGACACCCTGGCTTTCTAGTGTCAGGACAGCACCCCATATTCTACATCAGTGTCTGTCTCCCACAGAAGGCCTCCCTTCCAAGCTGGACTTGAGTCCCTATCATTATCTTCAGAACAGACTCTCACAGTTCTCTTTACAGACAGTTACATACTGGGGCTAATTTTAGGTATTACCAACTTGGAGTTTATTGGGTTCCAGAAGTTTACATTTAGGTCTGTTAAAAAGCACAACCTGCAAGGTTGTGTGTATGTGTGTTTGTGTGTGTGTGGGGGGGGGTATGTGTGTGAAACTCATCAACCTTCTTTAGTAACTCTGAATACTAGTTTTTTTCAGAATATTTTCAGTGGATCGCTAATTTCATGCCAGAATTCAAATGGAAATTTAAACCAAAAGAGCATACAGATAAATAGCAGAGTTTGCTTGCGTTTCACCCCATTTCTTCTGCTGGTGACCTTTCAATTGTGATTTTTTTTTTTACTCTACATATATATATATATATATATATATATATATTTTTTTTTTTTTTTTTGCCAGACTGATTTCTAAAGCTTTATTTTGATTTCTAAAGCTTTATTTTTAGTCCTCAAAAGGGACAGCTCTGATTGAGGGAAGCCCTGGGATATTATTAGACCTAAAATCAGAAAGCCTGGATGTTAGCTGTGGCTCTGTCATTAGTTGCGTGTTTTTAAGTGGGACAGTTAACTCTCTGGGTCTTGTAACTGCATTTGTAAAATGATGACAAACGTAGTTTAATTACAAGGATAACATGATATCAAATTTCTGAAAGCATTTTTCAACCTATAATAAGGTACAAATGATTGCTATTAGTATTTCTGAAAAGTTAGACTTAGGGTGAACTCTTGTTTGCTGGATTGCGTATTTTCCCCTAATAAGTTCTGCCATTTCAAGGAAGTGTTCAAAAGAGAAAAACAAAACCTTGATTTAAAAATGGATAAGAGGGCTTCCCTGGTGGTGCAGTGGTTGAGAGTCCGCCTGCCGATACAGGGGACACGGGTTCGTGCCCCGGTCCGGGAAGATCCCACATGCCGCGGAGCAGCTGAGCCCATGAGCCATGGCCACTGAGCCTGCGCGTCCGGAGCCTGTGCTCCACAATGGGAGAGACCACAACAGTGAGAGGCCCGCGTACTGCAAAAAAAAAAAAAAAAAAAAAAATGGCTTCATACTTTCTGATAACTACTCAAAAATTTCTGGATATTTTCTTTTCCTTCTTCCTGTTTTGCCTGTTCTGCTCAATTTATAGTCTCCCTACAAGTTAATTCTCAGTATGGGGCTTTGTCCTAGAACAGAGCTTTGAATTGTTTAGAAAATTTCATGGGTCTCAGACCATTCCAGCACCTTACTGCAGTTCCCTTGCATTTTCACATAAGGTGGAGTGTATAGAACCTACTCCTGGTTTGGGTTGCTAGCTTCCCACTTTCCAGTGAGTACCATTGGTGGACTCAGTGATATGCTGACCAAATTCCCTTCCAGGAATGAAAGCCTTATTATTCCATCTGCTGGGAGTATTGCCAAAAGATGATCCTCTATAAGGATTGCTACTGCTGGGAAAAAAAACCCCTGCTTCACCAAAGGTCCTATATCCTTGTAGGATTTGTCCACAGTCAATGACTGATCAATATAGAGGTATAATAACATCCAGGCAGCACAATCTCGGGTCAATGCCAGAAGTCCATTCTAGCTCCAGAACTCTCCAGGAGATGTGCTGAAGCCATCTTCAGAACTGTATCACAGCTGAACTTTTTCCCCTGCTCTACTTTAGTAGTGCTTCTATTTTCTCCCTTCCACAGGTATAGATCCTAAGAGCACTCCCTAATAAATGTCTATTATGCAAATTTTCCTGGTGATACAAACTGCAACTATACCTGTGGCGATATTGCAGCTTTTCTGCTCTTGGGGCTTCTAAATGCCCCATTTTTCTTCTTTCTGCTTTCCGCCATACAGATGTTGGTGTAATATCCATCTCACAGCTGTTGGTGGCTTGTCCCTACCTACTTATATTTCTGAGGTTTGTGAAATACTTAATCACCTGGTTTTATTGTAGAAGTTGTTCATTGGTTTTTATTATGTTATCTTAGTTTTTCTCATTATTTTATTTTGGGGTGGTGAGAGTTGAATTCTAGGAGATCTAAAAACTACTGTGCTTCCACTACTATATTTGCCCCAATACTATCTCCTACTGCTCAATCCTTTTGAAAATATTTACATAGAGAAAAATGGAAATGTGGTGGTGGCTTGAGGAGGAAGCAGAGTCAGAAAAGACATTTTATGATAAGAAGTTCCCATTAATTGTATTCTTTAATTTAACACTGAATTGAGGAAATAATCTGAAAAGGACAAATAATCATAAGACCTGACTTCAAGTCCTGATGTTGCCAGGTGCCTTGTGATCTGAGTAAATTGCTTATCCCAATTAAATATCAGTCTCAGTATCTGAAAAATGCAAATGCAAATACATTCCCTGGCTATATTGCAGGAGTATTGTGAGGATAAAAATGCAGTATTTCAAGTGGAACCTCCAAATAAACATGAAACAAGTTAAGAGAAACTTCATCAGAAAGTCACGTAAGATGTGCACAATTTGACAAATTCAGCCACCGATGAAACTGACAATAAACCAAAAGCGACTAATTGGCATGCATTAACTCCAGGAGCACAGTTTTCAAGCAGTTCCAAGTGGGTTAAAGGAAGACAGCTTGGATTTTTCAGTTTTACCATCAAAGCCTCCCAAGTGTTCAAAAAAAGGTTTTACAGAGGTTAATCTATGGCAAGCACAGTTGACTGGTGCTGTTGACTTCAGAATGCAAATGTGTTTGTTTTGGCAAAGGGAAAGAAGATGAATGGAGTGAAAACAAAAGAGCCCATTTCTTCTCTAACTCTTTCAGTGATCTTACAACAATAAGCACTTTCTCTCCTGGGAAGACAAGATTCCTAGGAGGGAATATGAAAAGAAAAATTAAAGGAAAGGAACAAAATTACACAAAACAAAATAACCTTATTGCTCTTAGATGCGTCCTCATTCTTGGCTTTGTTTTATATCTTAATTGTTGTTGTTGCAGGCACTTAATCAATATTCACTACAGAGCATGTGGCTCCAAGCTTTCTTGCATAGTAATTTTGAAAAATATTTTTTTAAGTAAACCATTGTCATGTAACCAAAAGCAGGATTTGAAAGCAAAACAGGTAATTTTCCTAAGGAATATTGACAAAAATCATGCAGAGAGAACTCTAAATCATGGAGTTTGGCATTATAGAAATACATATGATTTCGGGTCATTATTTAGACTTACTTAAGATTGAATGACCCAATGATTCTGAAGATTCATGTACATAATCTCATCACTAAGCATTTGTATGAGGCTATCATTTTTAACTCCAGCAGGACCATCAATGTATAGCACAGTAGATATGAAAAACCAAGATGCCACATGTGGCTAAAACAACTGTAACTGGCAGTAGGACATAAGGGTTGAGATACAGAAGCAAGATCTGTGGCTTTTCAGAAACACTCTGCCCACATAGTGTAACGGACAAAAGTGACTCATTCCATAAAAAGTCATAGAGAGGGACACAATGTCACTGACAGTGAGGAAGATAAAAATATGACAATACAAATAGAGGCTTAGGTTTTCTTCCCTTTTCCTATTTGCAATAATACCAAACATCAAACATGGCTTACAGAGTAAGAGAAACTGTTTAGCACACAGAACTGAGGATATGCTATAAAAGAATCTAGATAGGTCATAGCAGGGCTCAAAGAACTAGTAGATGGTCCTCAGTGGAGAAAGTACGGAAAAACAAGATCGCAAGGGAGGGAAACTCATTAGGATTTAAACAGAGAATTGCTTTCGATGATCTTGACTTCAGTTGTCTAGCCTGTGCCAGAAAAATTACACGTTACTGATTTTTTAATTTTTAATTAATTTTTATTGGAGTATAGTTGATTTACAATGTTGTGTTAGTTTCTGCTGTACAGCAAAGTGAGTCAGTTATGTATATACATATATCCACTGTTTTATAGATTCTTTTCCCATATAGGTCATTACAGAGTATTGAGTAGAGTTCCCTGTGCTATACAATAGGTCCTTATTAGTTATCTATTTTATATATAGTAGTGTGTATATGTCAATTCCAATCTCCCAATTTATCCGTCCTCCCCCTTTCCCCTAGGTTACTTATGATACTGATTTTTTTTTTTAAGTTGATATCAGTGAGTCATTGTTAGTGACTAGCTTGGAATTCTGGGGGGAGAAACTAGATTCCTGAAGAGTAGAGTCATGGAAATATTGCTTACTTTTTTTTAAACTACCATAGGTAGATGCAAAATATTGAAGCTAGTGATTAGACACAAGTATTTAACATAATGCTTGTCACAGATGGTTCATCAGAAATAAAAATTTGTTAAATGACTAAATGAATCAGTACTTGTGTAAAAGGCATTAGTCAATTAAAAAACAGCACTGGTTCATGGAAGATGGGTCAGGGCAACTAAATGTATTACCATTTTGAGAGGGTTGTTAGACTCAGAAATAAATACGTATGTTTAAATGATTTTAGAAGACGTGGCAAAAATCTCATGGTCCCATCATGTTCAAGATATAGAAATGTGGGTTATATGACAGTGTAATAATTTAATTCATAGGTGATTGCATAAATCATAAGGAAAGAATTAATGAATCAATGTCAGACTCATCAAAGGCCCCTAGTGATGCATCTGAGGGTCTTGTCTTTAACCCTGTTCTAGTTAATATTTTAGTTAAACACTGATCTGATTACAGGTACATGGATAGATGTAGATGACGTGAAGTAGAGAGTATAAACTATCCTGGGCGACAGAATCAAGATTCTCCAGAATCCTGACAGTGTCTTGTAATTATGAAAAAACGAAGAAAGAAATTTCATATTTAATGGTCTTTTAATTTTAAATAAAAACTCATGAAGTGAGGTTAGGTCATTTATTCTTCTGCATCATACCTACCTCCTTCAGATCTCCGAGAAATACCAGATAAACATAAGCAATACTCAGACCTATACATACGTCTCATTAACATGTAAAATATAATCTGTCCCAAGTCAGTGTTTTTTGGCTGACACTGATGATTTACCTTTCTGAGGAACATGAGATAGTCCCTTTATCTTTCTTTTGATTTAAAGTTGGAAATAAGCTTAAGAAGTCAGCTATTTGTTATATTTTCTCTGGCTACACGTTCCTTCTTTGAAATTTTAAAATCCATATTTAATATCCCAATCACAAGCATCCTGTATCAAGACTGCCATCCCAAAATATAGATTTCCTCTTGGATCATATCATATTTTTTTCATTTTGTTCATGTACTCATTTATTATTTTACTAATTTATTTAACATTAACCAAGTACCAAATTTGTGCTAGAAAGAGTGAAACTGGTAAGGTAAGGTAGTTACCTTGGTAAGGTAGTTCTTAACCTTCATAAGATCATAATTGATAAGGGTGGCACCAGAAACAGTGTTAGGCAACTGTAATATAACATGATGAGTTAAACGACTGAAGAAAACATTGGAGCTTTGGGAATAAAATGAAGAAAGAGTAGGAGGTTCTGGGGTAAAACCCACAGATATGTTAATCCCAAACTCCTAATTTATCGTATTGGGTGTTTTACCCTAGAACCTAAATTAGGAGTTTGGGATTAACATATATACCTACTCCTGTATATAAAATAAATAACCAAAAAGCACCTACTGTATAGCACAAGGAATTATATTTAATATTTTGTAATAACCTATAAGAGAAAAGAATCTGAAACAGAATATATATTTAACTGAATTACTGTGTTGTACGCCTGAAACTAACACAACATTGTAAATTAACTATACTTTAATAAAAAAAGAAAATTTTTTAAAAAGATAAATTAACAAAGTTTCCAATAGGTGTTAAAATTAAATAAAAAACTGAATAATAACAACTAGTAAAAATTAGAGGCAGAAGTGGGGTAAAATATCTTATGGTCATATAAAAAAAATCTCATTCTTGTTCCTTCTTCTCAAAACATGGAACTTTCAGGCTATAGACCCAAAATCTTGGCCAGCACTCTCTCTAGTGGTAGACCTATGAACTACCCCTCTGCAGATTCCTAAGTTTCAGGAACCTGAGTAAAATGGTGCTCATGAAGATACCTAGAATGTAAACAAGTATTTAATAATTCTTTGTTGTATTTGGGTAAGAATAAATACATCAATACTATAGAAGTATATCTCCAAAAAAGCACTTTCAACAAATAAAAAAATTGTATCCATGACATCTCACCTAGAAGTGGCACCAACCAGAAAACAAACAGGCAAAGATATTCAGAGACCTGGAAATCTATGAAAAAGTAAAAGACCTGGACCAGGAGGGGTCTGATTTTGATTCACAGATATTTTACTGGCTGTGGATGCTGATGAGTCATCTCAGCAATCTGTATCTTAGTTTCCTTAATTGATATATTTGGGTTGACCATATGTCCCAGTTTGCCTGGCGTCGTTTTGGTTTATGTCAGTTGTACCAGGTAATGATTAACACCTTATTTCACTCCTTAATGTGCCCCATTTGGCTTATAAATTATATGTTCACCCTAGTTACATGATCTAAGGGTAATGTTCTTTTACTTTTATAAGGAGAATTAAATGAGCTTGGGGTAATGGAGGTTCAGCCATGACTTAGGTGTTTGGTTCTTGCTTAATGTGTTTTTACACTAAAGCTTGCTCTTTGGAGCTTATCTCCTCAGTGATTCTGATTAATGTTTCCCTCTGTCTTCATTGTGTCATATTAAGGATGAATGGAGAGAGTGTGAGCTGTGAATCTTCTCATAAAAATTAATAAAGTTAACTTTACCCAGAAAATAGGAAAGCCCTCCTGAACCACGTGTTCCCTTACCAACGCTGGCCTCTTGAAATCCTTAAAACAATTTTACATCTTTCACAAATAATTCTGAAACACTGACATTTTCACTAAATCTAAAAACCTATGGAAAAGGAAATAAAACCAGGAAATTTAATGCCCTGTATTTTGGGTTTGGGTTAAGCTGGGCATCCCTACAGCACATTCAGCTTCTCTAAAAACATAAATATAAAACAACCTAAATATTCTACTAATGAGTGACTACTGGAATAAATTATAGAGCATCCATACAATGGGACACACTGCATTCACCAAAAATGATGGTGTAGAGCTATATTTATTGACATGGAAAATTGCTCACACCATATTATGAAGTGAAAAATGCAAGTGCTTAGAAACAAGTGCAGGATTATTGTAAAATTACATAAAATTATGTGATATATAGTTTATATGTTTATGTAGATATAATAATGTCTGAAATGCTCATCAAAATATTAATAGTGGTTATCTCTGGGTGTAGTGATTTAAGAGGACTTGTACTTTCTTTTCTATAAGAGACAAGTATATTTGCTTTTAATAAAAATATAAAATATGTGATTTACATGGAATTACAAAAGAAATGTCCCTTAAACTATAGTTTCAGAGGTCAGGATAACCTGTGCACAGATAATGAGATGAGATTAGATGCTGATATAAAATAGCTAAATAGTTTTACACACACTAGAACTCTTTCTTCCATTAGCATTGAGGTTTTCTGTAATTCCAGTTCTCATAGCCACCTTACTCCCCAAAAAGATAAAAACAGGAAACCCTTAATACTAATACCACAGTTCCTGTAGATGCCAGCCTTGAAGATGATCCCCAGTGGTCCTTGCCTCGTGGTAGTAACGTCCTTGTGTAAACCTGTCGCCTGAGAGTGAGCTGGACTTGATGACTTACTTAACAATGAATAGAATAAGGCCAAAGTGATGTGTGTGATTCAGAGACTAGGTCATTAAAAGCAGAATGGCATCAACTTCTCTTTCTCTCTGTATCACTCACTTTGGGAGAAATCAGCTGCCATATCATAAAAATACTTAGTAGCCTAGGGAGAGGGCAGGGGGTGAAGAACTGAGGTCTCTGGCTAGCAGTCAAGGAGAAACTAAAGCCTGCAAACCACTCAGATGACTGTAGCCCTTGCCAACCCGTTAAAGCAATCTCATGACGGGCCCTGAACCAGAACCAGCGAGCTAAAATGCTCCCCAGATTCCTGATCCACAGAAGTAGAGTGAGGTAATAAATGTTTACTCTCATGAGCTGGTAAGTTTTTGGCATAATTTGTTACAAGGCAGTGGATGATTAATACAATTCCAAACACGCTTGACAAGATTTCTTTCTGGAAGCATGTAGTTCAGGTACCCTAATCTCAGCCAGTCAGCTTTTGACTTCATGCCAGGTTCACTCTCTCCTCTACTGATGAAAGATTCCTTGAATTGGCTGCTATGTGTGTTTTGGTTTTGTTTTTTTTTTCTTTCAGTATCAATCGTATTTCATGTACCTGGCACTGAGTTTCTAAGTCAGATATTTCAAAAGTATGTGACAGTTGGTTTTGGGTTGAAAGCTTGCCTGAAGTCAGGATTCCAGATGCATTGCTTGTTCTGACCTCTGACCTGTTTGCTCTCAGGGTTCCTTCCTCTAAAGCTGGGTTCCTTCCTCCATAATCCACGTTTCTTTTCCACATCTACTCATATAGTTGATAACAGCATGTAAAACACATCTCTTCCTGGCATAGAACCCAAAGATTGTGGAGTACTTATTAGTCATTGGAAAATTAGATTCATAATTGAACTTCAAAACAAATAGGAAAGCACTTCCATTTTTGTTATGATGGATAATGAATATTGGATTTATTCTTTGCCTGTAAAAGCAGCAACAATGACAAAAACTAGACAAAATATATAAAAATGTTTTACAGCCTTAACAATAGAGATCACAGGGCTGTGGTCCATAAGTGAAATAAAATACAACAAAGAAATAAAAACAGATGAGACAAATAATAAACAAATAAGAACATGTGACAGGCTTAAATCCAGTCATATTGACATTCAGATTATTTATAAATGGACTAAACATTCCACTGAAAGTCATCAATTAACAGATTATAAAAAACAGACCTTATTGTGCGCTGTTTACATGAAACACACTTTAAATAAAAAGACATAAATAGGTTAAAAGCAAAATGAATGAAAAAGGTATACTTTGTTAACACTAATCAAAAGAAAGCTGGAGTGGCTGTAGTAATATCCGATAATGTAGACTTTCAAACAGGGAATGTTACCAGTGATAAAAAGAATAATTTTATAATTATAATTTTATAATTTTTCTAAGAGATAGGAGAATCCTAAAATGCATCAAATAATAGAGCTTTAAAATGCATGAAAAAAAGTTGATAAAACCAAAGCCCCGGATTTTTTTTAGAAGTCAACAATTGCATTTTGAGGTTTTATCATTTCTCTCTCAGAAATTGATAGAGCAGAGAAAATATCACCAAGGGCGTAAAGAACTAAAAAACATTATGAACTAACTTGAACTAATTGATATTTATAGACTAGCCCAAAACTGTAGAATTCAGTGTTTTCAAGTGTTATAAAAATTCACAAAGATAGTCCATATCCTGGGCTATAAAACAACTCAACACATTTTGAATATGTTAAATTATATAGTCTATCTGTAATGAAATTGTAGTAAAAAACAATTTAAAATATCTGAAAATAGATATTTTGGTAATTAAATGAAAAGTCTTCAAAATAGCACATGGATCAAAGAAATAATTTGTAATATTTAGTTTTATTTAGCATTAAATTACTACTAAAAAAAGATGAATAATAAATATAATTTTAAAATAATAAATGCAAAATTGTTTCTACTATACAGTGAATATTTTTAATAAAGATACAAATTTGTTGATACAGCTGAGCACTGGTTAGTGGGAAATCTATAGTTTCAAATGATTCTATTAGAAAGGAACATAGTTTTAAAATTAATAATCTAAGCTTAAACATTAAGAAGCTAGAAAAATAAGAGTAATAAGAAAAGAGATGAAACACAAACTACCAATATCAGGAATGAAGAAGATACTATTATTAAGAATGTTACCAATACTAAAACAATCCTGAAAGATGATTATGAAACACTTTATGCCATTAAACTCTTCAGTTTAAATAAAATGGAAGAATTCCTTGAAGACACATATTACCAAAACTGCCTCAAGTAGAAATAGAAGATCTGAATAGCCTATTAGAGGCAGTTACCTTGTATTTAAGTATGTTTCCACAAAGAAAATTCCAGGTGTAAATGTCTTCAGAGGTGAAATTCAGCAAATGTTTAAAGTACTATACAAATTCTTTCAGAAAATAGAGAAGGAAGCATTTCACAGCTCTTTTTCTGAGACATAATTACTAGGATACCAAAACCAGAGAAACACATTATAAGAAACAAAACTCAACACTGATACCTCTAATGAATAGACACAAAAACCCTTAGCAAAATAATCATTAATAAATCATTTCTGACAATATACAAAAATGATAATACACCATAATCAAGTCATTTTATCTAGCACAAGCAAGGTTGGTTTAATGTTACAAAATAAATCAATCTACTTTGACATTAGTGACAAAAAAAAAAAAGGAAAGTGTTCATAATTATCTCAATAAATGCAAAAAGAACCCATGTTAATACCACTCTCAGCAAACATAGAACAAATGGGAATTTTTCAATCTGATAAAGGTCATCTGTAAGTAATCTACGGTTAACACCATATTTAATGGTGAAACCATGATCAAAGACAAGACAAGGATATCCATTCATCCCCAGTGTACTGGAGTATCTGCCCCAAACAACTGGCATGTGTACCTTTTGCGATGGCATACAGTAAGAAATTACTTAGAAATAAACTTAGCAAAAGATTTATAAGACCTTAGTGAAAACTATAAAACATTGCTGAAATAAATTTTAAAATCTAAATAAATGCAGAAGTACACATTTTCATGCTTTTGAAGAATCAATATTTTTCCAGGGTCAGTCCTCCCAAATTGATCAATAGATTTTACACAGCATGAAGCAAATTACAATAGGATTTTGTTGCATTAATTTGTAAGCCAAATTTTCATGCCAAAACTTAGAATTGCCAAAACTATTTTGAAAAAGGACAAAGTGGAATTCAACATAAAGCTTCAGTGATCAAGATTGTGTTAACTTGGCATAAAGATAAACAAATAAATCATTGTAGCAGATTAATTTTCCTCAAATACAGCCATCATTATCAAGTCAATTAATTTTCAACAAATGGTAACATATCAATTCAATGAAGAAAATTAATTATTTTCAATAAATTATGCAAGAACAATTGGATATATGTATGGAATAAAATGAATCTCAACCCCTGGTTTACACTATATACAAAAATTAATTTAAATGGATCAGACACGTAAATTTAAAAGTTAAAATCATAAAGTTTCTAGGAGAAAACATAGGAGAAACATCTTTGTGACTGAGAGGCAGGCAAAAGTTTATTTGAGGACAGACCTAGTATATAATAAAAAATAACCAATTGGACTTTATAAAAATTAAGCTCCTCAGTTCATCAAAGGACTCTCAATAAAATGAAAAAACAGAGCACAGAATGGGAGATAACATCATTTTCATAGATCTCTGAGAAAAGATTTTTTTCTCCAGAATAAAGAATTTCTATAATTAAAAATCAATTAAAAAGGAAGATATATAAAGGCCAATAAACACATTTTAAAAGATTTTTTAAGAGCTGAATATCATTAGGCATTAAAAAAATGAACATTTAAACCACAATAAGTTACCATACATAGAAAAAGCTACAACTACTACACCAAAATTTTGCTGATGTTATGAAGCACAGTCAGAATTCTTATACATTGCTGTTGAGAGTGTAAACTAGCACAGACACTTTGAAAAACTCTTGGAAGTTTCTTACAAAGTTAAATATACAACCATCCAATGATCAGAGTATTCCACTCCAGATATTTACCCAAGAGAAATGAAAACATAGGCTACAAGGAGACTTTTATGAGAATGTTCAGAGTGGCTTTATTTACAATAGGAAAGAAAAACCCCTCCAATATTCAATAACAGGATAAAGGATATATAAATTGTGATATATTTATATAATGAAATACCACCCAGCAATATATAATTTATATACAATATATTACATAATATACATACATATGTATATAAATGTATATGTATATATGTGTATACATATATATGTAACTGGCACATGAAATGGCATGTATAAATCTCAAAATGATCATATTGAGATAATAAATTCAGGCCAAAAAACAGTACATTTTGTAAGATTTCATTCTATTATAGGAAAACCTTAATCTATGGTGATAGAAACCAGGTCAGTGGTAGGGTGGGAGGTATAGGTCAGCTTTTCTTGGGAGGTGACAGCAGGAAACATTCTGGGTGGTTGCAGATGCTCTCTGTCCTGATTAGGGAGGGGTTACCTGAGCATATACATATGCTAAGAATTATTGCAATACCCATTTAAGCCTGTGTATGTCATTGCATGTAACTGTGTTAGTCTGCTCAGGCTACCATAAAAGAATACCACAGGTTGGGTATGCTAAACAACAAAAACATATTTTCTCACATTTCTAGAAGTCCAGATCAAGGTGCCTTCAGAGCTGGTTTTTGGTGAAGCCTCTCCTTCTCGTTTGCAGACGGCTGCCTTCTCCTTGTGTCCTTACATGGACTTTCCTCCTTGTGCATGTAGAGAGAGAGTTCTGGCATCTTCTCTTCTTACAAGGCACCATTCCTATTGGATGAGGGCCCTACCCTATGACTTCATTTAATCACCTCCTTAAAGGCCTCCATGTTACATTGAGGATTAGCGATTGACCATGCAAATTTCAGATGGGAGCACAATTCAGTCCATGACGATAACTCACAGGCTTTTTTTTTTTTTTTTTTTTTTTTTTTTTTTGCAGTATGCGGGCCTCCCACTGTTGTGGCCTCTCCCGTTGCGGAGCACAGGCTCCGGACGCGCAGGCTCAGCGGCCATGGCTCACGGGCCCAGCCGCTCCGTGGCATGTGGGATCTTCCCGGCCCGGGGCATGAACCCGTGTCCCCTGCATCGGCAGGCGGACTCTCAACCACTGCGCCACCAGGGAAGCCCCTCACAGGCTTATTAAAAACAACTTAAGAAACAAAAACACACAAACAAAAAAACTGGGGAAAGGTATATTTATATTCTTTGGAAATTTGTGTTTCTAGTGATATAAAGACTTTATAATATTCAGAGTCACATTTTTTTATAAACCAGTATAGCAAAAAATGTTCTGAAGTATTAAAGGAAGCAGATGGAATAGCCTGAAATTAACACAATTGGGCTATTTTGACTATACTGGCCTTACTGGAAATAATATTTAGTTAGGGAAGGATCTAGGTATGAGGTATTTCCCTTTAAATAAGGCTTTTGATCTGGCTGGGTAAATGCAAAGCCACAGCTACTACTATAAATAATAATTCTCACTAATCTTTTTGTCCTTCTGACATGTTAGAGTTATTTTTCAAAATTCCACATCAATCACCTACTCCACCTATTACACATGTGACAAATTACTATTTGACAAAATCCAATTCAGCTTCATAGAGACAAAGTCTCACAGGAAATAAGCTCTTGAGGGCTGGGCACATCTGAGAAGTTCAAAATGTTAGTAGTACCTCTTTTTTTCCTTCTTTTCCTAAGGGGTCATTTTGAGAGATCCATGGGAAATGCCTTCCCAGGCTCCCTACCATGAACATCTCCTGTGCTACGCCTGGAAAAGGCAAAATCTTTTCTTCTGTTTCTGCCCCACACACATATTGAGCATGTCCTCTGTTTCCAAACACTGGTGGGTACTGGAGATAAGAGATGAGTATGCTTTCTGCCATGGGAACACTCACACATAAACAGATCACTCCATGAGGTGTGATGGGTGCCCGCAGAGACAGGGCTATGAAATGCTGCCTGGGTCTGACAAGGAGAGCAGATGTGTGAGCTTTGAATGTTAAACTGGAGTTTGTTTGGTAGGGATGCAGTTAAGAATGATAAGAGAATTTCAGGCATGGGGAAGAGCATGAAATACTGCAAGGCTTGGAGAGAGCATGGCACGTTTTCTAGAACTCGGTGGATCAGTATACTTTCGTGGCACACAAAAAAAGGGAGAGGAGGAAAGGTAGGGAGAAGATGGAATATGCTATGAGTGTTGAATATCATGCTTAGGAATTCAAACTTTTTTTTTCTTTTAGACATTAGGGAGCTCAAGGGAATTTTTAAGCAGGACTGTGTGATTTGATTTCTGTCTCATAAAGGCTAGAGAGTCACCTATTTGGAGAGTGGGTTCAAAGGAATTCTAGCTATGAAACCCTTGTCATTGTGCAGTTGGATTGTAAAAAGGCCAGCATTAGAGTTCTTTGTGATTATTCCATTATTGATTCAACACTTGTCAGAATACAGGGGAGCAGCTAGGTGCAAAAGGTATATCAGAGAATATGTCAGTATCTCTGCACAGTAAAAATGTAGACTCCACTAGAGAAGGCAGACAGATATGCCCTTATAAACATCAGGAGCTTCCAGGCATTTCTCGTGGTTACTCAATCTTCAGTATCTTTAATGAGAAAAATAATGAAAATAATAATTTCTCACTTTTATTAGACATTTTGTAAGAATAAACTGTAAGAATTCCTCTTGAATCATTTTCTCATTTCACCTCATCTCAAGTAACCACCATCCCAAATATAGCCCAAGTTCCTCTTACAGTTGAGGTAACTGAGTACCCAAAAGGGACAAGAGACTAGTCTTACTCAAGATTAATGGCTCACAACTTGAAAATTAATGATCTTTGGGGGATAGGGGACTTCCTGAAAACAAAGTTGTTAATTTTCTGAAAGACTCTGGTTTTTATACTTTCAGGTTTAAAATTGGCTAAAGGAAACAAATTCTGCCCTGAGAATGATTAGAAATCTAGTGCATTTGGATGTGTGTAAATGTGTATATGTGTGTGCAGGTGTATGTGTCTATGTCTGAGTGTGGTATCCGTGTGTGTGTGTGTGTGTGTGTGTGTGTGTGTGTGTATGTGTATGTGTGAGAGGGAGAGAGAGAGAGAGACTCCAGCTTCAGGAGTTCCACCTTTCAGAGCAACAAGGCCCTTCACCAATATTTATTCACACACACCCACATACCAGTAATATTTGAATTACTTTTTAAAGTTGGCAAAGTTTTTAAAATTCATTATTTTATGCTGATGCTCTAAGATTAGTGATTGGATTTTCTTCCCATGTAGTCTAGGTGCCATTTAAACTGCTGTGTTTTTTTCTGGGTCCCAGGGCAGGTAATTCTGAGTTCAGGTCTCTCAGTGATATCCCTCCTTATAGCAGTTCTCTGAGTTGGGGGTGGGATTCCCATGGATACTGCATCTTCACCTTTCCTACCAGTTTCTATGTGGTCCCTCCCTCTATGTGCAGAAGCTGTTCAATCAGCCCTCAGGTCTTCTTCAGGAAGGACTTCTTTATATGCAGGTGTAGATTCTATGTGTCAGTGGGAGGAGGTGGGTTCAGGGTCTTCGTATGCTGCCATCTTGGGCTTCTCATTATTTTGTGTTGTAGTCAGAGGTATCTTAATCCTTTTCATTTCAGAAAATGTAACTGAAATAAATATACTGACTCACATGGATTGAGGGATTTTCAGTGTGCCAGATTCTGATCAAAGAGCTTTATAGATTTTTAACTCAGTTAATCTTCATATCAACTCCATAACATAAACTCAGTTAATACTTAATAATAAGTTTGTCAATACTATAATCAATTAATATCATCAGCATTAAACAGATGAGGAAATTGAAGTATAGAGTATTTGAGAGACCTGCCTAAGGCCACACACATGGCTAGTAAATTGTAGCCCTAGGATTTGCACCTAGGCATTCAGACTCCAGCACCAAACTTTTAACTGCTCCAAGATAATGATGCTATCTCATACATTACTATCCGACCTGTAGGTAGAAAACCAAAGTTTAAATTTTGATTCAAAATCTGGCACTTTAATTAATATTTTCTAAAGTCTTGTATCCCTGGTAGCAATTGTAGTTTACAAAAGCACATTTACCATTATTTCTTTTATTTTCAGCTCAACAGCTGGGTGAAACAAGTAAGATTACTCTCCTCTACTTCACAGATGGAAAACTGAGGTTCAGGCTCAGAGTGTTCAAGGGACTTACCCAGGGTCACACCAGCAGTTAGCAGCAGTCCTGAGACTGGAAACCAAGACACAAGGGTCCTAAACCATTATGAAGTCTGTGGGCCATGAGTTCATGCTGCTCTGAGTGAGCTCTATGTACAGGCAAGGTTGTAATTTCTGACCTCATCCTAATAAAATGATAGATTAGATAAACCAAAGTGATGCAGAATTTCTCTACAAATAGGCCATGATTACAGCCCTACTTACAGTGCTGGGACCAGATCTCTTACAAATGGGAGGATGTAGGTGATGGCACATTTTGGAGATATGCAGGTGGGAATGGCACCTTCAGTCCCCATGGACCAACAATTGGTATCTCAGTTCAGATAGAAACAATGGAGTGTTCACAGTGCTAGGAGCCAGGGGGATTAAGGCCCTCACAGGGAAATATAAGGTCTCTTGTTGGAATTAACTGAGAAAGGTGTTGCTAGGTGGCATTTAATTAAAAATGCTATATCAGCCTCATGTTTGTTAACTCATTTGTAAGTTAGCTTCCCTTCTATGTCAGGTTAAATATAGCTCTCCTTTGCGTTGAGATCACAGACTGATCCATTTCATGTACAAATTATATGCAGCTAACTTTAAGTGTGCTGAGCTATGCTATTACTGAGTTATCTCAAGTTTAAGGCCTGTTATGCAGCCTTGCTGAAGTTGCACAGACAATTTAGGGGTAACTTCAATCGCTGATGAGTTCAGTTCCTTCTTTCTTTTTCAGCAGTTTTCTCTTACACACTTAGCCATCCAATCATTCCAGCTACAAAATCCAAACCCAGATTTTCTGGTTGCTTCACATTTTCTAGGGCTCTCCCACTGGCATTTTCTCTGGTTCCTGACAAAATCTGTACAGTTAGTATCACTTTCTCTTTTAGAGAGGATGGTACCAAGGCTGAAAGAATTTTAGATACTTACCTGGGGACACACAGTGAATGTGTAGCCCACTCTGATGAGGATGCAAGAATTTGAGGCTTTCTCTTCTGCAGGACACTGGGTCTTGATAATAAAGATGCAGACAAGTATGCCCAATAGCAGTAAAAACCTTGTATATATGATGGTGTGAAGCAATTCAGATGCTTCGCTATCGTGCTCTTGTGTTTTCAGAGCCAACTTACTTAATGCCTCCCTATTAATCATCTCATACTGACCAAGGGTCAAATAAAGCCCACTCTCCTCAACATGACTTTTACTATCTGGCCATTGCCTATTTCAGCAATGTTATCGTCCATCCTTTCCCTGTAAGCATTGTACTTTCATCACAAGGGATGACTTGTAATTCCAAACCACAGCTGTGTTCTCTCCTGCCCCGAAGGCATTATTCCTTTGACTGCCCTGCTATCTCTGCTCCTTATACCTGGTGAAAATCAATGTTTTTGGTTATTCGGGTCATATGTCAACTAACTAAATACACACTTTTGATTTTCTCTCTGTCCAGGTACAGCGCTAGGAACTCAGGGTCTAGATATAGTGACCAGTTGAACTGGTTTACCAGGGACTGAGGAGTTTCCTAGATATTGAGACTTTAAGTGCTAAAAATGGGATGCTCCTAGGCAAATAGTTGTTCAACCAAGGTCTAGAGGAACTTATTGACTTCAGTGGTTCCCTCTCATCCCTGGGCATTTAGATATAGATATTGCCTTCTCTAGGTTCCTTGGTTTTATCTCTACGTTTATTGCATTGCTCTGTTTCTTTATAAAATGTCCATCTCCTAAAAAGACGATGAAACCTTGTTGGGGACGGCAGAGGGTGTGGACCTTGTTTTACTCATCCTCAATCCCGGCTCTCAGCCTGGCACATGGTGAGTATTCTTTAAACACTTGGCAAATGATTTTTCAGAAGAGAACTTACATCCCTCCAAGGGACTCAGGAATTGAATAAGTGGGTGTTTGAGAAAGACAGGAGCATTCTGTGCCTTGAGAATATTGAAGGGCCATTTCCTGAACCCTGGTATGCTCTATTCTCTAGGGTCCTTTAAACTTCTCTAGAAAAGCAAATTGGGACAGAATCACTGCAGACAGTTATACAAAATAGATATGCCTGAAAGGGACATAAAGAGGAAAGACTGTCGAGAGAAGAATTAGAAGGAGAAATAAGAATAGTGTGTGTATGGGACCACAGAAGAATGAATGGTGTAATTAATGTGTTTTTTTTTAAATTTAAAATGCATGACTGTTACATCAAAGATACATCTTGAGTGATTATCAAGAAAAAAGTGGCTAAATATAACTGCCAAAAATTGGCACCCTGCTCAGAAGATATTATAGGCAATTTTCAACAAACAGTCAAGATTTGGAAGAGTTAATTCCAAACTTACACAAACTGCTCCAGAGAACTGGCAAATAGGTAATCCACCTGAATTTACTTTATAAGGCTGAGATAATCTTGGTGTCAAACTGGACAAAGGCAAATGATAAAAATTATATGGCAATCTCATTTATGAATGTAGAGGTAAAATTAAAAAATATATATATTAGCAAATTAATTTCAGCAACATACGAGCCAAGTCAGTACTGCTTGGGTATATTCCAGGAATGCTGGCATGGCTTAATATTAGAAAATATTTAAAGTAATTCACCTCATTAACTCATTAAAGGAGATAAACCATAAAATCACTTCAATAGATTCAAGAAAAATGTTTGCTAAATTAATTTTTTAAAAACTAATAGAAAACATAAAACCCTGAGAAAAAAAATATAGGTAAGCGTTTTAATAAACCTAAATTTCAGAAGGATGATATTTTATACATGACACAGAAACACAGATTATAATAAAAAGAATTCTATTTCAGAGACACCATGAAAATGGGAAAAGAAGAGTCATTAACTAGAATATATTTGCAATACATATAGCAAACAAAAGACTAGGATTCAAAATATATAAAAACTCTGAGCCATACCTCTGTCTTAGCACTAACATGTGAATGTAAATATTTATGTATTCCCCTCAACTTTAAGAAATAGTGAGAACTTCACATGAATTGGGTCTAGATCATTTTTGTATTCCCAGAACCTAGCATAGTACCTGACAAATATTGGTACACAGCCAATGCTTACTGAATGAATAGAAATATTAACTCTGTAGAACAAGCCTATTAATCCCCAGCATGTGTGGTCCATCATGTACAGGATAATGTGCTGAATCCTCTTCAGTGATTTAGAAATAGTCAACCATTCATATCACTCGAACATTTAGGTTGATATAATACAGTTAGTTCAGTCTGCTTTAACAGAATACCATAGCCTGAGTGTCTTAAACAATAAACATTTATTTCTCAAAAGCACTAGAAGCTAGAAAGTCCAAGGTCAAGGTATGTGCAGATCCAGTGTCCAAGGAGGGTCATCTTTCTGTTCTGCTAATGGCAGTCTTCTAGCTCTACCCTCACATAGCTGATTGCAGAGAGAGGGGAATAAAGTTCTCAGGTATCTCTTCTCATAAGGGCACTAATCCCACTCATGAGGACTCCACCCTCATGACCTAATTGCCTCCCAAAGGTCCCAACTCTTAATACCATTGGCTCAGAGTTAGGGTTTCAACACATGGATTTGAGGGGGTGCACAAACATGCAATCTATAACACAAAGCAACTAGAGCTACTTTAAGCAGAAAAATAAGTATTTACTAAAAAGATAGGGAGAGATTCATAAATTTCCAGGAAGCCTAGAGAATCAAACTCAGAAAATGACAGAGATGAGGAGAGACTTATTAGCTAGAACCACAGTGCAAACAGAAGAATAGAACCAGTCTAGGGAGAACCTGAATGCAGTATCCCTTGCTGCCCACATTACATGCAGGACCCTCACCACTGTGTGGGCTACTCCTAGTAATTTGACATTCCTGCTAAGCCTGATGCCCATCAGAAAATAAAATTCTTTACTCCCATCACTAACCCAACATACACATTTCTGGGCTGGTGAGTGAATCTACAGACATTAACCCCCATTTCCCTGGGAGCTAAGAGAGTTAAATCTGCACCCCTATTAAACTGTGGTGACAGACAGGGGTTATGTAAACATGAGTAAAGGATTTAAGTTCTAGGCAACCAAAAAAAATGTTAGATGTCCACTGCATAGTCCTTCATACTTTGACCATTGAAACCTTATTTGCCTTCTAGGTCTAAGATTGTACTCAGTTCAGAGAAGAGAAACAAGTTCTCGGATTCTTCTTAAGAGTCCAACCTCAGCAACAGCTTGCTTTTAGCCCAGAGGCTCTCAATGTGGGTGGTAATTCTTCCCTAGGCAGTATTTGGAAATATGTGAACAAATTTTTATAAATTCATTGTGAGACTTTAGTAGAATTTCACATTGGGAGAAAGAAGTACAACAACATGGGGAATCCCCCGGCAGTCCTGTAGTTAAGATTCCATGCTTCCATTGCAGAGGGCGAGGTTTCGATTCCTGGTTGAGGAACTAGGATCCTACATGCTGCACAGCACGGCCAAACAAACAAAAACAAAACAAAACAAACAAACAAAAAAACAACCTGCAGTGCACAGAACACTCCCTGTAGCATTATCCCACTTCCTGTGCCCGCACAGTCCTGAGGAATGTTGGACCTCACCACCTGGGTGGGGGGGCAGCTAGTCACTGTATGGCCAGTGCCACACTCCACATGTGAGCCCAGGGCCAAGCTATCTGGGGACTTCGGGGATTTCAGAAGCAAACTTCATTATCTGCATCAGGCAAGAAGAAGGGAGAATAGATTGTTCTGAAAATATTCCCACAACAGAGTCAAATGTTGACTTGGAATCTGGTCTTTTGCACTTAAATTTTTCCTGAATTAAGGGGAACCTCTGAGAATAGTTCAGGCCTCAGGCTATAGACCTAAGAAGCCACTAGACTCCCCACTGCTTAACCTACCCCCAGGTGCTGGAGGAAATTTCACCCTCATATGAACTCACTAGCATCTTCATTTCCTTTGCTTTTTAATGCCATCTGTGCATGTGTGTGTGTGTTAACACAGCAGTCTCTAGGTATTATGTAGCTAGAAGATTTTATTCAATACAGTTCTTTCACATGCTGGGTTGATGTGTACTTTTTAGCACTAGCGGTGGTTGTGTTTACAATTGTGGCCAATTTTAGGGACCATATTATTTACTCTGAATAAAAATAAATAAATAAATAAATAAATATTATAGTCATATATGTATATAAACATATATATATATACTCCTAATATGATATTAGCATCCTTAATCTTAGCATTTAAGGTTTTTCACAATATTATTTATGGAATTGTAAAATAACTAGAAGTCTTAGTTATAACTTCCAGCACTCTTTTCCCTATAGAAGTAATAAAAAAGTAGTAACAATAATAACTAATGTTTGCATAGTGCTTGATGATTTATGAAACATTTTCAAATCTTACACACCAGTGAAGTCGGTATTAGTAATCATGCAGCTGCAATTCATAGGATCAAGTCATGTGAACAGAGCAATGCATCTTACACAAGTTAGAGCCAAAATATGAGGCCAGGTCTTGTGCCTTTTAAACCTTTGCTCATCAGTGCTTAACAGTTGCTTCCACTGAAACTTGTTTTGAAAACCCAGAACTCATTCCTAAAAAGAAAGCCCAATTTCTCCTTCTTCAAGGGACAGAAGCCTCAAAAATGTTTATTCTTTACTCATTGAGTATCTTTAAACTTGAGGAAGAGAAAACACAATAAAAGCAACAACACAATTAGATTAAAAATTATTTCTTTTCTTCCCGTTTGCACACATATACTAGTTGCAGGAAAGGCATTCAAGGTGAACTTAGACCATTTAACTTAGAAGAACACGGATAACAAATACAAAACCATTAAACAGTAGCACTGGAAATGTTAGTGTGTGTAGTAATCCTTCTCTGCTGTTTGATGATTTCCTGAGCTGGTGGCAATTTGAACAGCACATAGAAGGAGGACAGTGGAAGAATACACAATAGCTATATTGACCTAAGTTTCAACAAAAAGGATTTTCAGACTACTCGAAGAAAAGACTGTAATAAAGGACATAACATGAAGATATTGTTCTGATGAAAGCATTAACACTAGTTGTGACTTTTCTATAATTAAGAGATATGTCTGGAATCTTTTAGTGCTTAGATTCAGCCTAGTCTACATACCAAGGGTCTGATTTCTTAGATGGGTTTAGCATATTGTTAAATACTGACCTTTACAGAATTTTTATGTGTAAAAATTTAGCATTAAAATAAAATCAACTATATAATATAACTCATTACTCATCCTATGTTTGTTGATGTCAACATTTAAGTAGGTATCAACATTAGATAAAAGCAGTTTTTATACATTTGATCCTAAAAGCATGCATGTATATGTATTTTTAGACTATTATTATTATTATCACTTAAATATAACACTGAGACTGGCAACAGTTAATTGACTTGTTTAGTATAACTCAGCAGCTTGTAAGGAGCAGAGCTGGGGTTCAACCCTGCCTCTCTGACTCCACACCACGAATTCTTCAAAATCATTGGTCCTGCTGTTTTGCAGCACATCAAGATTTCACCACAATACAAGGTAACCCATTCGTGACCTAAGAGTCAGCTTTCCTTTTCACATTAAACATACTTCCAGAAATGTAGAACCCCTCCCTGTCATATCCTCTGGTAACCTTAGTCATCCTGTCCTGTGCCAACAACTTAAGTCATTCTATTTCTAGTGCTCTACATGGCTGGCTAATAATGCCCCTCTTTGTGGCTAGATAATATTGCTCTTGCTTATTTTCCCAAAGTCTCTAGGTGTCGTCTCTGGTCTTTTCAAGTTTGGAGAAAAGAAAATAAAACAAACTAAGCCAGGATTTTGTTCTAAGTATGACATAAACTTCAATTCTCAGTTCCTTAGTGTGTGGGAATCGTGAAATAATTCTTATTTTTAAAAATTTTCCTATCTTTTAAAATAAAGATTCTGGTCCAAACAAATATTTCTGGGGAATATAGGGGAAGGTATTCAGCCATATAAATCTTTTCCAAATTTGTGGAGAAAGCTAGGTTAATTCTTAGAATTTTTCTCAGTTATGAGATCTTCTTCCCTTCTTTATAATAAGGTTAGCACCTGTGAAGTATAAACAAAAGACAAACTGAATGCACATAGAGTAAGTAAGCAAGCATTAACAGCAACAAAATCCAAAATGCTAAAAGCTTTGTTGAAAAGATGACCTCCAACTACCTTCTCCCTAGATCCTATTAAAACAATATGCCTTTCATGTTGCCTTTCATTCATGTATCATCACATTTTCTAATAGTAAATACTTTATTTTACATGATAAATTTAAATATATGATATAATCATTATATCACAGAATTCCATAAAGAGACCCTGATATCTAAGAGCATTATAAATGAGTTTGCAATCCACTGAGCTAGATATCAAAGATCTCCCATGGCAGTAGTGGTTTATAGTATGCAATGTGCTTTTGGAAATCAAACCTGTCCTAGCAATCAGATATGATAATCCCCATATGCACAAATTGAAAAAGTTAAAAATAAAGACATCAAGATTTTCAGCATGACCAAACTCTAGAGAAGGGGAAGTGGCCCCTCAAGAATATTTGCACTTTTTTTTGCAAATGGTGGGGCTCCAAAGCATCTACATGTTGATGGGTAGATAGTAAACACATAAAACTATGCACACTGAAACTACTATTAAGTTACCGAGTCTAAATGCTGTGCCACACACTGTGCAATTCACAGCATTAGTTTCAAATACCTTCTGTTCTCTAGTGTGTGAAAGTGTGGCAAACATTCAGTTACAGTACACAGAGTTAAGTGCTGCAATATTAGTACCTGTTAGACCGCCCTGTGAGAGTATGGGAGAGAAAATGATGGGGAATTATTAAGCTCAAAAGCTTTAAAGGAAGTGTAGGAGACAAAGAAGTCAAGGAAGATGGAAGAGTGGGGGCTGGAAGCAGAGAAACAAGATAAAGGCTATTGTAATAACTAAGATATGATAAGTGTCTGAACAGAATCAGTGAAAGTGGGCTTGAAAATGCAGGACCTGATGTGAATGAGTTTTAGATGATAAAAGTAACATTTTCTGCCAGAAAAATACGGCACAATTAATGAACAAGTGTACTTTGGTGCAACTTCCAAAGTAAGAAAGAGGTACTTAAAAGAGGTAGGAGTTTGTGGGAAAGGAAATCTGGTTTGAGACAATTGATTTTGAGGGACCTGAGGGACATACAGGTAGAGATAACTAATCAGCAGTGACTCTCTAGTAAGAGACCACCAATGGGAGGACTTTAGGAGCCATCCCTCCACTTGTCCTTCTCTTCCACTCTCTCTCCAAGTTAGGATTTTCTTGTATGAACCATTTTACTGAAATGATATAAATTCTCCCTCTCTCACCACAGACTGAAGTTTGATGCTCAGAAATTAAGCATGATGCAAAGTTAGAAGCTTAAGAAATGTGGCTGATTGGGATTGACATATACACACTAATATGTATAAAACATATAACTAGTAAGAACCTGCTGTATAAAAGAATAAATAAATAAAATTAAAAAAAAAGAAGAAATGTGGCTGAGACCATATATCTAGTTTGCTGGGAACCATTCTGGTTTAAGTATTGCCCTAAGGTAATCATTAACAGCACCCTCTTTCTCTTTCAAAAATGTCCTGGGCTAGTCATCTGTGCCATTGTCATTTTCAACGTCATCATCATCCCACCACCATCATCATCATCATCTTGGTGATACTGATAATTTTTACTTTACATAGTCTCTAATAATTTAAAAGCATATTCATATGCTTTGTTTTAATCCTTACAATAATCCTGTGGGCAGGTGGGGGCAATATTTATCCCATTTTCAAATAAAGAAACTGGGGTTTCAATCAGATGGATCTTTGGTACAGAAGCAGAGCTTGAATTCATGTTTTTGTGAGCATGACTGTGAGTTTTCCCACTATACCATACTGCTTTCTTAACTTTCTTGATAATATCATGACTTTTTGACTTTATGATCTGGTGGGGTGAAAAATCTGAAAACCCCAAACTCATGGGAAATTATGTGGTAATACAGCACAAATATTAACAGGGACATTTTAAAAGACCCCCCCTTGGTTCACAAATTCACATATCTATGCGCAGATGTTTCCTCTTGCTAACCTTGCCCTCTTCCTCCTTATCAGCCTGAGGGCAGAAGTCAGCAACTATTCTTCACTCCTTCTGCCTGGGCAGGGCAATAGGAAATTCTTTTTCAAAATCCTCAAAGAGGCATCATATATAAAAGGAAATCCTATGAGAGGAAACACATTTTTGAACAAAGAACCAAAACTTTTAATACTTGACACTGAAATATATTACACACACATATATGTTTCTTTCCTAGTTCGCAGAATATAACTACTAATCTTCCCTCATTTAATTTTCACTTCGTAAGTTAAGGGTACCGACAAGTAGGAGGGAACCTTCTTCTCTCAGCAGCTCTTCATATTTTGAACTGCAAATTTTCCCCATGTAGTACCCATTTTCCCTATGATGAAATTATATTCCCCAATGTGTGTGAAATGGTACCTTTTAAGAAGTGCATCTTGCTTGCCCTGGAGAAGTCTTTGGGTTTTATCTCATATCAAACTGTGAAAATCTGAGGTCAATCTCTATCTTTAAAAGACCAAAAGCTATTTGACCTTGAAGATGACATTTCTTCTCACTGAGTCTCAGTTTCCTTATCCAGGGCTCTGCAATCTTATTTTGTTGGGCTCTGCTGGCCATTTCTTCCCTTTTGCATCTACTCAACTCAGCCCGTGTATGAACTTAAAAACAGCAATAGACCAGACATAAGTGTATGCAAGTCGCGGTGTTCTAATAAAACTTTATTTACAAAAACAGGTAGCAGGCTGAATTTGGTCAGTAAACCATAGTTTGCCAACTCTTTTATGGGGAAAATATCATCTACTTCACAAGGTTTTTGTAAGAATTGCATTGCCTAAAATATGGGATACTCTTGATAGAGGATCTGATGTTATTAAATGTGACAGCTAATTCCTCCTTCTTTCCAACTAACAGCAATTCTCTTTGAGTGAGACAGCAGGGGGCCCTTACAAAATGGAATGCCATTGGCTGATATTTCCTATCTGTAGCAAGTCTTTTTTGTTGTTTCCTTCTAATGTTAATATTTTGGTATAAAAAAAATAGGGAGCTGAAAATACAGAGTTACTAATCCAACAAACTTAAGAACAATTTGAGCTCTATTTGATGTCATTTTCCCCCACATTTATTCTTTTAAAAATGTTACTTAAGAACAGCTTTTTTAGTGAAATTTACAGCAGACATATAAAGAAGCTTGTGATTTGGGCCAAAGGTCCAACTAACAGCTGTGCATCTTTGTTCAAGTAACAGTAATAATGAAGAATCAGCCTCACAGGAATTTATTATTTTAAACTTGACCTCTTGTCCCTGCATTTCATGTCCTCCCTTGCTTGCCTCAGAGATAAGTCACTAGACCTGCCCCTTCGTTTCTCTGAATCCGTGTAGTGTTCTTTAGAGCTTGTCCCCTTGACCTCAGGTTTACAATTACTTTTTTAGTGTTCTTACATATCTCATTTGAGTGTGTGTGTGTTTTTCCCCCAAGTACCTTTAGTGTATTAATGCAAAAGACAAATTAATATACTAAAATACAGTAAGTTGATGTAAAAACACAAGATTTCAGTCAAGTGATTTCAGTTCAAGTTCTGACTGTAATGCTAATTATTTGCCTAAACTTGAACAGACCACTTCCCAGAATGAGTCTCAGGTTTCTCATCTATGAATAGGCTTAGGAATTACTGTTCTTCCTACTTCTCTAGATTTTGTGTGAATAAAATGGACATTAGCTATAAAGACACCATAAAATCGCTGGTAATTTATTTCTCGACAATAGCTATTATTAAACTAAAAATAACAGCTGTATTTTAAGTAGCCTCATTGTGGGCCAGGAAGTATACTAAGCATTGCTCATAAATTTACTTATTAATCTTCATAACAAATGTGTGAAGTAATTATTTTTCTGCCCATACTGCAGATGAAAAACAACAAAACCCAGTGATGAGGTGATATGCCCAAGTCTCATATTTAGTGGATGAGCTGGGGTTGAAACAGTGTAATATTGGACTCCAAAGTTCTTCCTCTTAAGCAAAATGGAACTTGAAGTGACAAAAAAGTTTACTTCTTTATCAAAAGAGAGAAGACCTACCCATTATGCGTTAGCCTTACACAATATTTTAGTTTAAATTAAAAAATAACACTATAAAACAGGTTTCTTTTTTAAAATATTTTATTCTAAAAAATAAATAAACACATATACAGATAATTTACCAAGGGGTATTTTCAAAGATCACCAGCATATGATCTGGACTATAATTTCTAAATGCAACTTTATCAAAAATGGTTATATTAAATAGAAAAAAATATAAGTAAGAATACAACAATTTTGAGTAATGAAATCGAAGGGTTAAAATGAATATTGGTAGAGAAAGAGAGAGAAGGAAAGAAAAACTTACACAATAAAAAAATTGATCTTTGGGCTTCCCTGGTGGCGCAGTGGTTGAGAGTCCACCTGCCGATGCAGGGGACACGGGTTCGTGCCCCGGTCTGGGAAGATCCCACATGCCGTGCAGCGGCTGGGCCCGTGAGCCATGGCCGCTGAGCCTGCGCGTCCGGAGCCTGTGCTCCGCAACGGGAGAGGCCACAACAGTGAGAGGCCCGCGTACCGCAAAAAAAAAAAAAAAAAATTGATCTTTAAGAATATTTATAAATTTCAATCACAAGTTATGCTACTAAAAAGCCTCCTTTCTTTATAGAAGTATAGTTGACTTACAATATTGTATAAGTTTTAGGTGTATAACACAGGGATTTGATATTTTTATACATTACAAAATGATCACCATGTTAACTCTAGTTGCCATCTGTCACCATACAAAGCTATTACAATATTATTGACTGTATTCCCTATGCTGCACAGCCAATCCCAGTGACTTATTTATTGTATAACTGGAAGTTTGTACATCTTAATTTCCCTTACCCATTTTACTGATACCTGTGTTCCCATCTTACCTAGTTATCTCCAGTTTGTTCTCTATATATGAGTGTCATACTGTTTCATTTTTATGGTTCCTTTGCTTTGTTTTGCTTCCACATGTAAGTGAAATCACATTGTATTTATTTTACTCCCACTGACTTACTTCACCTAGCATAATACCCTCTAGGTCCATCCATGGTGTTGCAAATGGCAAGTTTTTATTCTTTTTTATTTCCATTTTAGGTATAAAGTGTTTTGGTGAGGATGTCTTTAGATTCATCTTGTTTGGGACTCTCTTTACTTCTTGGACATAGTCGTCTGTTTTCTTTCCCAGGTTAGGGAATTTCCAGGTATTATTTCTTCAAATGAATGTTCTGCCCCTTTCTTTCTCTCCTCTCCTTCTGGGACCTTTATAATGCAAATATCAGTATGTTTGATGTTGTCCTGGATGCCTCTTAAACTATCTTTTATTTATTTTTTTTCTTTTTTCTGTTCAGCTTGCATGATTTCTACTGCTCTCTCTTCCAGTTCATCTATCTGTTCCTCTGTACATCTAATCTACTGTTGATTCCTTCTAGTGTATTTTTAAATTTCAGTTATTATATTCTTCAGCTCTGTTTTGTTTTTCTTTATATCTTCTAACTCTTTGTTAATATTCTTACTGTGTTCTTTTCCTAAGATTGTTGAGCATCTTTATGATCCTCACCTTGAACTTTCTATTGTATACATTGCTTATCTCCACTTAGTTCTTCCTTTGGGGTTTTGCCTTGTTCCTTGTTTTGGAATATATTCCTCTGTCTCCTCTTTTTGCCTAACTCTCTGTACTTATTTCTATGTATTAAGTAGGTTAGTTACATTTTCCAAACTTGGAGAACTGGCCTTATGTACAAGATGTCCTATGGGGTCTGGCAGCACACTCCCCTCTAGTCAGCAGAGCTATATGTTTAAGGGTGTCCCCTAAGTGGGCTGCATGGGCCCTTCTGTTGTGGCAGGTCTGATTTTTGTGGATGCACAGGTAGGCAGGGCTGGGCCCCTGACCTGGTTGGCTCCCAGGCTTTGCCTTGTGCTTGGTTGCTAGGTCTCTGGTCAACAGGGTAACTGGCAGTGGGAGCCAGTGGGGCCTGGGGCTGGGACTGGCCCACTAGTGGATAGATGTGGGTTCCAGGGCAGCTGGCTCTATGGTCCCAAGACTGGCCATGGCTGCTGGGCATATAAGCCTCTAGTACTAATAGGCTAGAGGAGGATTCCAAAATGCTACTTGCCAGCTCCAGTGTCCTCGTGGTAGAATAAGCTCCCCAAATGGCTGCCACCAATGTCTATGTTCCTGGGGGAGTCCCAGTTGCCAACTACCTCTCCAGGAGGCTCTTCAAGATCTGCGAGTTGGTTTGATCCAAGCTTATTTCAAATTACTGCCTCTGCACTGGGAATCTAGGAGTCTGAGATTTTGCATGTGCCCTTATTTTTGGAATTCTTCACTTGACTCTTCATAGAGAACTCATAAAAAACTTAGGAGTTAAACTGAAATATAGATGGAAATTGAAATTGGCATAAAGCTAAATGAATACACATTAGCCTTTAAGATTTTGTTATTAGCAATGAGCCTTTCTGACTCTTCATTTGCTCAATGAGATGTGCTTACTGTTGCCCAGGGTCCTAAGTTACAGGGAAAACCAGCTAAGGACATAAGAAAACAGACCTTTGAATTACTGTTATACATTTTCAAGAAGGGCAGAGTTCAATACTGCATTCTTTTGCTTTGCCTGATCATCTAAAATCCTTCTTCTGTGAGTTCAGGCACCTTATAAACTTTGTCCTCTAATGATCGTGTTATCACCCAAACAGGGTTGCCTCTTCACTCTCAGGATAAAGATCTGAATGTTTGAAGACACATTACAAAATAAGGATTTGGGCCAGTCTAAGAATCCTGTTATATTTCCAAAAAGGTATAATTTATTGCCTTTTTAGCTTTGAAGCACTGGACAGAAAGTATTTGCCCCCCCCCCATTTTTATCTCTTTGAGTTATAAGTAAATAAGGAGGTTTATATAAACAAAAAGGACACTAAAAATTGGAGGGTAAAAAGAGCATCGGGAGAGGCCACATGATACACTGAGTGTTCAATGAACTAAGTTTGGACAGTTGCTGATTTGAGGCTCAGCTGTGTTGCCAAGGTCTTAATTTAGCCACAGATAAACTAGCACATTAAGAAGGAGGGAAAGAACCTACAAGGCCCTGGTTAGAACCCCAGACTGGTATACCCTCCTGTCACTCTAAAAGCATCTCAGGTTTCCTTAGGCACACTCTCACTTAAACACTGGGGTTTTCTCTATCCTGGTTGGTGATTTGTAAGGGCTTTGGAATTAAAGTGAGCAGAAACAAAGAGAGAACTACTGAAGACGGACCATGCCAACGAGTGAATTAGGTATCACCCTGAAAGGCAGCTGTTCTGAAACTTTATGTCAAAAAGAGGCACTTCTGAAGGCAGCAAAACTGAGTAAACTTATGAAGGTCACCAGCTACAGTATAGTGAAGAACTCTTTCCAAAATGGGATGTGGGATGTGTTGGCTTTGTCTAGTTCCAGAATCTGTCCAGAAGAAATAAGGTGTAAGTAAACATATTCTAAAAGTATACATATTCCAAGATTTGTAATATCCCTTTAACTTGAAATAAGATTCCTAGTTGTTCTTGCTATCTTGAAGGGCAGATTCTTAGTTAACTATTCTGGCACCTGATTTATTATGCATTGTTTCTCATACTAAGGAGAAGCTCAGTGTGTCTGAGAAGCAAGGTCCACTTAATGAATTTGTTCAGAAACACAAATATAATTATGATTTGTCTGGCATTGCTTATCTACATTATGTTAACATACATAACAAACATATACAAGTTGTAGGTAATATTGTATGTAGTTACTGTATGTGTACAAAATAACAATACTTCAAATGTGTGTTTTCTCTTGAAAGCAGTGTCCACATTTTACTCTTTGTATTATGAAGAGCTTAGAATTTTGTCTGCTATTTATTAGCAGCTCAAAAATGTCATTCTCTTCTATTTTCACCTCTCCTAAAGACTACAAAACTGATTTCCAAATGAGCACCATAGATTCAAAGAAGGACCATATTAGTTTAATAGCAGAAGAGTAATCTGAGCACAGCACTTGACACGATAGAATATCAGGGATAATTATTTTCTGTACCGCTTTAGGCTTGTTCCTGGCAACTATATTGTCTGAGAATGTTTGGAATCCTTAATTTCAATTCCTGAACTTTTCGAGTCCTCAATTCAGCAATATTCATTTCAATTTTTGATAACATGTAAAAATACTTTTGATTTCTGGTCCTGTCTAAATACTTTTTATTGTGATGGTGTCATCTGAAAACTACGCTGTAAGTGTTTAACACCTTCATGCATCACAGCATGCATTGATGCACACAAATTCTGAGTAATTAAGAAGGTAATTGTGCTGTTAGACTTGTTTTACACAAGACACATCACAACTCTATGTTAAATTTGAAATAATCTCCCATTGTTTTAGAGGATGAATAATATTCAAATATATATAAGCAGATCTGCAAGGGGAAATGCAGTTACAAAAATGCCTATTTTAGAACAGAGATCCTGTTTGTGCAGTTGCTGTAGACTCTCTGAAATGAATCCGTATTGTGAAAAGAGATTGACAGTTTTTGTTGATAATGTCCATGGGAAAATTTGGCATCTGCATATTTTTCTATTTAAAGAAATAATCCTAGAGCACTAATTTACTCTAATGATACATCACTTGGCATCACAAAAACAGACAACTGAGCTAAGGTCCATTTCCTATTAATGGGATGTAATATACAGCATTCAGTTGCAGTGTTCACTGAAGTTTAAAAAAAGAATTCAAACAAATGGGAAGTGAAGACACTGGCACAAGGGCTCTTGCTCTAAATAACAATTTATATTAAATTACAAATGATATCTACATACAGTTTCTATCAACATTTGGAAAAACACTTTGTATTCTATTATTGCCTAAACCAAACCCTTTTACAATTATGTGTTTATAAATCTTTCTCTCCTACTAGAAAGATACTGAGGACAGCAAACATATCACATTTGTTTCTATATCCCTAGAGTCCAATGGCTCTTAAGCATTATGTGAATAATGTATATATGTTGAATTAATGAGATAGCTTTCTCTTTCCTAAAGTTTGGCATAACCTCATTTTCCTCAAATACTGATTCTATTCTATACTTTTTTCCCTGCAGATTTCAAAGCACTTCAACTCATTAACCACAAAGATAGCATTTGATCATATAGTATGCATTGTTTGTTAGCTCTTTTATTAGTTATTCAATTGATTAGTTAATTCATGAATATATTAATTCATGTAATAATCAGATATTTCAGGGTTTTTATGTTTTAAGGACAGGCAAAGCACCTGGAAAATAATTTTTAATATCCAAAGTTTTCTAGTGTAGTGCTAAGGACACACACTAGTTGTGTAAATTTGGTCAAGTTACTTAAGATCCCTTTGCTCCAGTTTTCACTGTTATTAAATGGAAATGCAACAGCATACTGTATTTGTAGTAAAGATTAAATGAGTTATATAGGTGAGGTGTAGCCATAGAATAAGTACTGTAGAACTGTTTGTCGTTGTTATCATATTAGCTGATCGACGAATTCATACAAACCTTCCTGAGATCACATACTTTATGACTGAAGAGAAAGAATTTTAACAATAGTAATCTAAGAAAGATTTTCTCTATTTTCCAAAGTCCATAAAGGGGATTTTTTTAATAATCATAAAATAATTTAATTTTATAAAGCATGGTGATATATTTAAACACAATTATGAGGAATGAATGATTAATCAAGTTACCTGTCCTGCTTAAATACACTAAGTTGTGAACATACTGAATTGTTTTATTCTAAAACATTTGGCCATTATTCTTTAGACTTTTCGAGGTGGAAAAAAATGGTCAGTCCGGCCTCATTTGGGCAGGTTTTTCTTAAATATACTTACCTGAATTTAGGAACTCATAGTCACAGTGATTTTGACATTTTTTAATACTTTTAAATTGTTATTCTAAAATAGCAAAGCTAAATGACAAAGGTTGGGCCATAAAAATAATTTTAGGCCCTTCTCTATTAATTTAGGTATATTTTTCAACTAATTTATTTCCTAACTTAAAAAAAATCAAACTGTATTAGAGTTGGCAAAGTATGGGGCTAGAAAGGAATCTGAAAGCCTGGCCTCATGTCCTAGATCTGTGACTTCCTTAGTGTGTTCACCCTGAGCAAGCAAGACTTCTCTGAACCTTAATGTCCTCATTTGAAAATGTGATGTGCAGAAAAAATGGAAAATGTAAGTAAAGTGCCTCACACATTGTTTGGTACAGTAGATGCACTATGAAGGTTATTTCCATCACCCCCAAGCCTTCTCCTCCTTGGAACTATGATTTATCTACTCAAAACAGAACAATGATTTTTCATTGCTTTTATTGGAAATCCTAGCATTTCTTTTTCCATAGAAGCTTAATAATTGGTGTCATTGGCAGCCACTTTCTTAAAAATTTATATTTAAAAATCATGCAAGATCCTTAGAAACATCTAATTCCATGTTCCTTCTAGTACTTTAATCATCATTGCCAGAGCCCTGCAATCTGATTTTACACACTTTTTTTGAACATCTCTGTTTTCCAGGAACTCTTCTCTTTCCATAGAAAGAGTTGCATTTTAAGTCTATTCATCTCTGCTAAGATCTGAAATTTCCCTCCCCTAGTTTCTCTTCATTAACTCCATCCTGACTCCTCGGGTACCCATATAACAAGTCTGATCTGTCTTTGGATGCCAGCCCTTAGCTGTTATCATCCAGCTGGCCTGCTGCCCTCTTTCACCTTTTCTTCTCTCAAAGGAAGGCTATTACTTGCTGAGATTTGAAACAAGTTATTTACTATCTTTGGGCATTCGGTTTATTCAGATAAAAGTATGGATAATAATATCTGCTTTTCTTGGTTGTGAGGAATAAATAAAATGATATATACCATTCAACAAATATTAGCGCCTTTGTGTGCCAGGCATTAGTCTAGCAAATGGGGATTTAAAGGTGAACAGAATGTACAGATTTTCTGCTCTCATGAGCTCACTTTCTTGTGGGGAGGCAGAAAGTATACAACCTATAGTGTAGTATAGAAAATAAATAAAATAGATAATAGGTCAGTAGGTAGGGCTAAGTACTAATAAGAAAAATAGAGTAATAGGCTATTTGAAACATTGGAACATGGGGTATTAAATTTTAGATAGGGTATGCAGGGAAGAATTATTAGCAATATAATATTTGAATAGGCCTGGAGGACTTTGGGAAGGAGGTAGATGGATTTGAGGAGAAAGACCATTTCACGTGGTTGGAGCAGCGAGTATGGAGACCTTGAAGTAGGATTTTGATGACCACCTCTCTCTGACAATAACAATCAGTAAAGTTAATATCTCTTTTTTCTACTGCAATGTTTTGAATTTAACCCAGTTGTCTCCAAACTTTCACTGATTGTGATTAATTATCAAATTAGAACATGTATCCCCATATATTCTTACTTTGTATTTGTTTACTTGTTTATAAATTAAATGCATGTTCTATTATACCTATATAATATGTATGATATAATATAAAAGCAAAGGGAAGAGGGGAGGGACAATATAGGGGTAGGGTAGTAGGAGGTACAAACTATTAGGTATAAAATAAGTTACAAGGATATATTGTACAACTGTGGGGATATAGCCCATATTTTATGATAACTATAAATGGAGTATAACCTTTAAAAATTGTGAATCACTGTATTGTACGCCTGTAACTTATACAATATTGTGCAGCAACTATACTTCAATAAGGAATAGAAAATTAAAAAGGAAAGGAAAACAGAAATAATAAGAATGAGAAATACATAAATGAGAATTCTACTATTTTCTTCCAAACTCAGAAATATCTTTTTATATACTCTAAAAGACAAATTGTAGCCCTCTGGATGTAGTTATAATACTTCATCACCTTTATCTTTTTCTATCTTTTACTTTTCAAAACTATCTTCGCATACGTTTCTTTTTTAAAGTTTTTCAAGATTAATCATCAGACTCATCAGAAGTGGGGCAACTGAAACTTTACCAGAGACTCTCCAGGGTGAAAATTGATTCTTGATCCTTTACTGTTCTTCCTCTGAAAGATCAAAGAAAACACTATATAAAGAGTGGAGTCTTACCTTCAAATCAGAATTTGTGAATTAGACTATTTAATACGTAGTCTGCTTATACTTTCTGCTTGTTGAAATACCATGTGCATGAGGGAACTAGGTAAATGTTACAGAAGGAAATTCTTATTTTTTCACTTTACAATCATATGTAATAAGATTAGATAAAGAGTTGATATTTCTCTAGTGAGATTAGTTGATGACAGGTATTTTGACCCCTAATTTTCAGGTAGAGGAACAGAATATGAAGGAGTCAAATTTTGTCCAAGGTCACTTTTGGAATCAGTAATAAAATTCAGATGTGTAGGTTAACGGTCTGTGTTTTAGTCCCAAAAATAGATAGTTTCATAGAGGAGGACACAGACTGCAGAAAGCTGGTAGACTTAAATAAAAAAGCAACTATGAAATAATGACTATCCTGAAAATAAGTGGTTTCTTTTTTTAACAACTTGCAAAATCTTGTCAAAGAGACCCGGAGAGGAGAGGAACCCTTCCAAGCCCCCTCCTGGGAGGATGGGTGTCCTCTAGGGAGCATTTCAATGTGGACACTCCTGTTGCCCATCTCATAACTGAGACACACTGTAAGCTCACTCTTCAACATATTCTGAACTTATTTTATCAAGTTGGGGGTAATTCACCAAAAAAGTGAAATGTGAATTATTTCTATGTCCTCAAGAATCACATAAAAAATCAGAACTATCTTTTCTTTTCAAAACTGACAGGAAGAAGCTAACAACATCTGATTGCTCACCTAGTGTCAGCCACATTTCATGTATGAATTCCTCTAACCATCGAAACAAACTTGAGAGGAAAATGTTATTGTACACATTTAGAGATGAGAAAACTAGGGTCAAAAAAGTTATGTACACTGTGCTTACATCCACTTAATGATTTTGTAGTTTCATGCTCAATGACCTGTCTCCTAAACAAAGATACAAATAGATATACCCATGCTTATTTTCTTTATTTATATTTGATGCTTTTTAACATTTTTATTAAGACTCTAATTATTACTGACAATAATTTTATTTTTATTTTATTGAGATATAGTTGATTTACAATACTATATTAGTTTCAGGTGTATAACACAATGATTTAAATTTTTTAATAGATTATACTCTACTTATACTTGTTCTAAAGTATTGGCTATATTCCCAGTGCTATACAATGTATCATTGTAGCTTATTTATTTTAGACACAGTAGCTTGTGTCTCTTAGTCCCCTACCCCTAGGTTACCCATCTCCCCTTCCTTCTTCCCGCTGGAAGCTACTAGTTTGTTCTCTATATCTGTGAGTCTGTTTCTTTTTTGTTATATTCACTAGTTTGTTTTACTTTTTTAGATTCCACATATAAGTGATAAAATAGAGTATCTGTCTTTCTCTGTGTGACTTATTTCACTAAGCGTAATACCCTCCAGGTCCATTTATTTTGTTGCAAATGGCAAAATTTCATTCTTTTTTATAGCTGAGTAGTATTCCATTGTATGTATGCATACATACATACATACAATGTATGTAAATATATATCCCACATCTTCTCTATCCATTATCTATTGATGGACACTCAGGTTGTTTCTATATCTTGGTTATTATAAATAATGCTGTTATAAACATCAGAGTGCATGTATTTCTTTCAAATTAGTGTTTTCTTTTTCTTTGGATATGTACCCAGGTGTGGATTCCTGGATCATATGATAGCTCTATTTTTAGTGTTTTGAGGAACTTTCATACTGCTTTCCACAGTGGCTACACCAACTTACATTCCCACCAGCAGTGTGTAAGTGTTCCCTTTTCTCCACACACTCCCCAACATTTGTTATTTGTGGTCTTTTTGATGATAGCCATTCTGACAGGTGTGAGGATTATCTCATTGTAGTTTCGATTTGCTTTACCTAATGATTAATAGTATTGAGCATCTTTTCACATGCCTGTTGGTCATCTCTTATGTCTTCTTTGAAAAAATGTATATCCAGGCCTTCTACCCAATTTTAATAAAGTTTTTTTTTTTTATATTGAGCTGTATGAGTTGTTTATATACTTTGGGTATTAACCCCTTTGTTGTCATATCATTTGCAAATATTACTGGCTGCAAAATAAGTATTCCCTTTCAGGCTTTTTTTTTAATTAATTTTTATTGGAGTATAGTTGCTTTACAATATTGTGTTAGTTTCTGCTGTACAGCAAAGTGAATCAGTTTTATATTATATATATATATATATATATATATATCCCCTCTTTTTTAGATTTCCTTCCAATTTAGATCACCACAGAGCACTGAGTAGAATTCCCTGTGCTATACCAGTAGGTTCTCATTAATTATCTATTTTATACATATCAGTGTATATATGGCAATCCCAATCTCCCAATTTGTCCTCCTTTTCAGTTTTTTCAGATGAATCTCCCAAACTTAACCTGATCACTACCAAACATTTAAGTATTATTTTCTATAGAAACAGCTTAGGAACATAAAGTGAACATACCATTTTGCTAAATAAATCATATTTGGGGACCCATTTTACTTTCACCAGTATCCAGTAATAGAACTCATCAGAGTAACCCAGTTGACATAATGAGATATAATTATCCATCCCAATTGTTCATTTAAAATTGTAATTCAAATTACTGTACAATTTAAAAAATCATAACATATAATTGTCATCTTTCAATATGTATATATTATGAAGTAAGAGTATTTTGTTTCTTAACTTATATGAGTTTGTTGCCTTACAAACCCCTTAATATCCAAATAACAAATATTTGTTTATGGTTCATCCTTTCGCTAACCTATGGTCTGCATTCAGTTTGATACCACACTCTTAAAAAGCCACCATAAATATCTGCAAACAAAATCAACATGTTCTAGTGTATTGAGATGCTATTCTATATGTATAATTTAACCGGTATACATTGGTTTGCTTAGGCCAGACAGATACATTATTTGCCCATAAGATTCATTTATTTATCCTGTATTTTGAGGAGTTTGTAAACCTATAATGTAGGAGTTCAAGAAATGGACTCTGGAGTTGCTTGCCAGGAATTTTGTGCATCGGTGAAGTCTACAAGAGAATGATGGTTATAGAAGTTTCAAGGTGAGGCTTGAAACTTGAAACTTGAAGTGGATAAATTATTAAAGCGAGAGAAATGAAGGGCTTTCCAATGAATGGCACATGTGGTCAGTAAGGTATTATTTTGCTAGAGCTGACATAACAGAGTACCACACACTGAGTGGCTTAAACCACAGAAATGTATTATCTCACAGTCTGGAGGTTAAAGTCCAAGATTAAGGTGTTGACAGGGTCAGTTCCTTCTGAGGACTATGAAATAATATGTTCCATGCCTCTCCCCTAGCTTCTGGTACTTTGATGGCTACCTTTTGTAATCCTTGATATGCAGAAACATCACTTCAATCTCTGCCTTCATTTCCACATGGCATTCTCCCCATATGTGTGTCCCGTCTTATAAGGACACAAATGATATTGGGTTAGGAACACATCCTCAAGAGTAGCTTTCAGAAAGTACAAAGCTTTTTTGGGGGAGGATTTTATTTTCCTTATTTATTTTTATTTTATATTGGAGTATAGTTGATTAACAGTGTTGTGTTAGATTTAGGTGTACAGCAAAGTGATTCAGTTATACATAAAAATGTATCTACTCTTTTTCAAATTCTTTTCCCATTTCAGTTATTACAGAATACTGAGCAGAGTTTCCTGCTGCTATACCTTAGGTCCTTGTTGGTTATCTGTTTTAAATATAGCAGTGTGTACATGTCAATCCCAAACTCCCAATCTATCCCTCTCCCCGCCCCAACCTGGTAACTATTAGTTTATTCTCTAAGTCTGTGAGTCTGTTTCTATTTTGTAAAAAGTTCATTTGTATCATTTTTTTAGATTTTGTATATAAGCAATATCATATGATATTTGTCTTTTTCTGTCTTACTTCACTTAGTATGGTAATCTCCATGTCCATCCATGTTGCTGCAAATGGCGTTATTTCATTCTTTTTAATGGCTGAGTGATATTCCATTGTATATATGTACCACATCTTCCTTACCTATTCATCTATCAATGGACATTTAGGTTGCTTCCATGCCTTGGCTACTGTACTGCAATGAATATTGGGGTGCATACATCCTTTCAAACCATGTTTTTCTCTGGATATATGCCCAGGAGTGGGATTGCTGGCTAATATAGTAGACTTCAGACTATACTACAAAGCTACAGTCATGAAAACAGTATGGTACTGACACAGAAACAGAAGTATAGATCAATGGAACAGGAGAGAAAGCCCAGAAATAAACCCACACACTTAATGCCAATTAATCTATGACAAATGAGGCAAGACTATGAAATAGAGTAAAGATATTCTCTTCAATAAATAGTGCTGAGAAAACTGGACAGCTACAAGTAAAAAAATGAAATTAGAACATTCTTTAATACCATACACAAAAATAAACTCAAAATGGATTGAAGGCCTAAATGTAAGACCAGCTAGTATAAAACTCTTAGACGAAAATATAGGCAGAACACTCTCTGACATAAATCCCACAGTAATAGAAATAAAAACAAAAATAAACAAATGGGACCTAATTAAACTCAAAAGCTTTTACAAAGCAAAGGAAACCATAAACATAACAAAAAGACAACCCACAGAATGGGAGAAAATATTTGCAAAGAACTCGACTGATAAAGGATTAGTCTCAAAAATTTTCAAAAAGCTCATGTGGCTCAATATCAAAAAATCAAACAACCCAATCAAAGAATGGGCAGAAGATCTAAATAAACATTTCTCCAAAGAAGACATACAGATGGCCAAGAGGCACATGAAAAGCTGCTCAACATAACTAATTGTTAGAAAAATGCAAGTTAAAACTACAATGAGATATCACCTCACACCAATCAGAATGACCATCATAAAAAACTCTGCAAACAATAAATGCTGGAGAGGGTGTGGAGTAAAGGGAAACCTCCTACACTATTGTTGGGAATGTAAATTGGTACAGCCACTATGGAGAACATTAAGAAGATTCCTTAAAACATAGGCAGAGGGCTTCCCTGGTGGCGCAGTGGTTGAGCATCTGCCTGCCGATGCAGGGGACACAGGTTTGTGCCCCGGTCCGGGAAGATCCCACATGCTGCGGAGTGGCTGGGCCCATGAGCCATGGCCGCTGAGCCTGCGCGTCCGGAGCCTGTGCTTTGCAACGGGAGAGGCCACAACAGTGAGAGGCCCGTGTATCGCAAAAAAAAAAAAAAAAAGAAAACATAGGCAGAACACTCTATGACATAAATCACAGCAAGATCCTTTGTGAACCACCTCCTAGAAAAATGGAAATAAAAACAAAAATAAACAGATGGGACCTAATGAAACTTAAAAGGTTTTGCACAGCAAAGGAAACCATAAACAAGGTGAAAGGACAACCCTCAGAATGGGAGAAAATATTTGCAAATGAAGCAACTGACAAAGGATTAATCTCCAAAATTTACAAGCAGCTCATGCAGCTCAATATCACAAAAACAAACAACTCAATCCAAAACTGGGCAGAAGACCTAAATAGACATTTCTCCAAAGAAGATATACAGATTGACAACAAACACATGAAAGGATGCTCAACATCACTAATCATTAGAGAAATGCAAATCAAAACTACAATGAGGTATCACTTCATACCAGTCAGAATGGCCATCAGCAAAAAATCTACAAACAATAAATGCTGGAGAGGGTGTGGAGAAAAGGGAACCGTCTTGCACTGTTGGTGGGAATGTAAATTGATATAGCCACTATGGAAAACAGTATGGAGGTTCCTTAAGAAACTAAAAATAGAACTACCATATGACCCAGCAATCCCACTACTGGGCATATACCCTGAGAAAACCATAATTCAAAAAGTCATATACCACAATGTTCATTGCAGCTCTGTTTACAATAGGCAGGAAGTGGAAGCAACCTAAGTGTACATCGACAGATGAATGGATAAAGAAGATGTGGCACATATATACAATGGAATATTACTCAGTCATAAAAAGAAATGAAATTGAGTTTTCTGTACTAAATACAGAGTGAAGTAATTCAGAAAGAGAAAAATACCATATGGTAACACATATAAATGGAATCTAAAAAAAAAAAAAAAAAAAAAAAAAAAACTGGTTCTGAAGAACCTAGGAGCAGGACAGGAATAAAGTCACAGACATAGAGAATGGACTTGAGGACACAGGGAGTGGTAAGGGTAAGCTAGGACAAAGTGAGAGAGTGGCATGGACATATATACACTACCAAATGTAAAATAGATAGCTAGTGGGAAGCAGCTGCATAGTACAGGGAGATCAGCTTGGTGCTTTGTGACCACCTCGAGGGGTGGGATAGGGAGGGTAGGAGGGAGACACAAGAGGGAGGAGATATGGGGATGTATGTATATGTATAGCTGATTCACTTTGTTATAAAGCAGAAACTAACACACCATTGTAAAGCAATTATACTCCAATAAAAATGTTTTAAAAAGATAGAAAAAAAATAGAGCTACCATATGAGCTAGAAAGTACAAAGCTTAAAAAACAAACAAACAAAAACTAATTAGCCCCTGTCTTGGTTCCTATCTTTTTCCTCAATTTGGTCATTTGGCACCTTGACTGGTCAGGGTCCTAGAAGAAAAAAAAAAAAGGAGTGAAGGACTACAGAAATAAGAATAATGAAGGGACTTTTTATAAATGTGTGGACAGGGTAAAGGAAATCAACAATGGATGACGGATTACCCTCGGGCCTTCCAATAGGAGGAAGCACTTATAGCTGCAGGGGCAAGGGGGTGGGTATTAGAAACCAGGAAGACTGTTCCATGTAGGAAAGGGTCATCCAACAGGAGCCTTTGAAAGAGGAATGCAGGTTACCACCAAAGTGATCATCTTGCCCTCAATTGTATGGTTAAAATTCTTTGTAATGACATCTAGGTCTAGTGTTTTATTTGTGGCAGAGGATTTAACTATTGACTCAGTTTTCTTTTTGGCTATTAAACTAGTCCATTTTTTAAAAATAGAAGTAGTTGCAATAAGTTGAGTTTTCTATAAATATTATCTAGGTTTTTAATTGATTGGCATATAATTTTCATAATATCCCATTGATCACTAAAATATCTATAGTTTTATTTTCTTTTTATTAGTATTTTTATTTTACACCTTTCTATTTTTATTTATTACTCTTGACAGTGATTTACCATTTTTTTGTTCTTTTTTAAGAGCCAGATATTGGCTTTATCACCCTCTTTTGATTATTTACTGTTTTATTTCATTGGTTTTAGCTTCTATTTTTGTTATTCTCCTCCTTGTTCTTGATTTAGTTTAATTCACTTTGGTTGTGTTTCACAAATTTTGCTCTCAAATATTTTCTTTATTATTCCATTATACATTTTCTAATTTCTTTTAAAATTGTGGTACACTAGCTATTTAGAAGAATATGGTGTTGCTATTATTGGTCATCAGAAATCATAATGTGTGAGAATCAGTTTCTTGTTGATGATTGCTTTATGACAAAGAAATCTAATCACACTTTGTTATTGTTTTATGGGTGATTGAACATAATGTATCCATCAACTCTACCTTTGATAATTAGATCAAAATTATTAAATATCTTTTGAAAAATCTTTTATTTTATTACTTTTTTCATTTTCTCTCAAATGTAATTGATTTCTCCTAAGTTGATCCTTGCCTTTCAAACTAACCTGAAACATAGTTTGATTAACTACGTGGTAAAGAAGAAACACTTGAAATACTCATTTTGCTTGCTAATTTTAAATGAAATAGATTATGTGGAGTGGGTCACGAGTTGATTAACTTTTTAAACAATTTTTCATTTAAAATAAATTTACATATGACATTGTAAAAAGTAAATTTAAAATCAGTATATCCTTAACCTTGATTTATATAGTGTTAATATTAAACATACTTTTTTCAGAATAATTTGAAACAAAGTTTCAGACACTGTGATATTTCACCCCTAAGTAGCATTAACAGATCTAAGAAAATAACAATTGTATATCATTGAGTATACAGTAAGGTTGCCAGATAAAATACACAGCACTGTGTTAAAGTTGAATTTCAGATTAATAACAAATAACTTTTTAGTATAAGTATATCCTGAATATTGAATGGCACACACTTATATTAAAATACAATACTAAACTACATTGTTTTATGTAACTCAAATTTAATTAGATGTCCTATATTTTTATTTGCTAACTCTAGTAACCCTAATATACAATTGATATTCAAATCGCCAGTTAACCATTTCTCTTACAGTTATTTTCACTTTTTAATTTCTGGATCCAATGAAGTTTCACGTATTGCATGTGATGGTTATGTCTTTTTGGGTTCTTTTAATGTATAAACTAATTCTAGAATTTAATCTAGATGTTTTGTATTGTTTTAATTTTACTTTTTCATAATGACTTTTTAGAAGACTCTAGGCCAGTTGACTTGTAGACTATCCCACATTCTGAATTTTTCCAATTGTTTCCTTTTGATTATGTTAAACATTTTTTCAGGAATACTTCATAAGTGATTTTCTAAGAGGCAGAACATTCTGGTTACATGATACATATAAAATACCTACTATAGATGGAGTCCTTAGCATGTTATCCTACTTAATTCTTAGAACAACTCTTTAAGATCAGATAGATAACTCTCTCCCACCATCTCAGATATTTGTGCCTTCATCTGTCTCCTTGGCCATTTAACTACTTGTTTCATCCCAGTTACTACTTAAACATCAAACTCTATGAGCTGAAATGCAGATTCCATGGACCCAACCCAAGAGGCGTCACCCTTTGCTGGTGTCACATGCCTCTTCCATGTTGTCACTGAGGTGTGACAGGCGCTGCTCTGTGTCCACACATGTGCAACCCATGGGTTAATGGCCTGCAGCATGAACTTGACCAGTGGGAAGCTGGAGTCTGTGGATATTCCTTCTTCTATGACTAATGTCTTCTAGCTCTCTTCAGATGTACTGTTCTAAGAAAAGGCAGTTCATATGACCTCTTGGAAGGCGGCCCCACATGCAAGCAATTGGTTGACATCGATAACACTCCCTCCTTCCCTACCGGACTCTCTCTTTACTTGACATCTGTTTCTCTGATATTGCATGCCTTCATAAAATAATTGCTATCAACTTTTGCCTCAGTTTTGATTTCTGGGTATCCTAAACTAAGATAAATGAGGAGAATTGTGCTCAAAAACTTAAGTAACATTCCAGGAATTAGTTTTAAAAAGTAGTAAAGCAGATTTTATTTACTTTTTAAAAAAATTCTAGGACGATTTTTTTCTAAAATTACAACTCTTTCTCCTGCATCATCGTCTTTGTGACTTTTAGAGAAAATGCAACTTTTCTAAATTCTTTAAGTTTGATTTTGAGATTTTAAGTTTTTCGTGTTTCCTTTTAAATATATTTCCTAATAGGAACATGGAACATGGTCAGATTTTGAAGTTCTTTCCATGTGCTTCATGCCGCTGGGTAAGAGCAGCAGCTCCTTAAATCTTTGGGAGAGAGAAAACAATTAGGTTATCATCATAACCTCTTGGTGTCAAAGGAAAGTGTGATCCTGTTGTTAAGTGCTGATGTTTTTGGTGTTAACTGCTAAACGTTAAGGAGGCCTGTCCTCACTACCAGAGGCTTATCAGTGTTAAATTCCTCTCAGCCTGCTTAATCATAATCAGCTTAAATGAAGGAGGGGTGGACCCTAGTGTTTTCAAATCTGAACCAAATCTACTATCTAAAGTGAGAAGACACAGTAGTGACACTTCTCAAAGAAATGTTCTACCCAGCAGTGATACCATGCCCCAGATAATGAGCTTCAGCAATCACCTGGACCTTGATGAGTCATCTTCAAGAGAAAAAAAATAAAAACTTAAATTGTTGAAAAAAGCTATAGACAAAATGATAGGAGGTACATATTTTGGGTCTTCTGCTCCTGAACTGAGCCCTTCTCTGTTCTCAGTGAGGTCAGACCAAGGAGCTACAAGTTGACTCCAAAGTCCTCATACAGAGGATGGATAGAAATACAAATGAGGCAAGATTTTTAATGAGATGATTATTACTGAATCTGGATGATAACTACATTTTTTATTACACTATTTTGTCTATTTTGGATATTTTTGAATGGTTTTAATTAAAAATGTTAAATGAAAAATAACCTACAAAGTCCTCACGTATTCTGTTCTCACTGTGCAAAGTAACCACTCTAAAGTCAAGTGGAGCTGTCATCAACAGCACGAATTGCATTCAATTTGATATGTGTGTGTGTGTATATATGTGTGTGTGTGTATATGCAATCATACACAATTAATTATAACATGTATAGTACAAATTTTGAAATAGACTAGCTTACTAATTGCTAAAGAGGTGATTGCTCTACCAGCAATTCACATTTTGATTTTGGGCAAGCAACATGCCTGGTTTATTCCTCAATTTTCTTATATGTAAAACAGTGGCAGCTGGGACACATGACATCTATGCTGTTTCTCAGTTATTAAATTCATTTTATAACATGATTTGCAAAGTAAAGACATATATACTCAACAGGAGAAACACATTGATGCACTCTTCAGTACCCAGTGTGTAATTGATATTCTTTCATTGACATTCAACAAGATTAATCAAAGAATAGGATTTTATTAGCTTTATCACTAAGAAAGATGTGGTGGATCTCACCTCAGGCTTAGGTGGGTACGTAGATTCCACGCTCTGCCTTCTCATAGCTCTTCCCTTTTTCTCTGTGCTGGGCTCTTACCCACCTGCTGCAGATTGATAATTTTTCACATGTTAGAGAATATGGCCAAATGCTTCCCCAGCTTCTCATCCCATGATCACCAACATGGGAGGCTTTTGGAACTGCTATCAGAACCATCCCAGGGTGAATTTGGATTGACCTGATTTAGGATACATGTCAATCCCCAAAGCAATCACTTGGGTTGTGTTGACCATATTCCATGATAGTCTAGATCAGGATGACCCATCCACCCTGTAGAAAAAAAAAATGATATGAAGCCAGACAAATCAGTCATTAACAGAGGTTAATATAGATTTATTCTTATAATAATAAATCTTCAAGTAAGTGAACCATTATGGTTAATCCAATATAAATTGCACTATATTGCTTACAAATAAAAGCTATGATACAGTGTCTTGAAGTCTTATCTCCTACCACTTATACCTATCCTGTATCCTTCTCCACCCACATCACCAGCTTTCCTCCATAAAAAAAAATTAAAACAACAAATTAAAACCAAACAAAATATAATAACTAGCACATCTCTCTGGATATGTTATTTTCCCCAGTGCTGGAGTAGGAATAGAAAATTATCTTCTAAGCGCTCACACTACCCTAGAATTTCCTCTGTTTTTACACTTACCACACTGTGCAGTACATTTTCTTCCCTGAACCTATTAGACTCTTGAATAAATAAGGGATATTTTGATTGAGAGTGGCAGAAACTGAACTTGAAGTATTTTATTAAAAAAGGAAAACATATTGGATTCCAAAGATATTAAAAACTCGGACTTCCCTGGTGGCGCAGTGGTTAAGAATCCACCTGCCAATGCAGGGGACATGGGTTCGAGCCCTGGTCCGGGAAGATCCCACATGCCACGCAGCAGCTAAGCCCTTGCACCACGACTACTGAGCTTGCGCTCTAGAGCCCGCGAGACACAATGACTGAGGCCTGTGTGCCTAGAGCCCATGCTCTGCAACGGGAGAGGCCGGCTCAGTGAGAAGCCAGCACACCACAACAAAGAGTGGCCCCCACTCGTCACAAGTAGAGGAAACCCGCGCGCAGCACCAAAGACCAAACGCAGCCAAAAATAAATAAATTTAAACACAAAAAAAAGAGCCCCAGAGATCTCTCTATGTATCTCTTGCATGTCTTTGCATGTCTGGTTCTTTTTTCCCTGACACGCTGAAACTTATGACTACTACTGACACCAAAGCCACTCTCCATGTAGCTGGAATTATTGAAAAGAGCTTCATTCTCTGTCTTTGGTTCCACTTTGAAAATCCCTGAGATATCTGTTGGGTCAGTTGATCAGATGTCCACCCCTGTGCCAACAAGTATGGCCAGTGAAGTTTGAATCATAAAGAAAAGACATGGCTGTTGGGGGGGAGCAGTTCTACACTATGTATTTAAAACAGTAGCTGGCACATAATATATACTCAGTATAGAAAAGAATTCAAAAGAGACATTATCACATTGATACCCTCTAGAGCATTAAACAGTGAAAAACGTTCCCATTTCAGACACATAGAGTAGTTCCCAGTTGGTGCAAACACTGGGTCCTCTCTCCTTTAAAGGATCCTTAAGAACAATTGACTTTTCCAGACTTCAGCTCCTTGAACTTTTCATCCATATATAAAGTATTTATATATGTGGGCTAAAGGTCCAATCTCTGATTAATAGCCCAAATCTTTCTGCTGGGTTAATACTGTAACTAGTAAACATTTTTTTCTAATATTTTTCTCCATAGCCAAAATAAAGTTTAAGAAATTAAAGGCCAGCTTGGATGTGGAAACACAACTATAACTACAGGGCAAGAAACTAATTCTTGCCATAATATTCATGAGCAGTTATTAATAACAAAGACTTGGCAATGCTTTGGTTTAAATTTTCATGGCTATGGAATTAAAATTTACAGATTACTTTCCATTAACATTAAAATACTGTGAATAAAAGACAAAGTTTGTAATAATTAGAACAGGCTTCTCATTTTTGCCCTGCATTCAACTTGTTACATTTTCTCTTTCTTGTTGTTGAACCTCTGTGCTTTCATGTTCTTATTCATACTATGAGGGCTTTAATACTGTTCCTACATAAGTCAAAGGAATAATGGGACAGCAATTTATATTTTCTTCTGTTTTAATGTGTATATAAGCATAGCGCCAGGTCTTTTGTGTTAAAAGACATTTTTTTCCACCCTTAAGCAGCGGTGGTACCAAAATTTATTTATTGGATCTAAGAGGAGGCGTATGGTAAGACCAAGATTTGGGGAACTTGTCTTGACGCTCTATTTGTATATCAAGCATATTGGTGTACCTCAGAGTGTGAGTTACAGATCAAAAAAAACAACAACAATAAAAAAACACAAAGTATTCAAACTATTTCTCTGTGAACTCCACTCATAATAAATTGTTACTTCTTCTTATCAGACTATAAATACACCAAGGGGACTTTCTGGATGGGCTAAAGGACATTTGAGGAACATGGAATGGCTAAAGCCCCAAAGCCTTCCTCAGGACGACCATGAACTATATATACCCCTGCAGCTACTGCTCCAAATTTCTGGGCTCCATCTAGAAGTTTTTGGTTTTTTTTAAACTTCTAGAAAGAGTTGCTCTATCTCCGATCCTCATTTCTTTCTCATTTCAGAACAGTGATGCCTTTTCCAGCTAAAGCATCGTGTTACCTTATCAGTTTCATTAAACAGATGACCTTTGAAATAGACCTTGAAGAACAGGTAAAATTTATTTTGGAAAAGAAGTGGGAGAGGACCACCAGAGAGTGTTTTTCATGAACCTATAAACATGGAATCTGGATGTCACTGACAAGGATCAAGAACAAGGTAGATTTGAGTGTGGTATGAATTAATTCACTAACTCAATATACATATATACAGATACCATGATTAGATACTAGAAATACAGCAAGGGATTTGACATGGTCTGCTCTCATGTTATTTAGAGATGGTAATGGTCCTTGGGGTATGGATGCAGCAGACATCAATAGAAGTTTAATTCATTATTGTGAAGTCTTCAGTGACACACAAGGAGTTTGAGTTTTATCTTGTCGCTACTAATAACAACACGTTTTTGAGACTAATAACATGCCAGGCACTATTCTGAGAACTTTACATTTATTCACTGTTTGTTAATTATTGGAATAATCTTGCAATATAAAGACGCATTTGTTATCTCCATTTTACTGATGAGACTGAGTCATGGAGTAGTCATTTAACTTGGCAAAGGATTCAGAGCTAATAAGAGACAGGGTCAGGATTTGCGCCCAGGCAGTCTGGCTTCAGAGTCTATAGCCTTATCATTTATGGTTACAAATATGTGGCTAACATAAGGCTTTTCATATATGAAAATAGTAAAACAAGGTTTAAAGATGCTAGGAAACTCATTGGAAGATACAATAGTGTGTATCAGAGCCTAGACTAGACTCCACAAGACTGCAGACCCATTGCTCCTTCTGCTTCACATAGAAGGTGCATTAGTATGGTAATATACAAGAAGGTTTTGGGGACATACTTGGCTGAATTAAGAGAAATACGGTTACACTATAAGAGATAATAATGCTGTTTGCTTTTGTACTGGTCAGACCAGCAGAGAGAAGTGAGACAGTTAACTGTCGTTTGTCTTGCTCTCCACATACATCAGCCTGGGCTTGAAGTTAATGTATTCAAAGGTAGAAGTAGTTTGTTATTGCTCCAGGTGAGTTCAAATTTGGGCAAAAAGACATTGATTGATGAGGATGGCTCAGCTATCTTTATGTTCTTCTATTAAGCATGGTGTATGAGATTGTACAGTCACAAAATATCTCACCATGAACTGCCTTAGGGAGACTGGCTTTACCTTCCCCAGGACTTGATCTATTGTGAAATTAATTCAGTGCTAAGAATGATCAGTAAAACGGACTCAGGATTTATTTCTTGCTAGAAGTCAGCTTGAGGTAATGTCACACATATAAATTAGACCAATTCAGTTCCATTATCAGCATTGTTTCCATTGAGCTTGACACAGAGACAGTGCTGACTCAGAGCTATTTCCAGATGGAAAGAGCTTTCTAAATTATCACATCCCACATAATCCTGGCCTAATCCCACTCCAGTCTCTCTCCTCATTGTCCCATCCATGGGGTGTACCCATTCCAGATGACAAGACTCCACTTATTTTGGACCCTTTTCCTGCAAGACCCTGAAATTCCCCCCACCCTCTATCTATGTAGGCTGGCCCAGAAGAAACAATCCTTGAAAATAAACTAATCATTAGATGAAAGTAAAATATCATCTTTATTAGTGACACATCATAGTTTGGAGGATGTAGTTCATTTGTCCTGCCAGGTAGACTCCCCAGGATTGGCCCCCTCCCCAAATTAGAAAGACTTACTCTTCCATGCACAGGTATCACTAGACCCCTACAAACCTCTGCTCCTGGGGAGAGAAAACTGTACTATATATGACTGAAAGGAACAGAAGAGAACTCAGACTCTTCCAAAAGGAGAAGGAGGAATGGTGCCAAGGATGTACAGTTTATTATTTCCCAAATTAATCCAAGATTAGTCAATTTCTCCATAACGTAGTGAATAATGGAACAGAGAAAAGCTAGGAGTGTTTCACTAATTGATCTCGCTCCACAAGGAAGGAAATATGAGGAACAGGGGAGAAGTATTTCCCTTTTGCCTTCCTCTACATTTTGCTCTGTTAACACTGTGTTTTCCCTGACCAGGGAGGAGAGTGAAAGTTTAACAAGTCAGTTCTTTCCAGACCTGTGTGGGCCCCTCTGCCAATGCCGACACTACACCTTGGAGTAACATTCAGGAGGACTGTGATCAGAGCTGACTTCCCCCAACATCTCCTGCCCAAAGACTCTAAAATGGGTCAGAAGAGCACTTTACTTAAATCAACTACAAGGCTGAAAATTTAATCTCTAGTTGATTTTCCAGTCTACATTTTTTCCCAACATTGCTCAGCATAGTCTGTTATGAGATCTGTTTTGAGAGCATGGTTGATGACATAATTATACTCCAATAACAAAATTTCAATAAAGAGATTGCCCAAATTTGAATATAAACACTCTGCTAATATACTATTACTGGGGAAATAGTAAAAGAGGGAGATTAAATTCTTTTGCAAGTAAAAGTCCAAATATATTAAATTTCCATAGAATTAAGAATTAAATGTCCATAAATTAATTAATTTTCCTTATGCTAGTGATTTAAAATTCCAAAGATTATAAAGTACTTAATTTTTAGTCCATTCAATCTCAGTTGGAAGAGTTCTCAGCATGTTGGTAGAAACAGTGTCCTTTTAACTTGAATATTGCCTTCTTTCTCACTAAAATATATCTCCTCCTTCATGGCCTCAGAGTTGTATTTGTTCAACACCGAGTCACTGGTGTTCCTCATTATTTTAAAGATTCCCAGGAGTTATTATGAAAAACAAGATTATCACAGCACTGGCATCATATCCCCAGAATTAGAAAAACAATGTAATCCCTGCTCTTAAAAGAGTTATCTCAGACAAAATTGTTTTCAAGCCAATCTTTTGTGTTGCTAAAGACCATAGCAGAGACTTATGATTATCCTGAAAGAAGATGTATGTCTTGGTGGGGTCTTGCTGGGATACCAGGCAGTTTATGTCAATTTCCTGCTACCTAAGACTTGGAATTAAAACTCAGTTGGGCAACTCTCTCAGCAAGAGGTTAATTTTGGCACTATTTATGGTAACAATAAAATCCACTTATGAATACTGCCTGGTAGATCAGAAGAGTGTTTGCCTTGCCTCCTGATTCAGGCAAATAGTGCTTAATTGAATCGGGGCTCTACAAAGTAATGTGGGATCTACCACCCACTCTTATGAGAAGGCATTTTCAGTCCTTCAGTACTAAGGCTGCTTCTCCTTCATGTATTTTTGGAAGTTTTAAGACTTAAAATAATTATACTTCTTAGAGAGTATTTCCTTCCATATAAGTAATTAAGCAATACGGTACTAGCTTGACACCACATTGTGAGAACTGGAAGGGTTAAGTGGCTTGATGCTTGACCCTATGGAGAAGCCTGAGCTGGTTCCAGCCCTGAAATTTCCCTCCTTGGCATTGAATCCTTATTGAAATTGGGGGAGACCAATGCAGTCTCCTACCTAGGGCTGGTGCTAACGATTTAAGGCAGAACGTCCTTTGTGCTCTGTAACAATCCACAATTCACTCATTTCAGACTAAACACAGCACATATTCTTCAGCTACTGATGCTGGAAAGTTCTGTAGTGACAATCTGTTCTCTCCAATCAAATTCTTGCCTCTCCTTCCTTTTTATTACCAAAACCTATGAGGGCAGCCCCTAGTAACCATGGTCCCCGCTCTTTACACACATAAACTAAGTAAAGGGCAAGGTTGAGGTGCTCTAACCTGCTTGCTGAGGCAGTCCACACATTTGTTGGGGTTTGCGAAGACCCTGCACGTGAGTTGGGTCATTCTAGTCACTGCCTCCATTCACTGCAGTAACCTGCTAAAGTCAAAATACAACAAAGGTTCAATACCACATACCCAAGCCAGACATTCATAAAGCCAGTTCTACAACTGAAAAATCAGCTGTTGTGCAATGCTGGCTGCAAATCACTAGGATTTAAATGAAAAATCAACATGGTCTATGCTTAGGAAATTACTAACAAAGCTTATAGCCATCTGTTCAAACCATGCCCAAAGCCCAAATCATTCCATGCATAATTTATTCTACAAAATTTTACACCTTGTTCATTTCTCAAGGTCCATAAGGCACACATTAGACTTACTTGAAAAGAGCTAAATAAACAACATTACTCTTTGCTATGCCTGGGTCATGAACTAACTGAGAAATAAATAGCAAATAGGAGCCAAAGTATTCCCTTCATTAATAATAAAGAGTTGGTGGGAGGACACAATTTACGTGTGTGAGAAATTGAATATCCTAACACTAAACATCAGAATTAGCCACACTTACTGGTCACCCTACAAGGAAGCAGACTCTGTACAGTTACAGCATGGAGGAACAAGGAAAAATGTGTTCTTTGGAGGCAGCTCCTTCTCAAGAGGCTAAGAAGAGGAACAAAGCCAAGCAGGCCAAGTTTCAGTGAGAAAAGTTATTTCCTGAGCCCAAGTATAGAGAGAGTTTAAGGCAGGCATCTGAGTACATCTGTACAAGTTGTATACTGAATTATTCCACTGGGCCTATTTAAGTAGAATACAATGTGAATGGTATCCATAGATTTGTACAGTGCACAAGATGAACAACCACACTTAGTGCACTGGTAAAGAGGCTGAAAGAAGCCAGGACATTAAATTATTTGAGCTTTCTTCAAAAGGAAGGAAATACAGGAGTAGGGAAGAAATATTTTTGCCAACATGAAGTGCCTAAGAAATTACTAAATACAAAATTCTCATTCTTGGTTCAGTATACAAACTGTTTCTTTATTCCTTCCCATGCATCTGTTCAAGACAAAAGTAGACTATATGTTGATTCACTTCTACTTAGTTTATTTCCTAATTTATTTGTGACTTTTCTTATTGTATTCTCATTATCATGAAGATGTTGGACTTCAGCCAGAACAACTCAATTGGACTATTTCGTTGAACTTTAACTCTGTTCTTTGTCACCTCACTCTTATCATGAATGAAATTCAATATTAAGCAATCCCTGCTCATTATTTTTTCTGTTTCTTATATATGCCTATTGATCTACGTTCCCTAAGTTTGCGAACTTAACTGACTCTATATCTAACAAATATTACTGGTACATTTTCAGTCTCCAGTAACTCTTCCTGGTTTTCTTTCTCTCTCAACTTATTTTTCTCTTTCTCTCTCTCTTGATGATAGATAGATAGATAGATCACAATAGTATGTCAGGAGAGACCTTCAAGATGGTGGAGGACTAAGACATGGAGATCACTTTCCTTCTCACAAATACATCAGAAATACATGTACAAGTGGAACAACTCCTACAGAACACCTACTGAATGCTGGCAGAAGACCTCAGACTTCCCAAAAGGCAAGAAACTCCCCACATACAGAGGTAGGGCAAAAGAAAAAAGAAAAAAAAAAGAGACAAAAGAATAGGGATGGGACATGCACCACTGGGAGGGAGCTGTGAAGGAGGAAAAGTTTCCAAACACTAGGAAGCCCCTTCACTGTCGGAGATGGGGGGGTGGCAATGGGGAAGCTTCAGAGCCATGGGGGAGAGCGCAGCAACAGGGGTGCAGAGGGCTAAGCAGAGAGATTCCCGCACAGAGGATTGGTGCTGACCAGCACTCACCAGCCTAACAGTCTTGTCTGCTCACCCACCAGGACGGGTGGGGGTTGGGGGCTGAGGCTCTGGCTTCGGAGGTCAGATCCCAGGGAGAGGACTGGGGTTGGCTGCGTGAACACAGCCTGAAGGGGGCTAGTGCGCCACAGCTAGCTGAGAAAGAGTCCGCGAAAAAGTCTGGAACTGCCTAAGAGGGAAGAGACCATTGTTTTGGGATGCGCAAGGAGAGAGGATTCAGAGCGCCACCTAAACAAGCTCCAGAGATGGGCATGAGCCGCGGCTATCAGCGCAGACATGAGAGACGGGCATGAAATGCTAAGGCTGCTGCTGCAGCCACCAAGAAGCCTGTGTGCAAGCACAGGTCACTATCCTCCCCTCCCCTCCCCAGAGACTGTGCAGCCCCCTACTGCCAGGGTCCCATGATCCAGGGACAACTTCCCGGGGAGAACTCACTGCGCGCCTCAGGCTGGTGCAATGTCATACCAGCCTCTGCCGCCACAGGCTTGCCCCACATTCCGTACCCCTCCCTTCCCACGGCCTGAGTGAGGCAGAGCCCCCTAATCAGCTGCTACTTTAACCACATCCTGTCTGAGCGAAGAACAGATGCCCTCAGGCGACCTACATGCAGAGATGGGGCCAAATCCAAAACGGAACCACAGAAGCCGTGAACAAAGACGAGAAAGGGAAATCTCTCCCAGCAGCCTCAGGAGCAGCAGATTAAATCTCCACAATCAACTTGATGTACTCTGCCTCTCTGGAATACCTGAATAGACAATGAGTCATCCCAAAATTGAGCTGTGTGGCTGACAGGGTATTGGTGCTCCAGATGAGTGTCAGGCCTATGCCTCTGAGGTGGGAGAGCCAAGTTCAGGACATTGGTCCACCAGAGACCTCCTGGCTCCATGTAATATCAAACGGTGAAAGCTCTCCCAGAGATGTCCATCTTAATGCGAACACCCAGCTCCACTCAACAACCAGCAAGCTACAGTGCTGGACACCCTACACCAAACAACTAGCAAGACAGGAACACAACCACACCCATTAGCAGAGAGGCTGCCTAAAATCATAAGGTCACAGACACTCCAAAACATACCACTGTATATGGTCCTGCTCAGCAGAAAGACAACATCCAGCCTCATCCACCAGAACACAGGCACCAGTCTCCTCCAACAGGAAGCCTACACAACCCACTGAACCAACCTTAGCTACTGGGGGCAAACACCAAAAACAAAAGGAACTATGAACCTGCGAAAAGGAGACCCCAAACACAGTAAAGTAAGCAAAATGAGAAGACAGAGAAGCATACAGCAGATGAAGGGGGAAGGTAAAACCCCACCAGACCAAACAAATGAAGATGAAATAGGCAATCTACCTAAAAAAGAATTCAGAATAATGATAGTAAAGATGATCCAAAATCTTGGAAGTAGGATGGAGAAAATACAAGAAACGTTTAACAAGGACCTAGGAGAACTAAGGAGCAAACAAACAATGATAACACAATAAATGAAATTAAAATTAAAATTCTCTATAAGGAATCAATAGCAGAATAACTGAGGCAGAAGAATGGTTAAGTGAGCCAGAATATGAAATAGTGGAAATAACTACCACAGAGCTGAATAAAGAAAAAAGAATGAAAAGAATTGAGGACAGTCTCAGAGAACTCTGGGACAACATTAAATGCACGAACATTCGAATTGTAGGGGTCCCAGAAGAAGAAGAGAAAAAGAAAGGGACCGAGAAAATATTTGAAGAGATTATAGTTGAGATCTTCCCTAATATGGGAAAGGAAATAGTGAAGTCCAGGAAGTACAGAGAGTCACATACAGGATAAATCCAAGGAGAAACACACCAAGACACATATTAATCAAACTATCAAAAATTAAATACAAAGAAAAATATTAAAAGCAGAAAGGGAAAAGCAACATATAACATACAAGGGAATCCCCATAAGGTTAACAGCTGATCTTTCAGCAGAAACTCTGCAAGCTAAGAGGGAGTGGCAGGACATATTTAAAGTGATGAAAGGGAAAAAAACTACAACTAGGATTACTCTACCCAGCAAGGATCTGGTTCAGATTCGATGGAGAAATCAAAACCTTTACAGACAAGCAAAAGCTAAGAGAATTCAGTACCACCAAACCAGCTTTACAACAAATGCTAAAGGAACTTCTCTAGGCAGGAAACACAAGAGACGGAAAATACCTACAATAACAAACCCAAAACAATTAAGAAAATGGGAATAGGAACATACATATCGATAACTACCTTAAATGTAAATGGATTAAATGCTCCAACCAAAAGAGATAGACTGGCCGAATGGATACAAAAATAAGAAGCGTGTATATGCTGTCTACAAGAGACCCACTTCAGACATAGGGACACATACAGACTGAAAGTGAGGGGATGGAAAAAGATATTCCATGCAAGGAAATCAAAAGACAACTGGAGTAGCAATTCTCATAACAGACATAATAGAGTTTAAAATAAAGACTATTCCAAGAGACAAAGAAGGAAACTACACAATGATCAAGGGATCAATCCAAGAAGAAGATATGACAATTGTAAATATTTATGCACCCAACATAGTAGCACCTCTGTACGTAAGGCAAATGCTAACAGCCATAAAAGGGGAAATCGAGAGTAACACACTCATAGTAGGGGACTTTAATACCCTACTTTCACCAATGGACAGATCATCCAAAATGAAAATAAATAAGGAAACACAAGCTTTAAATGATACATTAAACAAGATGGACTTAATTGATATTTATAGGACATTCCATCCAAAAACAGCAGAATACACTTTCTTCTCAAGTGCTCATGGAACATTTTCCAAGATAGATCATATCTTGAGTCACAAATCAAGCCTTGGTAATTTAAGAAAATTGAAATCGTATCAAGTACCTTTTCCGACCACAACACTATGAGACTAGATATCAATTACAGGAAAAAAATGTGTAAAAAATACAAACGCATGGAGGCTAAACAATACACTACTAAACAACCAAGAAGTCACTGAAGAAATCAAAGAGGAAATCAAAAAATACCTAGAAACAAATGACAATGAAAACATGAAAACCCAAAACTCATGGGATGCAGCAAAAGCAATTCTAAGAGGGAAGTTTATAGCAATAAAATCCTACCTCAAGAAACAAGAAACATCTCAAATAAACAACCTAACCTTACACCTAAGCAATTAGAGAAAGAAGAACAAAAAAGCTGCAAAGTTAGCAGACAGAAATAAATCATAAAGATCAGATCAGAAAGAAATGAAAAAGAAATGAAGAAAACAATTGCAAAGCTCAATAAAACTAAAAGCTGGTTCTTTGAGAAGATAAACAAAATTAATAAACCATTAGCCAGATTCATCAAGAAAAAAAGGGAGAAGGCACAAATCAATAGAATTAGAAATGAAAAAGAAGTAACAACTGACACTATGGAAATACAAAGGATCATGAGAGATTACTACAAGCAAGTATATGCCAATAAAACGGACAACCTGGAAGAAATGGAAAAATTCTTAGAAAAGCACAACCTCCTGAGACTGAAACAAGAAGAAATAGAAAACGTAAACAGTCCAGTCACAAGCAGTGAAATTGACGCTGTGATTAAAAATATTCCAACAAACAAAAGCCCAGGAGCAGATGGCTTCACAGGCGAATTTTATCAAACATTTAGAGAAGAGCTAACACCTATCCTACTCTTCCAAAATATAGCAGAGGAAGGAATACTCCCCAACTCATTCTACAAGGCCACCATCACTGTGATACCAAAACCAGACAAAGATGTCACAAAGAAAGAAAACTACAGGCCAATATCACTGATGAAGAAAGAAGCAAAAATCCTCAACAAAATACTAGCAAAGAGAATCCAGCAGCACATTAAAATCATACACCATGATCAAGTCAGTTTTATCCCAGGAATGCAAGGATTCTTTAATATATGCAAATCAATCAATGTGATACACCATATTAACAATTTGAATGACAAAAACCATATGATAATCTCAATAGATGCAGAAAAAGCTTTTGACAACATTCAACACCCATTTATGATAAAAACCCTCCAGAAAGTAGGCATAGAGGGAACTTACATCAACATAATAAAGGCCATATATGAGAAACCCACAGACAACATCATTCTCAATGGTGAAAAATTGAAACCATTTCCTCTAAGATCAGGAACAAGACAAGGTGATGTCCACTCTTACCACTATTATTCAACATAGTTTTGGAAGTTGTAGCCACAGCAATCAGAGAAAAAAAAAATAATGAATCAAAATTGGAAAAGAAGAAGTAAAGCTGTCACTGTTTGCAGATGACATGATACTATACATAAAGAATCCTAAAGATGCTACCATAAAACTACTAGAGCTAATCAATGAATTTGGTAAAGTAGCAGGATACAAAATCAATGCACAGAAATCTCTTGCATTCCTATATATTAATGATGAAAAAATCTGAAAGAGAAATTAAGGAAACACTCCCATTTACCACTGCAACAAAAAGAATAAAATACCTAGGAATAAACCTACCTAATGATACAAAACACATGTATGCAGAAAACTATAATACAATGATGAAAGAAATTAAAGATGATACAAACAGATGGAGAGATATACCATGTTCTTGGATTGGAAGAATCAACACTGTGAAAATGACTATACTATCCAAAACAATTGATAGATTCACTGCAATCCCTATCAAACTACCAATGGCATTTTTCACGGAACTAGAACAAAATATTGCACAATTTGTTTGGAAACACAAAAGACTCCAAATAGCCAAAGCAATCTTGAGAAAGAAAAATGGAGCTGGAGGAATTAGGTTCCCGGAATTGAGACTATACTACAAATCTACAGTAGTCAAGACAGTATGGAACTGGGACAATAACAGAAATATATATCAATGGAACAGGATAGAAAGCCCAGAGATAAACACACACACATATGGTCACCTTATCTTTGATAAAGGAGGCAAGGGCATACAATGGAGAAAAGACAGCCTCTTCAATAAGTGTTGCTGGGGAAACTGGACAGCTGCATGTTAAGAATGAAATTAGAACACTCCTTAACACCATACACAAAAATAAACTCAAAATGGATTAAAAGCCTAAATATAAGGCCAGACACTATCAAACTCTTAGAGGAAAACATAGACAGAACACTGTATGACATAAATCACAGCAAGATCCTTTTTGACCCACCTCCTAGAGAAATGGAAATAAAAACAAAAATAAACAAATGGCCTAGAGCTAATCAATGAATTTGGTAAAGTAGCAGGATTCAAAATTAATGTACAGAAATCTCTTGCATTCCTATACACTAATGATGAAAAATCTGAAAGTGGAATTAAGAAAACACTCTCATTTACCATTGCAACAAAAAGAATAAAATATCTAGGAATAAACCTACTTAAGGAGACAAGAGACCTGTATGCAGAAAATTATAAGATACTGATGAAACAAATTAAAGATGATACAAACAGATGGAGAGATATACCATGTTCTTGGACTGGAAGAATCAACATTATGAAAATGACTATACTACCCAAGGCAATATACAGATTCAATGCAATTCCTATCAAACTACCACTGGCATTTTTCACAGAACTGGAACAAAAAATTTCACAATTTGTATGGAAACACAAAAGACCCCGAATAGCCAAAGCGATCTTGAGAAGGAAAAACATAGGTGGAGGAAACAGGAAATAGAGAAATGGAAATAAAAACAAAAATAAACAAATGGGACCTAATGAAACTTAAAAGCTTTGCACAGCAAAGGAAACCATAAACAAGACCAAAAGACAACCCTCAGAATGGGAGAAAATATTTGCAAATGAAGCAACTGATAAAGAATTAACCTCCAAAATATACAAGCACCTCATGCAGCTCAATATCATATAAACAAACAACCCAATCCAAAAATGGGCAGAAGACCTAAATAGACATTACTCTAAAGACAATATAGAGATTGCCAGCAAACACATGAAATGATACTCAACATCACTAATCATTAGAGAAATGCAAATCAAAACTACAATGAAGTATCACCTCACACCAGTCAGAATGGCCATCATGAAAAAATCTACAAAGAATAAATGCTGGAGAGGGTGTGGAGAAAAGGGAACCCTCCTGCGCTGTTAGTGGGAATGTAAACTGGTACAGCCAGTATGGAAAACAGTATGGAGGTTCCTTCAAAAACTAAAAATAGAACTACCATATGACCCAGTGATTCCACTACTGGGCATATACCCTGAGAAAAACATAATTCAAAAAGAGTCATGTACCACAGTGTTCATTTCAGCTCTATTTACAATAGCCAGGACATGAAAGCAACCTAAGTGTCCATGGACAGATGAGTGGATAAAGAAGATATGGCACATATATGCAGTGGAATATTGCTCAGCCATAAAAAGTAACAAAATTGAGTTATTTGTAGTGAGGTGGATGCACCTAGAGTCTATCATATAGAGTGAAGTCAGAGAAAAACAAATACTGTATGCTAACACATATATATGGAATCTAAAAAAAAAAAAATTGGTTCTGAAGAACCTACGGGCAGGACAGGAATAAAGATGCAGATGTAGAAAAGGGTAAGCTGGGGCGAAGTGAGAGAGTGGCATGGATATATATACACTACCAAATGTAAAATAGATAGGTAGTGGGAAGCAGCTGCATAGCACAGGGAGATCAGCTCGGTGCTTTGTGACCACCTAGAGGGGTGGGATAGGGAGGGTGGGAAGGAGACGCAAGAGGGAGGAGATATGGGGATATATGTATATGTATAGCTGATTCACTTTGTTATAAAGCAGAAACTAACACACCCTTGTAAAGCAATTATACTCCAATAAAGATGTTAAAAATGAAATAGTATGTCAATAGTAATCAATAATTAATAGTGATATTTTCTATTTAGTGCTTTTTAAATTCTGCACATTAATGTATAATATTATGATTTTTAATTTTTAACAAAGCCTTGCAAATTGGGATTATAAACCCTCTTTAAAGATGGAGAGAAACTGCCTAAGCAAAAATAAGTAGCTAGAGTCTATCCAGCTAATAAGCAGTATGGGTCTAAAGCACATATCCCTTCTCTTCCACAGTGCTGCCTCAACATGGGCATAGAGTGTTAGGAAAAAAACCCAGAGTATTATTTATGCCAATTGTCACAATTTATAGAGGGAAATTGAAGCCAACTATGTAAAGATCAAACATATGCTTAAGATGTAATATATATCAACCTTCAAACTAGGTAACACAGAAACTTTACATCAAATTCTTGAAAATATATAGAGAAACCCCTCTATCTGTGATCTCTGGTTGCAGCTACTGGAACTTGGCAGAAAGTGCCTTAAAAATAGTCTAATTTACTACTATTCATAAACGTTCTCATGCGTCGATTCATTCATTCAAAACTTGGACTCCTGGTAAGTATCAGGAATCTTTACTAAGTCTTGAGGACATACCAGTGATGGGATAAAGAACTCAGAATCTAGGTGAGACCTAGAATGATAGGGCTATTACTAAAAATGTATAAATTTATCAGAACGAGCATGCTACTGGATGCACTTTCAAGGCCCACGGGTTGCACAGAGAGGAACATTGGTTCAGCTTCAGTTGGAGATTGTGAGCCTGGATTCTCAAAGAGGGTAGAGGAGGGATCTTTACTTGAGTTGGATTCTTAAGGTTTAGTAGGACCTTTCCAGGTTGGGAAATGAATGAATGGAGATTCTTAGTATTAAGGAACGCACTCTGTAAATGCAAAGACATATGGTGATTTTTGAGGAAGAATATAATTTGTTATTGGAATATAAAGCATGGCAGGATAGATGGCTATGAGGTAAAAGAGAGAAGCAGATATCAACTTAGGAAACTCATTTAGGAGGTAATTAGAAGATTTTGCAGGTTTTAAGCGGGGAAAATTTATGATCCCATGTGCCTTGTCATTTGTTGCTTGTGTATCTAATAGTTCTGGCAATGTAAATTACATTACCTTAAGCAAAATTAAAAATAATAAACATATCACTTTACTGAGGACTTACTGAGTACTGTGACCTGCACCCAGGCATTTGCACATGTTGCCTCTTTTAATCCTTAAGGCAACTCTCTGAGGGTGGGGCTGATGTCATCTACATGGTACGAAAAGTTACCTGGTTTCAGGGACATCAAGAACTTCATCTGAGGTCACACGATTAACAAATGATAGGGTCAAGTTCAAATTGAAGGTTTCCTTCTCCAAAGCTCAGGCTCTCACAAACTACATTCCACCTGAATTTATACATTCTGGACTCCCTTATTTTGTTGGAAAACATGAAGTTTTACATCAAGAGAGGAGGGGGAAGAAAGTCATTTGTTGTTGGAGAAGTCAGTTGGTGCCAGTGAGCAAGAAGCAGGCCCAGAGTTGAAGGTGAAATGGGTCCGATGTGAAGGAGCTTTAAGGGAAGAGAATGAAAAAGTTGAAGATATCCTGGAACCAAAACCAAAGAACTGAGCAAGGAAGCATTGATCCAACAGCGAAATCCAGGTACCAGTGAGCATACAACTGAAGGCAATTCTGGAGAACTGAGACCCTTCGGGAGGAAGGTGCCAGCCAGAGTGCTGGATAGGAAGACGGGAACCGAGGTCTAGTTCGAGACAATCTGCTTAAGGCTCAGGATAAGGTGAGATCAGATATGTGCAAAAACACCTAGGTATGGAGTAAGTTAATTGAATGGAGAGTGTGTGCCTATAGTAAGTATTTATAATAATAACAATAATAGTTCTAATAATCTTATGGAACTAGTAGATTATAAAGAAAGCATAGACCCTGGAGAGAGATCATCTGGGTTCACATCTCAACTTTGTCACTACTAGCTGTGTGACTTTGGGCTGGTTAATTAACCACTCTCTGTCCCAGTTTCTTGATGAATAAAATGGGGTTAATGATAATGCTTATATTTACAGGTTGTTCCGAGGATTAAAGAAGATAATACATATATGTATATATAAAACATTTATTATAGCAGTGGGCACATCCCATAATGCATGCTGTCATCATTCTTAAAATGACTTTAATATGAGAAAAATGAAGCACAGAGTGGCTGTGTTACTTTCCTGAGATTAAACAGCTAATACGTGGTAGAGGTAGGATTTGAACTGAGAGCCTGTGGTTCCGTAATCAATGCATTTAACCATTATTCAAGGCTTCTTCTTTCAATATAGTATGACTTGGGCTTCTTCCTTAATATGGTCAAATCTTGCTTTATAAAACATAATCTCAGTTGTATTATCAAATAATATTAGCCAGCGGCTGAATTCTATTCACTTATCCAGTCATCCATCTCATAGTTTAAAGGACATTTCTTGTTTTAACTAATGACTGTGTTCAGATATATAGTAAAATGCTTCACGCCTGTGGTTACTCATTGCTTTTGAAATACCGTCAATCTCTGGTGATAAGTTGTATTAATTTTGTTATAAATTTGAAATCATGAAAAAGAAACACAGACATGAAGCTGTTCACTTTCTCAAGCTACCTGTCACCATCTGTTGTGATCAGTCCATTCTAGCACCCCTCAGAATCTCTGCCAATAAATTAATGTCCTTTTGTAAAGGTGGCTTTTTTGTGGGTTCTATCATATGGCTTTCCCCATTACAGGTGAGGTTAGCAAATAGTCACAAAGCAGAGAATGTTCAAAATGTCCAAAGATGAAGCAGAGTGTGAAATTCAACATTGCCAATGTATCATCCTCAACACTGTAGGACTCTTTTTATTTTCTTGCTAGGAAGTCAGTGGCTCCTGTTAACCAGCCACTTGCTACCCTCTGAGATCTGAACCCTGCTGAGAGCCCAGATTCAACTTGCCATGCATATTCCCATTTTGTCCTCTAGTCAGATACAATTAGGGTTTTGTTTTGCTTTGTTTTATCGAAGTGTAGTTGATTCACAATGTTGTTTTAGTTTCGGGTGTACAGTAAAGTAATTCAGATATATATGTGTATATATATATTCTTTTTCAGAATCTTTTCCAGAATAGGTTATTACAAGATATTGAATATAGTTCCCTGTGCTATACAGTAGGTCCTTGTTGTTTATCTTATATATAGTAGTGTGTATCTGTTAATCCCAGACTCCTAATTTACCTCTCCCTCTCTGCCCTTCTCCCTTTGGTAACCATAAATTTGTTTTCTATGGCTGTGAGCCTATTTCTTATGTTTTGTAAATAAGTTCATTTGTATCATTTTTTAGATTCCACATATGTGATATCATGTGACATTTGCCTTTCTCTGTCTTACTTCACTTAGTATGATAATCTCTAGGTCCATCCATGTTGCTGTAAATGGAATTATTTCATTTTTTTATGGCTGAGTAATATTCCATTATATCTATCTATCTATCTATCTATCTATCTATCTATCTATCTATCTATCTATGTATATCTCACATCTTTTTTATCCATTCATCTGTCAATGGATATTTGGGTTGCTTTCATGTATTGGCTATTGTAAATAGTGCTGCTATGAACACTGGGGTGCATGTATCTTTTCAAGTAGAGTTTTTGTCTTTTCTGAATATATGCCCAAGAGTGGGATTGCTGAGTCATATGGCAGTTCTATTTTTAATTTTTTAAGGAAACTCCACACTGTTCTCCATAGTGACTTCACTAGTTTATATTCCCACTGACAGTGTAGGAGGGTTCCCTTTTCTCCATACCCTCGCCAGCATTTATTACTTGTAGACTTTTCGATGACAACCATTCTGACTCGTGTGAAGTGATACCTCATTGTGGTTTTGATTTGCATTTCACACTTTGAGTCTTTTAATGTTCCCTGCTCTCTCTCATTGCCTGAATTTTGCATGTATTGTTCTCTCTGTTTGGAGACAGACACTATCATTTCCCCTAAATCTGCCTCCATTGATAATGTCAGAACCTGATAAAGTTAGGATACCCTTCACAGACACTTGCCCTCTGTATTGGTTTGCTAGGGCTGCTGTAACAAATTAACACGGACTGGGTGGCTTAAGCAACAGAAACTTACTGTCTCACAGTCCTGTAAGCTAAAAGTAAAAAAATAAGGTATCAGTAGGTTTGGTCTCTTCTGAGGCTTCTTTTCTTGGGCTCTAGATGGCCTCTTCTCCCTGTGTCCTTACCTGGTCTTCCCTCTGTGTGTGTCTGTGTCCTAATCTCCTCTAAATTGTACTGGATTAGAGCCACCCTAATGACCCCGTTTTACCTTAATTACCTCTTAAAAGACCCTATCTCAAACACAGTCACATTCTGAGGCCCTGAGAATTAGGATTTCAACATATGGATTTGGGGAGGGTGACACAATTCAGTCCATAACACCCTCCAACACTGGCGACCCTTTTGCTGAGATTCCTGGAAAGCAGAGTGCCTCTATCAGAGCTCAGTTTACCTGTCTTATGATTCTCTGTTCACTTGTTGTCTCTTAAAGACTGTGATCCCTCAAGTCATGGCTACCTCCTACTTGTCTTCTCTCCTTAATTATGTAGCACACTTCCTAACAATATAGGTGGCTAATAAATATATGTTAAACTGGTCAATGATCCAGGAGAAAGGAATAAAATTAATTTAAATACATTCATTAAAGTATAAGTATAAATTTAACTATATATCTATCTATGGATCTATCTATTGATCTTCCATGCACTAGTTATCTACTATTATTTCATTAGGAGATTTGATATCTGTTGGTTCTTCTATACTTGAAAAATTATTAAATGACTTTGATTTTTTAAATCAACTTTCAAGATAACACTCAGCTTCTATTCCTGCTTAAGTATCACTTTCCCTTTCCTTCTATATTTCCACATATTTTAAAGAAGCTCCTATATTATGCAATTAGCAACAGTTAATATATGGCTATGAGACAGGGTGCCTGTGAGGGATTTTCCACATGAGGCATGATTTACTCTGGAATTTAAAGAGGGGGGAGTGTGGAAGTCAAACTAGAAAAGTAGTAAAAATAGTAAATATCTGGTTTATGGAAAGCACAGTTTGATTCCTTAGTCAGGATTTGCTCTGGTCAAATACAGCTTTAGGAAAAAGGACCATCAGGTTACATGATTTCTAAACCTCTGTGTTGGACATTCTTATATTTATCTGACTTCATTAATCACAGGAGACCTTCTAAGAAGGTCAACACATCAACAGAAAAGAGATCTGGGATAAGAGTGGGGGTGGACAAGGAGAGACAAAGAAGATACTGATGGATCACATCCCTGTTCCATCTGTAAATCTCTTGTGCTCCCACCCATTGCCCTTCCAGCTCAGGGCAATGTTTGCTTCAGGTGTTTAATGAACTGCTGAGAGATCAATAGCCTATGGCAGATAACTTTGAAAAATTTCCCTTGATTCAGTCAAGTGTTTTAATTCCTCATTAATTCCGATGATGTAAACCTTTTGTGATTAGCTTGGTAGTTAAATATCCACTCATGAGTGCTGATAAAGTATAAGAAATTCATCCTCTTAGACCTCTGAACCCTACTGGGTTTAGCACTTCATCGGTGCCTATAGCTGTGAAAAATTACCTTCCCGACTTCCCAACTGGTAAGGTCATGTCTTTAGCCAGTTCCAAAGTCAGACAGGATACTTCTTTTCAGTACCTCTCTCCCCCAAATACTACATTACATAACGTACACACACACACACACACGAAGCATTTATTTATTAAAAATGTATTCTGTGACCAGTATATATCCAACATTGAACTAATTTTTCAATACACAAAAATGAAAAATTACAATCTGAATGAACTCAAATATGTGTAACTTGTTTTATTGTCAAACTGGGCTTGAGAAGGTATATAATAACTAGCTTTATTCTTTCTTCCACTGTCCCCTCAATTCCACTCTCTGGGATGGCACTTTCTCTATTTCTGCTTGAAATTTTAGAATTATTCCACAACTTTGCTGATGCTTCCCACCCTTCTACGCTTTTTTGACGTTAAAAATCTGCTCTGGTTGAATCATCAAATAACTCTGGTTTAGGCTAATGCAATAATAAACATTCAAAACTCTTAGCCAATTTAAAGCCCTAGATCTGATTTAACCTTGGGAGTTTGCAGTTGGCAGTGGGTGAAAGTTGGCTTCTTTCTTTTTCTTCCACCCCATATTATTCAACTGCTATCCCTGATAGTTTCAGCAGAAGAGGTAATTTGAGGGAAATGGCTGGCAGTGTTGTGAGCCAGCATCAGTGCCCCTATGGTATTGGATGTCATTTTGATGGTTCTTTCATTGAGTACTTTTGTGGATTTCTGAGAGATTCTCTGCTTAGGACCTCAACTTCAGTGTCCTTGATTTGATCAATACTTCTTTTCTAGCTCTTTATGCTGACAGTACATAGGGGAAGTATATATTGATTGCATCATTCTACTTTTTGCTCTGATATCAGAAAAGGACAACTCCTGAGCTTTTGCTCACAGACTTTCTTAGCCAGAACCAAAGGGCTACTCTATGTTCTGCCAACTCCTGAGAACCTGTGTCAAGCTCTCTGGAAGTTTTCCTTATAACCTCCATTTCCCTTAGGTGAGATCCTTGATGGACACATAGAACACCCATATGTTCTTCAGAACAATCCTCTCTTCTGAACCATTTCCACCTCAAGTATATCCTTGACAGGAGAGACCTTCTGTTTTAAGTAGGTGTTGATGAGAACTGATTCTTCTGTTTACAATTCAGTACATCAAATGATTAGAATAATTTTCTAGAGATTAGATGTTTGTTCCTTACATGTTAAACTTTATTGCTCCTCCATTATTCACATGCTTCTGACACTAGGCTTCAAAGGACATGTTTATGTCATTGTATGACCCCTGCACTTTTGTGTCATAATGTACACCAGTCTTATTCCTGAAAGACCTTCCCATGCTGGAATAGCTAACAGTAACTAGTCTTGAAAGTGAGTCTAAATTTTAAAAATATAACCTTCTAAGTTTATGTTTATGAAACGTGATGAATCCCTACTTTATCTTCCCCATGGCCAGATCCCTAAATACCTGTGAACTTGCCAATGAATTCAGAGAAAAGTTAGAGATGTAGAGGGAAGAAATAGTGGTTAAAATATCTACTTTTGCAAACTCACAAACATATAGGATCCTACCAACTCACTGCCAGTGTCCTTCCCAGAGCCTTAGTAGGGACCCCTGCCAGAGAAAGCTCCTGAAGCCTGAGATTCATTAGTTTACAGTTAATCTACTTCTGGATACAATAAGCAGCCACAGTTGGATATTTTGGAGCAACTCAAACCTAACAAATTCTGTAGTGAACACTGTGTTGTGCTGCTCAAATTTTCCCTTTAGGACCAGGACAGTCATCCCTCAGCACCTGATGGCTCTTGGCAGAATTCCTCTCTAGGAATGGCCCTAAATGAAGAGTTTCCTTACCGAAGATCCCTCTTTACTTAGCTAATATATATTGATCATTCAGGTATCAGGTTTAAAAATATTAAATCAGAGTCCACTTCAAAACTCTCCAGGTTAGTAATGGTTATTCATCAATGGTTATTGGTTATTTACGAGTAGCACCACTTAAAATCCTTTTTATGATATTCCCCATGCTTGTAGTTACAGGTGTGATGGCTGATACCCACTTACTCTGCAAAAAGGAGAGGAAAAGAAAAACACCTGCTTTGTTTATCACTGCAACCCCAGGATATAGTACCATGCTCAGTGTATATTTGAAATTTAGTAAATATTTGTTAAACAAAAGGAAACACAGAATTACTGTTGTGCTTTAATCTAGGATCTATTTACTTTTTTAGTCTGCAATCAGATGGAGGGCTTCATTCATTATTATCCCATACCAAGTTAAGTCAAAATTCTTTCCATAATTTTTACAGCTAGCCCTCTTAGAAATCATACTGAAAACCAAATGAACAAAATTAAAAAAAGAAAAAAGAAAAAAAACCCAATAAAAATTTCTCTCATTATCTATAATAGTGCCAACCAATGTAAATACAATGTGTGTTGCAAATACAAGCTACATGTGCATAGTTAAAGTCACATAAAAAAAAAAAGGAAGCCAGGTAAAATTAATTTTACTAATATATATAATTTTATCCAATATAGTATTCTACATGTAATCAATGTAAATATTATTACATATTTTGCATACTGTTTTTAAATAGAGTATTAAAAATCAGATGTGTATTTTACCCTTACAGAAAATCTCAATTGAACAAGTAACATTTCAAATCCTCAATAGCCACTGTTCCCAATAGCTAACCTATAAGACGGTACAGATCTATAGTACACTCCAACAGGGAATTCTAAGATATATGTATTTACTCAAATCACAAATAAATATTTGATTTGATTTGTTTGTTTTTATTTCATGTAATTCTAGCCTCCAGGCTGCCTGTACTATGTAGGTCTCAAATTTGTATTTGGCTGCTTTGAAGCAGCCAAAATATTTTACCATGTGTATTAAAGAAAACTTCAGACAGCGTGGTTGTAAGTATGAGTCAAAGTTTTATTACAGTCTTGCATGAGATACTTTTATAAAAGGCCGAATGGGCCTATTCAAGGGTTTACTCTTAGTAGGTATTTTGTAGAACAAGAGAAAGAATAAGTAAACTTGTTGGATTATCTATTAATTACAGATAATCATGTTAGATACAGAAAGAAAAGAAAATCTCCTTAAAGGCCATTGGATTCTTTGACAATTAGCTGACCTTCAACTGGGAGGGTGAAGTTCCCAGAATAAGAATTAATCCTGTTTGAGTTCAGCAGAATATCACTTAGCATTTTGCCAGGAATACAAATTGCTCCTGAGAAGGAGGGTTCTATGAACTCTACCACTCTAGAAGATTATTTCTCTTCTCCAGCATGTGTTCTTTCTCTTCTAGAGAGAAGGTGTCATGACCCACTCCTGTAAATCGTTTCTATTCCAGGTTAAATTTGGGAAAATTTTTCTTCTGCAAACAGGTTTGTTGAAAAGTCTTATAGGGAAAGGCAAGAAATGTGGGTGGGAAGTAGTTTGGGCCCACAAGTCACATATACAATCCTTAGGAGTTTAGATTTTATGTGTAGATTCTGAAGATCCATGTCTACATGCAAAGAAATTACTTATAGCTAACTAAACAAAATATCTCTAAAAATCTAGAGTGAAAATATTGAGATTGCTATCCAAGTAATCCCCAAGCCTTTAAGACTTTAGGTTTATGCTGAATGATGACATCTAAATAAAAATGAATTAAATGTTCGTATACAAATTATGGACAACCTGGGTTATTTGTCCACTTCCCAGTGTTTTGGGACATTCTTCCAGGAGGTTGCATTTCTCATAATCCCTTATTAATCTAATATTCTGTTTCCACTCAAATCTCCTATCTTGTTTCATTTAGTTGTTCCCTTTTCTGTACCAAATAATAATGAGAATAAAACAAACAAACAAATAAACAAAAACCCTTGGCCTTTATTTCCTCAAGGCACTGCTCTGACATTTTTCCAAGCAGAAATTAACTGAATTTGGAGGTTCATGCCAACAAAGAAATAGTAAAGAGCCAATCAACAAGTAATTTGTAATAATTACTGTTTTAAACATCTTTATTGGAGTATAATTGCTTTACAATGTTGTGTTAGCTTCTGCTGTATAATAAAGTGAATCAGCTATACATATACATATATCCCCACATCCTCTCCCTCTTGCTTCTCCCTCCCACCCTCCCTATCTCACCCCTATAGATGGTCACAAAGGACAAAGCTGAATCTCCCTGTGCTATGCAACTGCTTCCCACTAGCTATCTATTTACATTTGGTAGTGTATATATGTGAATGCTACTCTCTCACTTCATCCCAGCTTACCCTTCCCCCTCCCTGTATCCTCAAGTCCATTCTCTACGTCTGTGTCTTTATTCCTGTCCTGCTCCTAGGTTCATCAGAACCTTTTTTTTTTTTTAGATTCCATATATATGTGTTAGCATACAGTATTTATTTTTCTCTTTCTGAGAAAAATAATTTTTTTTAAATAGTTTTTCTCTTACTTCACTCTGTATGACAGTCTCTAGGTCCATCCACCTCGCTACCAATAAATCAATTTCATTTCTTTTTATGGCTGAGTAATATTGCATTGTATATATGTGCCACATCTTCTTTATCCATTCATCCGTTGATGGACACTTAAGTTGCTTCCTTGTCCTGGCTATTGTGAATAGTGCTTCAATGAACATTGTTGTAATAATTATTAAGTAGCTTTAAAGTCAGCCCAAAGATCTATCTCTTGGATGACTTATCTTCCAGAGCCCCTGCCTCTTATCTTAAACGTGGTCATTTCTTTCTATCACAAATTTTTGCATCTCTTTATTTCTGAGAATCTTTACCCTCTTCCCTCCTGTTCTGCCTATAGAAAACCTATGTTTTTATGCAAAGCAATTAAGTTTTCCTTACCTTAAGCCCAGACCATCTGGCTCTTAGCCTGAAGACACTCTTTGTTCATCAAGAGTTTTGCTAAGACACCACTATATTATCTCTGAGGAATTTTGCTGCAGTTGGCTCTTAACCCATCTCTCCCTCCCACATTTCACCCCCAGCAAACTTTTCAACTGTCTCAGAAATAATTCTAGGAACCATAATGTACAATGTCAACTAAGATAATGGGATAGACTTTTCCACCAAAAAGGTAGGAGAGATGTGGCAGCTGGACACAGCAGGCACTCCTATCACACCCAGGAACAAGGATACAAAATTAAAAATAAATGGGAGAGGTCTCCTTTGCAGGAGCCTAATGAGGCCATTCTAAGCTCTCCCTGAAAATTCAAATCATAGTGTAAAACCATTGCATTTGCCGAGGAATTCTCTGAATGTTTTCTAGTTAATGACAGGTTCAAGTCCACTTTCTTCAAAAGACAACTCAAAACCACACCTCCCACTTAAAATGAAAAGAAGAAAGGAACACTATATAATTAAATGATTCATTCAAGAGATCTGCATCTCCAGAGGAGGGGTGTCATCTGTTATCTGTAGAATAGTCTGATTGGAGAATTTTTCCACGGCTATTATGGGTCCTGTGTGAGAAAATGCAGATTAGACTGGCAGGTTCATCCAAATGCTGTCATTTCACTTTTGTGTTCACAGTGTGTAGCCATTTCACAGTGTGGAGTGAACCCACGTTGCCTCTACGTGGGGGACTGCTGAAGCAGGGGGCTCCTCAGGGCTGTAACCTTGGCTCAGGCACATGTTCATTTCAAACTCGGCATCATCAACATTTCAGCACCTTCCTTTACAGCTAAGCTCTCTGGGAGCCCAAAATAGATACTATTTGAAAAGCTTTTGCATATATTTCCGTTCCAATGTTTTTTGTTTTTTCCAAAATTAGAAAAGAAAAAAGAAAACAGATACTATCTCCTTGCAACCAATCAATCCAAAATATGTCTGTGTAAATGTGTTTGTCTAAAATGCCCCATCCTCTTCAGTGCTTTATCATCACCTATAGAAATTGCCAAATGATGAAAATGTGACAAAAATCGTTTGCTGCATAAGGTGAAATCATGCCATGTTTGTCTTTCTCTGTCTCACTTACATGGGCAATCTAAAAAACAAAACAAACAAAGCAAGACAAAACCCAGACTCACAGATACAGAGAACAGATTGGTAGTTGCCAGAGAGGAGTGAGGTTGTTGGGGGAGGGAATGGGTGAAAGGGATCAAGAAGTACAAACTTGCAGTTATAAAATAAAAAAGTCATGGAAATGTCAAGTACAGCATGGAAATGTAGTCAATAATATTGTACTAACCATGTATGGTGACAGGTGGCAGCTAGACTTATGTGGTGGTCATTTGGAAATGTACACCAATGTCGAATCACTACATTGTACATCTGAAACTAATATAATGTTTTATGTCAATTGTACCTCAATAAAAAAGATGTTTTGCTTCAAGTTGAGATGTTTTGTTGGAATTCATCACACAAGACCAAAGAGTTTCCTGTACTGGAACAAAAGAGTGACATGTGTGGTATATGAATATCCCTAAAACTCATGGCATTTCTGCTTTGCTGGGTTGAAGTTGGCTGCATATTTTTTGGGGGGTGTGGGGTGGATTTTATAGCATTTATGATTTGCTGGATTAACAGCATAATTTAACAAGTTAGAATATCCTGAATATTTTATTAGTTGGGGAGAGAAGCAAAGAGTGAGAAAAAGATAATTAACATTTCTTGTACATCTATTTTGCCCAGATGCCGTAATAGACTATACATGCATTATTGTTTAATCCTCACAAAACACTCGTGACCTAAGAGTTATGTGCCCACTTCACAGATAAGTTGAAGTCTTAAACCTGCAATTCCATGAAAGTATTATAGGAAGTTTAGACCACATTTTTCCAAGATGAGGGAATTATCACATTCCATTGGTGTCAAATAGGGACTTTCCAGGATAGGAATAAAATAAGAAGAATGAATGTGCTGCCAATATTTATATATTATTTTGTGTAGCTCAAGTAAGCAATTAAGAATAGATTTCATACACATTTGTTCAAAGCATGTTGTGAACTCTGCATTTGAGTCTGGTCTGGCTTAAGATATAGGTTAGAAGATACAGAGAAAAATACAGCCTCATTATGTCATGGTCACACTGAGTTATTGATTCCAAGCTGTGTCCTCACCTTCTCCACCAGCTATCTTCATTAGTCTTGGTTCCATATGCCTTTGGCAGTTTCGAGATATTAAGTCAATGACCAAGACTTTGCCAAGAGTCAACACTGGTTAGTACAGGGAAGGGTTAGCACCAAAGACAATTTTCAAAACAGCTTCAAAAATGTTTTCAGTGATGGCTCCCCTGCTGGTAGGAATGCATAGCCCCTTATAGGGCAATTAAGAAACTAGTCACATCCTTTTGCATGTAGATGCTGAAAATATCACTTATATTACTTTCTTAAATCACATGTGCCTGTGTCTGAATAAATGTGTCTATTATGTGTTTATTTCTGGAGCTTACATTTATGTCATTAAAATATAATTTAATATCAGGTGATAATATTCAGTGATAGATAGGTCTATATCAATATGTTAAATTATATAAAAGTATCTTATAACATACCATGTGTTAGGCTGAAAACCTGAAATGTGTGAGTGTGTGTATGTGTCCGTGTGTGTATTTAGAAGCCAAATGCATATAATTTCTATAATTTGAGCAATGGAAATATATTAATTTCACACTGTAGCCCAAGGGAAAAAGATAAACAGAAGCTATAACTCTGGGGAAAAGTATTTTAAAACTCCTATTTAAAATAGCAAAGTGAGATGATCAATTAAAGTGCCAGAAGTTCAAGAAGTTAATTGATATCCAGTCCACTAAGAGCATTCAATGTCAAAGTAATATCTTAATTATAAGCCTCATGCAACTTTCATCTGTTTAACATTTGCTGCTAAGGACAAGCTGCGTATAATTTTGTCCCATTAAAACATACCAGTTCAGGAATCAGAGGAGTAGGTTATAGCTCAAAGAAGATTGCTGCTTATAGATAGGAGAAAATTTGGCTGTTTGGTTTATGTTTTGATAGCAATTTTATGGCAATGTACTATGATTTTTTTCATTTATTTTCTTTATTTTAAATTTAAATAGGTACTTGACATCAGTGAAGGAACAGCAAATCACAGAGCAAAAATATGGAATTAGCAAGGGTGAAGATTTGTAAGTAAAACAATTCACTACTATCATCTCATCGGTTTTCTGTGTCTGATATAAACTACTACTAATATTTTTATTATGTTTTTTACAAGTGAATAAGTTGACTTTTTAAAAATTAACTTTATTGAGGTAAAATTTACATAAAATCAAATTCATTTATTTTAAATTTTCCATAAGTTTTGATAATGTATATACCTGTACAAACACTACTATAACCCTCACACTACATACATACATACATATATAAATATGCTCAGTACACACACATTTATATACATATATATATATATATATATAAATTGCACATGTATTTGGTTATGTAATGAGTAGTGAAACTCTAGTTTACAAATGACATGGTGATGTAGTATGAAACACATTCAACTGGAAATCAGGAAACCTGAAAATTGGTGTTTGAGGGTGGTTGTTAAATAGATGCTTCTTGTATAACCAGGGTCTGAACCCACTGAGAAATAAGGTAAAATAATAAAGTTAATAGTAGAGAGTTCTGAGCAGAATCCATCTTGTGCAGGTTTACGAGTCGATTATATCCATGTCTTCCCAATTCCTTCTTCAACTATGTTTAGTGTAGTAGGTTGAAATAAGCCCAGGTGTGGTTATGTATAGCACAGAACTTTGCAGATGCTACAGATCTGGGTTTTTTGTTCGTTTGTTTGTTTCCCTTGTATAGTTAGTTGTAGGACATTTACCAGCACACCCCTGTTCAGAGATCAAAATATTACTGTTATTACTGATAAAGCCAGCATTGGTGAAATGGGCTACCTGATGCTTAACTTTGGATACAGACTTCCTATTCCCATCCAGGCAACAATGGAGCTGTGAAGTCCATTTCCACAGTGGCTGGGGTCTCTAACGAATTCACTGCACAGCCAAGGGCTGTCAACACTCATGCTCTACACAGGCAGGCCAGCTCCAGAGAAAAAGAAGGACATCTTTTCTATATATGCCTTGTTCTCACTTCTGCGTGCACCAAGCAGACAAGCAATCCATCTCCCAAGGAAGGAAGGTGAGGAGTCAAAGAGGGGACAGATGTTTTATGCTAATGGAGCCCTTCCACTTGAAAGAAAATAGCAAATGTGGGGGAGAATACTCTCATCCCTGCCATGCACCCCAAGACTGGATCTAAGCCTATTCTGTTTCTCAAGTTCTTGGGCCCCTTATCAGTGCTGTTATGAGTAGTTTCCACTTCTTTAAAATAATTTTTAAAAATTGCCTCAGATAATCTGAAAAAGCTCTCTGAGTGCCACATTTCTACTCTTTACAATTCTAAGTTTCTATATCTGTAGTTTGCTACAACAAAAGCTTGAAGTTTATTTCAATACATTTATAAATTCTAAACAACTGAGCCGTTCCATTCAATAGCCTACTTTTCGGCAGGTCACTTTTGAAAACTTTTAACAGTGGGTAAATGGGAAGAGTGCCCTGACCTTCTTTTATACGGGACCAAAGTCAGAATGAAGAAATAAATTGTTATATTAATATAAATATATATGTATATTCATAATATATTAATACATGTAATGTATCTGTTCTATCTTACCATTTAGCAACTGAAGTAAATCTTTCTTTTCCCTCCTGAATTAATGGTCGGAAAGAATTGCCTTTTCACGTGAAGAAATCTCTAGGTGCAGATTTCTGTTGATTTGATATTATTCAGTAATTGTTAAGAGGGTCAGAGGCCCTCAGGTATGTAATTGTCCATCTTCTGTGCTTCTACTTCTTTCACAGTTCCTGTCATTCACTAATGTAACTTGTTTCTCATCAGCCCATTAGTTCCTTAAGGACAGGGCTGTGTCTTTCATCTGTATCCTGAATGTCCAGTGCAGTACTTGGCATGGCAAGGGTTTGCAGTGTTTACTAGGTGTCTCAGGGAAGGCATAGTGAGTAGAGACACTCTGAAGTCTTTGCTTACCATATGGTCTAAAGTACATATGCTTATCAGGACATCTAGCTTCCATGCCTTGATATCTAGGAGTTTCAGGAAAAAAATCCAACAACAGGAAAAAACAAAAGATCAATTATTGTGTGTTTTAACCCCTGAGCCCAACTCAGTTCCATATTCTACACTACCTTGTATATTATTAATGGAATTCCTCAAACATTGAGAGAAAATGAGGACTCAAATGAGCATGATTGCAAGGACTGATGTGGAAATGTTTGATCTTCTAAAATATGGGAAAAACTCTCTGCAGGAGGCAGGACATCTTTGCAGTGTGACGACTGCTGATGTTTATAATTGCTATCAAGTGAGAGCAACCAGAGGCAGTGATTTTCAAAATCAAATTTTAATTATAAAGAGAAAGCCAAATAGAAAGACAAAGCAAATTTTCCAATTTAGCTCTTACTTAACTAGAAGCAGCACTAAGTAAAAAAAATAAATTATTTGTAAAATCACTCAATGAATATTTGTGATTTCTCTGAAGTCCTTGGTTTTATTTGCACACACTTGGGGATACATTTGGTTTTAATAATCATCAGTTTTTTTTTACTGAGGTATAGTTGATTTACAGATTATATTAGTTTCAGGTATAAAACATAATGATGCAAAATTTTTTAGCTTATACTCCATTTAAAGTTATGAAATAGTGTCTGTATTCCCTGGGGTGTATAACATATTCTTGTAGTTTATATATTTTATACATAGTAGTTTGTACCTCTTAATCCCCTACCCCATCTTGCTCCTCCTCCCTTCCCTTTCCCCATTGATAACCACTAGTTTGCTCTCTATATCTGTGAGTCAGTTTCTGTTTTGTTATATTCATTCCTTCACCTATTTTTTAGATTCCATATATGTGTTAACATACAGTATTTGTCTTTCTCTGCCTGACTTGTTTCACTAAGCATAATTCCCTCCATCCATGTTCTTGCAAATGGCAAAATTTCATTTTTTTATGGTAGTACAGTGTGTATATATATACACATGTCACATCTTTATCCATTCATCTGTTGATGGACACTTAGGTTGCTTCCATATCTAGGCTACTGTAAATAATGCTGCTATGAACATTGGGGTGCATGTATCTTTTCCAATTAATGTGTTCATTGTATTCCAATATATACCCAGAAGTGGAACTTCTGAATCATATGGTAGTTCTATTTTTAGTTTTCTAGGAACCTCCACACTGTTTTCCACAGTGGCTGCACAAATTTACATTCCCACCAACAGGGTTCCTTTGTCTCCAGATCCACATCTGTTATTTGTGGTCTTATTGATAATAGTAATTCTGACAGGTGAGAGGTGATATCTCATTGTTGTTTCAATTTGTGTTTCTCTGAAGATTAATGATGAGCATCTTTTCCTATGCCTGTTAGTCATCTGTATGTCTTCTTTAGAAAAATGTCTATTCAGGTCTTCTACCCATTTTTTAATCAAGTTGTTTGTCTTTTTGATATTGAATTATATGAGCTGTTTATGTTACATATGTGAATATATTTAAAAATATATTTAGATATTAACCTCTTATCGGTCATATCATTCACAAATATTTTCTCCCATTCTGTAGGTTTTCTTTTCGTTTTGTCAGTGGTTTCCTTTGCTGTGCCAAAGCTTTTAAGTTTACTTAGGTTCCATTTGTTTATTTTTGTTTTATTTCCTTTGCCTTAGGAGACAGATCCAAAATAATTGTTATGATTTATGTCAAAAAGTGTTCTGCCTATGTTTTCTTCTAGGAGTTTTATGGTTTCTGGTCTTACATTTAGGTCTTCAATCCACTTTGAGTTTATTTTTGTATATGGTGTGGGAGAATGTTCTAATTTAATTCTTTTACATGTAGCTGCTCAGTTTTCCAGTACCACTTACTGAAGAGACTGTGTTTTCCTCATTGTATATTCTTGCCTCCTTTGTTGTAGATTAATTGACCATAAGTGTGTGATTTATTTCTGGGCTTTCTGTTCTGTACCATTGATCTATGTGTCTGTTTCTGTGCCAGCACCATACCATTTTGATTACTGTAGCTTTGTAGTATAGTTAGAAATCAGTATATATCTGCTTCAGACACGGACCTCCTGCTAATTTTATCCTTTGAAAATAGCACTCTGGACTGTGTGTGATTTCACCATTCTCCTTCCCCTAAATAAAAGACAATCCTCATGGTTTGGCCTATGACATACTTCTTGGGTTTAGTACCTTGTTCCCATACTCACTCTCACTGTTGTGGCCTCTCCCGTTGTGGAGCACAGGCTCTGGATGCACAGGCTCAGCGGCCATGGCTCACGGGCCCAGCCGCTCCGTGGCATGTGGGATCCTCCCAGACCAGGGCACGAACCCGCGTCCCCTGCATTGGCAGGTGGACTCTCAACCACTGCGCCACCAGAGAAGCCCCAGGGCTTCCTCTTGTCTTTTCTTTTCCTATTGTGCTTGTCTTTTCCTGTTATTCAGGAACTAGTGTGATCTTTGCAGGATTCAGAGCTTTAATTAAACTCTCTACTGGGTTGCATTACATGAAAATATAGTAGATTAATTTACAAATTATTTATTAACCACCTGTTACATGCCAGGTACTGTACACTACTGCAAAAAACAAACTTTCATAGCATATTTTTTCAATTATATTTCTTGACAGTCTCAGATATGTATTGATCATATTGTCTATTTACACAGGAATATTGACTGGTCCCTGTGTGTGCTGAACTCTGTCTTACCTCAATGTCTTTGCACATTCTAATTCATATGCTGAGAATATCATAACCTAGTTTCCATTTGGTGAACTCTTATTCATCTTTAAGGACCAATTCATGTATCAACTTTTCTTCATAACTGTATCTCACTACCTCTAAGCTTACTTAATGGTTATCTCTTCTGGGTTCCCTCAATCTTTATGCTAATCTCTATGATAGTACATGCCTGATTACATGAGAATTGCAGCAATAGACTAGTGTTTCTTTACAGTAGAGATTCTTACTTAATTGTATTTATAATTTTAATATACTGTAACATCCCTGAAATTTACTTCTTTCATGTGTTTCTTCATGAAAGAAATATTTACCAAGTATGCCTGAGCAGACACTCAATCCATCTAATATTCCTTGAATATAGCACAAGAACAAAAAATTATAATACCCGGAACTCAATAAGGATAAACTTTGGGGTTAAAAGGATGAGTACAATTTTGACTACCATGTTCTAGCATCCTTTACTTTGGAGAACTTTCCTATCGTTACATTATGTTTGTTTGTTTGTTTGCTAAACAGTATAACCAATGTAAAACACATACCCCATGACTGACACAGAATAAATACTTCAAAATTACTGATTATTGAATGAAAGATTTCATGAACTCTGGCTTACCAATTGCATGACTTATCATGATATCTTGATAAGCCCAGTCCGATGAGGCACATCATCTGGTGTTAATCTCACACATTTACAAGGAAAGCAAAGTTGTATTACTGCATTATTTTATTTCCTTTCAGAAAAATAAAAAGAAAAGCAATAGAGACTAAATAAAAATTTAAATTAAATAAGTGCTGTTTTCCACTTAGAATAGGCAATGCCTTGAGTGAATGCAGATCAGTTATCTACTCCCAAATGTGGATATTATCAATAATTCACTTAATCTTATTTTTCCATTCAAGTAGGAGAGTGCTAATTAAAAACAAAACAAAAACAAAAATAACAGGTTATGCTGGCCTCCAAAGCCACTGATTTTGTGTGTGGCCCAGTTTTCCCTTTGCTGAGTTTTTTGCTTTTTGTTTTGTTTTGTTCTGTTTGTCTCTTTTATACTCAAAGGAAACAGATGTGAACTTTGAATCCACATTCACTCCAGATAACCATATAAGGGTTGGTCTTACCTTGGGAGAAGAAACATAACAACCTCCTGGTTACACATCAAAATAATTATTGCTTTCTGACTGGGGTAAATGAGTGGTGGCTTTATCACCCTATTAGAAGTTTCCTATGACTCTGACCAAACAGGCTACTTCTACTTTGAGAAGATTACTGTTTGATTTACTGTACATTGAGGTCACCACAGTACATAACCCAGAATCACTGATTAAATATTTATTGAGTATCTTTATTTTAAACACAATGTTGGGTGTGGCTGAAGCAGCAACTTTTGGTACCAAATTTCTTATAGTCAAGAAATGATCAATCTTATAGAAGTGACACTACACATTTTCAAAAACTGCAATCAAATTTGATATGTAATCTATGTACAAGAAAAAATAGATAACATATTCTCTAGAAATTTAAAGAGGTTTTGATCACTTGGGTTGTGGTCCTCACTGATTACAGGACAGAGTATTTTAGTTGAGTACTAAACATTGACTTGCAATCTAATCAAGTCTGAGGATGCCACGTATCATTTCTCCACACTGGAAATTTAAAAACAAAATCATACACTGCTGGGGGAAGATGGCGGAGTAGAAGGACGTGCACTCACTCCCTCTTCAAGAGTACCAGAATCACAACTAACTGCAGAAAAATCATCAACAGGAAGATACTGGAACTCACCAAAACAGATACCCCACATCCAAGACAAGGGAGAAGCCACAATGAGATGGTAGGAGGGGCACAATCACAATAAAATCAAATCTCATAACTGCTAGGTGGGTGACTCACAAACTGGAGAACACTTATACCACAGAAGTCCACCCACTGGAGTGAAGGTTCTCAGACCCACATCAGGCTTCCCAACCTGGGGGTCTGGCAACGGGAGGAAGAATTCCCAGAGAATCAGACTTTGAAGGTTAGTGGGATTTGATTATAGGACTTTGACAAGACTGGGGGAAACAGAGGCTCTACTCTTGGAGGGCACACACAAAGTAGTGTGCACATCAGGATCCAGAGGAAGGAGCAGTGACAGACACCATAGGAGACTGAACCAGACCTACTTGCTAGTGTTAGAGGGTCTCCTGCAGAGGCAGAGAGTGGCTGTGTCTCACCATGAGGACAATGACACTGGCAGCAGAAGTTCTGGGAAGCACTCCTTGGCGTGAGCCCTCCCGGAGTCTGTCATTAGCCCCAACAAAGAGCCCGGTAGGCTCCAGGGTTGGGTTGCATCAGGCCAAACAACCAAAAGGGAGAGAACCCAGCCCGACCCATCAGCAGACAAGTGGATTAAAGTTTTACTGAGCTCTGCCCACCATAGCAACAACCAGCTCTACCCATCACCAGTCCCTCCCATCAGGAAACTTGTACAAGCCTCTTAGATAGCCTCATCCACCAGAGGGCAGACAGCAGAGGCAAGAAGAACTACAGTCCTGCAGCCTGTGGAACAAAAACCACATTCACAGAAAGATAGACAAGATGAAAAGGCAGGGTGCTATGTACCAGATGAAGGAACAAGATAAAACCCCAGAAAAACAACTAAATGAAGTGGAGATCCTCAACCTTCCAGAAAAAGAATTCAGAATAATGATAGTGAAGGTGATCCAGGACCTCGGAAAAAGAATGGAGGCAAAGATTGAAAAAATGCAAGAAATGTTTAACAAAGACCTTGAAGAATTAAAGAACAAACAAACAGAGATGAACAATACAGCAACTGAAATGAAAAATACACTAGAAGGAAGCAATAGCAGAATAACTGAAGCAGAAGAACAGATAAGTGACCTGGAAGACAGAATGATGGAATTCACTGCTGCAGAACAGAATAAGGAAAAATGAATGAAAAGAAATGACGACAGCCTAAGAGACCTCTGGGACAACATTAAACACAACAACATTCACATTATAGGGGTCCCAGAAGGAGAAGAGAGGGAGAAGGAACCTGAGAAAATACTGGAAGAGATTATAGTTGAAAACTTACTTGGAAATAGCCACCCAAGTCCATGAGGTGCAGAGAGTGTATACAGGATAAAGCCAAGGAGAAACACACCAAGACGCATAGTAATTAAATTGGCAAAAATTAGAGACAAAGGAAAATTATTGAAGGCAGCAAGGGAAAAATGACAAATAACATACAAGGGAACTCCCATAAGGTTAGCAGCTGATTCTCAGCAGAAACTCTAAGAGCCAGAAGGGAGTGGCATGACATATTTAAAGTGATGAAAGGGAAGAACCTACAACCAAGATTACTCTACCCAGCAAGGATCTCACTCAGATCTCACTCAGATTTGAGAAATCAAAAGCTTTAGAGACAAGCAAAAGCTAAGAGAATTCAGTACCACCAAACTAGCTCTATAACAAATGCTGAAGGAACTTCTCTAAGTGGGAAACACAAGAGAAGAAAAGGACCTACAAAAACAAACGCAAAACAATTAAGAAAATGGGGATAGGAACATACATATCGATAATTACCTTAAACATGAATGGATTAAATGCTCCAACCAAAAGACACAGGCTCACTGAATGGATAAAAAAACAAAACCCATATATATGCTGTCTAAAAGAGACCCCTTCAGACCTAGGGACACAGACAAACTGAAAGTGATGGGATGGAAAAAGATATTCCATGCAAATGGAAATCAAAAGAAAGCTGGAGTAGCAATACTCATATCAGATAAAGTAGACTTTAAAATAAAGAATGTTATAAGAGACAAGGAAGGACACTACATAATGATCAAGGGATCAATCCAAGAAGAAGATATAACAATTATAAATATATATACACCTAACAGAGGAGTACCTCAGTTCATAAGGCATTTGCTAATAGCTATAAAAGAGGACATCAACAGTAACAGTAATAGTGGGGAAATTTAACACCTCACTTACACCGATGGACAGATCATCCAGACAGAAAATTAATAAGGAAACACAAGCTTTAAATGACACAATTGACCAGATAGATTTAATTGATATTTATAGGACATTCCAACCCAATACAGCAGATTACACTTTCTTCTCAAGTGCGCAAGGAACATTCTCCAGGGTAGATCACATCTTGGGTTACAAACCAAACCTCAGTAAATTTTTAAGAAAATTGAAATCATATCAAGCATCTGTTCTGACCACAATGCTATGAGATTAGAAATGCCAGGGAAATTTATAGGGAAAAAATTACAGGGAAAAAAACATAAAAACAAAAACACATGGAGGCTAAACAATACGTTACTAAATATCCAAGAGATCACTGAAGAAATCAAAGAAGAAATCAAAAAATACCGAGAGACAAATGACACTGAAAACACGATGATCCAAAATCTATGGAATGCAGCAAAAGCAGTTCTAAGAGGGAAGTTTATAGAAATACAAGCCTACCTCAAGAAACAAGAAAATTCTCAAATAAACAATCTAACTTTACACCTAAAGGAACTAGAGAATGAAGAACAAACAAAACCCAAAGTTAGCAGCAGGAAAGAAATCATAAAGATCAGAGCAAAAATAAATGAAATAGAAACAAAGAAAACAATAGCAAAGAACAATAAAAGTAAAAGGTGGTTCTTTGAGAAGATAAACCAAATTGATAAACGATTAGCCAGACTGATCGGGAAAAAGAGGGAGAGGACTCAAATCAATAAACTCAGAAATGAAAAAGCAGAAGTTACAATAGACACTGCAGAAATAGAAAGCATCCTAAGAGGCTACTACAAGCAACTCTATGCCAATAAAATGGACAACCTGGAAGAAATGGACAAATTCTTCAAAAGGTATAACCTTCCAAGACTGAACCAGGAAGAAGTAGAAAATATAAACAGACCAATCACAAGTAATGAAATTGAAACTGTGATTTAAAATCTTCCAACAAAGAAAAGTTCAGCACCAGAGGGCTTCACATTTGAATTCTATCAAACATTTAGAGAAGAGCTAACACCCATCTTTCTCAAACACTTCCAAAATATTTCAGAGGAAGGAATACTCCCAAACTCATTCTCTGAGGCTACCATCACCCTGATACCAAAACCAGACAAAGATACTACAAAAGAAGAAAATTACAGACCAATATCACTGTTGAATATAGATGCAAAAATCGTCAGCAAGATACTAGCAAACAGAATCCAACAACACATTAAAAGGATCATACACCATGATCAAGTGGAATTTATCCCAGGGCTGCAAGGATTCTTCAATATACACAAATCAATCAATGTGATACACCGTATTAACAAATTGAAGAAGAAAAACCATATGATCATCTCAATAGATGCAGAAAAAGCTTTTGACAAAATTCAGCACCCATTTATGATAAAAACTCTCCAGAAAGTGGGCATAGAGGGAACCTACCTCAACATAATAAAGGCTATATACGTCAAACCCACAGCCAACATTGTTCTCAGTGGTGAAAATCTGAAACCATTTCCTCTAAGATCAGGAACAAGACAAGGATGTCCACTCTCACCACTATTATTCAACATAGTTTTGGAAGTCCTAGCCACAGCAATCAGAGAAGGAAAAGAAATAAAAGGAATGCAAATTGGAAAAAAGAAGTAAAACTGTCACTGTTTGCAGATGACATGATAATATACATAGAGAATCCTAAAGATGCCACCAGAAAATTACTAGAGCTAATCAATTAATTTGGTAAAGTTGCAGGGTACAAAATTAATGCATAGATATCTCTTGCATTCCTATACACTAATGAAGAAACACCTGAAAGAGAAATTAAGGAAACACTCCCATTTACCATTGCAACAAAAATAATAAAATGTCTAAGTATAAACCTACTTAGGAGACAAAATACCTGTATGCAGAAAACTATAATACACTGATGAAAGAAATTAAAGATGATACAAACAGATGGAGAGATATACCATGTTCTTGGATTGAAAGAATCAATATTGTGAAAATGACTATACTACCCAAAGCAATCTACAGATTCAGTGCAATCCCTATCAAGTTAACAATGACATTTTTTACAGAACTAGAACAAAAAGCCTTAAAATTTGTATGGAGACACAGAAGACCCCAAATAGCCAAAGCAGTCTTGAGGGAAAAAAACGGAGCTGGAGGAATTAGGTTCCCTGACTTCAGACTATACTACAAAGCTACAGTAATCAAGACAATATAGTACTGAAACAAAAACAGAAATATAGATCAATGGAACAGGGTAGAAAGCCCAGAGATAAACCCACGAACATATGGTCAACTAATCTATGACAATGGAGGCAAGGATATACAATGGAAAAAAGACAGTCTCTTCAATAAATGGTGCTGTGAAAACTGGACAGCTACATGTATAAGAATGAAATTAGAACACTCTCTAACACCATACATTAAAATAAAGTCAAAATGGATTAGAGACATCAATGTAAGACCTGACACTATAAACTATTTGAGGAAAACATAGGAAGAACACTCTTTGACATAAATCACAGCAAGGTCTTTTTTGATCCACCTCCTAGAGTAATGGAAATAAAAACAAAAATAAACAAATGGGGCCTAATGAAACTTAAAAGCTTTTGCACAACAAAGGAAACCATAAATAAGACAAAAAGTCAACGCTCATAATAGAAAATATTTGCAAGCAAATCAAAGGACAAAGGATTAATCTCCAAAATATATAAACAGCTCACGCAGCTCAATATTAAAAAAACAAACAACCCAATGCAGAAATGGGCAGAAGACCTAAATAGACATTTCTCCAAAGAAGACATAGAGATGGCCAAGAAGCACATGAAAAGCTTCTCAACATCACTAATTATTAGAGAAATGCAAATCAAAACTACAAAGAGGTATCACCTCACACCAGTTAGAATGGGCATCATCAGAAAATCTACAAACAACAAATGATGTAGAGGGTGTGGAGAAAAGGGAACCCTCTTGCACTGTTGGTGGGAATGTAAAGTGATACAGCCACTATGGAGAACAGTATAGAGGTTCCTTAAAAAACTAAAAATAGAATTAACATATGACTCAGCAATTCCACTACTGGTCATATACCCAGAGAAAACCATAATTCAAAAAGACACATGCACCCCAATGTTCATTGCAGCACTATTTACAATAGCCAGCTCATGGAAGCAACCTAAATGCCCATTGACAGACAAATGGATAAAGAATATATGGTACATATAAACAATGGAATATTACTCAGCCATAAAAAGGAATGAAATTAGGTTATTTGCAGAGATATGGGTGAATCTAAAGACTGTTATACAGAGTGAAGTAAGTCAGAAAGAGAAAAACAAATATCGTATCAACGCATATATGTGGAACCTAGAAAAACTGTACAGATAAATTGATTTGCAGGGCAGAAATTGAGACACAGATGTGGAGAATAGATGTATGGACACCAAGAGGGTAACGTGGTGGGTGGTGGTGGTGGTGGTGTGATGAATTGGAAGATTGGGATTGACATATATACACTAATGTGTACAAAGTGGATAACTAATAAGAACCTGCTGTATAAAAAATATTAAAAATTAAAAAATTAAAAATAAAAATAGGGGCTTCCCTGGTGGCACAGTGGTTGAGAGTCCGTCTGCCGATGCAGGGGACACGGGTTCGTGCCCCGGTCTGGGAAGATCCCACATGCCACGGAGCGGCTGGACCCGTGAGCCATGGCCGCTGAGCCTGTGCATCCAGAGCCTGTGCTCCACAACGGGAGAGGCCACAACAGTGAGAGGCCCATGTACCTCAAAAAAAAATAATAATAATTTAAAAAAAATTAATTAATAAATAAAATTCAAGAGTAAAGCATAAAAAAATCATACAAAAAGGAATTTAAGTTTAAAGCAAATATAAGAAATTGAAAAATAGAACATAAACCAATAAAAGTGAAAGTAGGAAAACAATAGAGGAAATCAACATAATCAAAGCTGTTTCTTTGAAAAGATCAATGAAATTTATAAATTCTACTAAGGGTAACTGGAGGGAGAATAAATGAGGAGACACTAATTGCCTATATCAGAGGCAAAATAGGGGCTCATCACTACTCATCTAATAGACATTAAAAGAAAAGAATACTACAAACAACTCTATGTCCACAAGTGTGATAACTTACATGATATGGACCAATTCCTTAAAACACAAACTACCAAGATTCATAAAATGGGATACAGACTATCTGAAAAAACCTACGTATATTAATGAAATTAAGTCAGTGATAATAAACTTCAACAAAAAAAGCATCAGACTCCTATGATTTCATTAGTAAATTATACCCAATATTTAAGGAAAATATTCTCCATACTTTATTCCAGAAAATTAGGGGGGAACACTTTTGAATTCTTTGTATGAGGCCCCTATTATATTCATATAAAGACAAGATAAAGATATTACAAGAAAGGAAAATTATGGAGCAGGCCAATATCTCTCATGAACAGATGCACAAGTCCCCCCACAATGTTAGCAACTAGAATCCAATAATATATAAAAGATAATTATATGCTATGACCAAGTCAGCTTTATTCCAGGTATGTGAAGTTGTTTCAACATTTGGAAATCAGTAAATGCAATTCACTACATCAACAGGCTAAAGAAGAACAATCAAATCGTCCTATCAATTGACATGGACACATCAAAAGCATTGACAAAATCCAGCACTCATTTATGGTTAAACAAAAGAACAAAATAAAACAAATTCCAGTAAACTAAGAATAGAGGGGAACTTCCTCAACTTGACTAAGAACATACACAAAAGTTCTACAGCTAATACCTTATTTAATGTTGGTAAATTAGATCCTTTCAAAGATTGGAAACCAGGTAAGGATAGCCTCTCTCATCACTTCTATTCTATGCTGGAAGTCCTTGCTAGTGAAATAAGATGAGAAAATAAAATATATAGACTTAAATGGAAGAAGGAAAAAAGTAACTTATTCACAGGTGACATGCTTATCTATGTAGGAAATTCCAAGAAATGGACAAAACACTCCTAGAACTAGTAGGGGAATACAACAAAATTCAAAAATACACAGTTAAAACCAGTTGATTGCCCATATACCAGCAAAGAGTGATTTTGAAATTAAATTAAATTTGAATTTGATTTTAAAAGAAATCAAGACTAATGCCCAAATGTGGAATAAATTGAGCAACAAATTAGAGTAACATTGAATTACTTCCCAAAGTATAAAATAAATATCTGCGAGTCCACACTGATGTAAATAAATGAACAAATATGTAAGGGAGATGAGACAAATCTCAATGCAGAAGAATTTCAAATAATTTATGGAGATATTCCACACTTCAGAGTTGGAGCATAACCCCCAACTCCTTAAGTGTGAGCTGCTCTAAGTGACTTCTTACTAAAGAGTACAGTGTGGAAAAGGGGTATAAATAAGTTTATACTGGAGAAATCTCACGAATACTACTTCAGTTAGGTGGTCAAGGTCAACAGCAATAGTAGTAAGTCATGCTGAATTCTGAGAAAGTGTCACAACCAAAAGGAGCCTCAAGAGTCTAAATATAATATGGCATTATGGAACAGAAAAAGACATTAAGTGAAAAGTAAGAAAATCTGAATAAAATATGGATTTCAACTAATAATAATGTATCAATATTGGCTCATTAATTATAACAAATTCCCATACTAAAGTAAATATTAATAGGAAAACTATTTGGGGGGATATATGGATATGCAGGAACCATTTGTATTATTGTCCCAATTTTTCTGTAAATTTTAAGCTGGTATAAATAGAAAGTCAAAAATTATCACATTTTCTAAGACATAATTGAGGCTTAATGCTGCAAATGAATCTCTGAAAGAATTTTGCAGTGAAAATATTAAGCTTCTTTTTTCCTTTTCTGTTCCTTAGAAACCTGATGATCTTGGAAAAGTCATTCAATAATTTTTTTTAACATTTTTATTAGAGTATAATTGCTTTACATTGTTGTGTTAGTTTCTGCTGTATAACAGAGTGAATCAGCTATACATATACATATATCCCCATATCCCCTTCCTCTTGAGTGTCCCTCCCACCCTCCCTATCCCACCCCTCTAGGTGGTCACAAAGCACAGAACTGATCTGGCTTTACTAGGTAGCTGCTTCCCACTAGCTAGCTATTTTAAATTTGGTAGTGTATATATGTCAATGCTATTCTCTCACTTCGTCCCAGATTACATTTCCCCCTCCCCATGTCCTCAAGTCCATTCTCTACATCTGCATCTTTATTCCTGTCCTGCCCCTAGGTTCATCAGAACCATTTTTTATTTTTAGATTCCATATATATGTGTTAGCATACAGTATTTGTTTTTCCCTAACTGACTTACTTAACTCTGTATGATAGACTCTAGGTCCATCCACCTCACTACAAATAACTCAATTTCATTTCTTTTTATGGCTGAGTAATATTCCATTGTATATATGTGCCACATCTTCTTATCCATTCATCTGTCAGTGGACTCTTAGGTTGCTTCTATGTCCTGGCTATTGTAAATAGAGCTGCAATAAACATTGTGGTACATGACTCTTTTTGAATTAGGCAGGTTCTGAATCTGTAAGTCGTAAGATTCAGTCCCATTCCCTTTCAAATTTTAGACTTCACATTTGAACCAGAGGGAAAAAACTGAGGAATAGACCCGTGGGTACAATGTGAAGAAAGATCATTAATTATTTCCTATGTCTCAAGTGAATTACCAAGCACAGTTTTTAACTATTATGGAAGAACTTATTTATTGCCAGACAAGTTTGAAATGAAGTATTTTTGTGAGAACTTAAATATTATAGCTACTTTTCTTCTTTAGTGATAGTCTTACCTTCCAGAAAAGTCTTTTAGTGCCATAAGAATGCAAGGAAAATATAAAACTAAGAAGAAAAATACAAATTCTTTTTTTCCATGGGGCCCAGTGTAGGTAACAAATCAGTTTCAGAATGAGAACAGCATGTCCTAATTTTTCTATTGTTATATGTGCTGCTGTGAAATCCTGCTTGTATAATTCAGGACATGTGCCACGTAGTTGACAGAGAGATATAAAACAGTCTAATAACAAGGGGAATCACTAACTATAGCAGGAAATATGGAAATCTCTCTCTCAAGCCTGTCAAGGCCCTTCTTTACTTAGTGTTAAGAGAATCCCTCAGAGATAACACCAGCAAATTTTGAGGAAAACAAGCCTTCAAATCATAAAGTAGTAAGTGGTAGGTGATCTAATAAAGTGTGTGAAGTTATAAAAGAGAGAGGGAAAAAAGAGATTAAGCAAATTGTGGAAATTAGTTTTCTGGACATATCACATCTTCTCATTTTAAATGAAAAATAATTATTTGGGAAAATGTGTTTTTTTAATATGAGATTTTGTTATTTTTCTTGTGTTTTTTATTTGTTTTTGCCACACTGTGCAGCACGTGGGATCTTAGTTCCCAGACCAGGGATCGAACCTGCGCCCCGCTGCAATGGGAGTGCAGAGTCTTAACCACTGGACTGCCGGAGAAATCCCAGGGAGAATGTTATTGACTGTTGTATTAGCAGCACAAGACAGAAAAATAAAGCAAGTAATATTTATTCCAAGAATATTTGACAGACCACCTGCTATGTGTCAATATCTCTCTAGATCCTGATAATGCAGGGCCAAAAACAGTAAATAAAAATACAAGTGAATTAGAGATCATATGAAAGTACACTCAAGCAAAACACTCTAGTTACTTCTAGTTACCTCTTCCCCAATCTCTTTTTTTAAACCCTATGGGACATTCCAGGGAATTGAAAACAAACACTCAAATACAAATTTGTGTACAAATAATTGTACACAAATTCTCACAGTAGCTCTATTCAGGATATTCAAAATGTAGAAACAAATCAAAGTCCATTGACAAATGAATGGATAAACAAAATGCATATCTATACAATGAAATATTTTTCATCTGTGATTAAGAATGAAGTACTAACATGTGCTACAACGTGGATGAAGTCTGACAACATTCCAAGTGAAAGAAGCCAGGTACAAAAGACCGTGTATTGCATGATTTCATTCATATGAAACATCTAGAATAGGTAAATTCCTAAAAACAGAAAGCATAGTGATGATTGTCGGGGCCTTGAGGTGGTAATGAGGACTGGAGAGGGTGGATAGGTTGTTTGTAATGAAGAAGAGATTCTGCAAATTGATAGAGGTGGTGGTTATACTACATGGTGAACATACTAAATGTAGCTGAGTTGTACACTTTAAAATGGTTACTGTTGTGTTATGTGAATTTTATCTCAATAAAAGCATCTATTAAAACAATAATGTTATCTGACGTCTGGATGAGCTGAGAATACAAATTGCCTTGCCAACTAAAGTAGATCATTGCACAATTGATTTGTTTGAGATGACCATCAAGATGGCAGAAATCATTTAAATAGCCAAGGCTGGTTGTGTACCCATGTCTAGACATAGTCCCAGCCAGGGCTTTCTTTACTTCAAAATCATTACCAAGTAGATTGTTTTAGGGTTTGGGACCTGGTCCTTGGTTGACTAAATTTACATGATGTGGAAAATGGTGTACAAGAACCAGGAGATAGCAATTCAATTCTAATTTATTTGAAAACTTCAGCTTCTCTTACAGCTTGGAAGAAAAGTGGTGATTTCCAAGAAAGAAATAAGTTATAACATAATTCAGGAGGCCTTCAAATTTCTAGGTTGAAGTCAATGAATAAACTATTCATCCTACATGCTAAAAATATGCATAAGAAATAAATAATCTTTAATTAGAAATTTAAAAGTCTCTGATAAATCTGTCTTTAACCACATAAATCAGATGATCAACTGTTATTTCTTCTTAATGTGTAAACTCATAATGTCTGTAAAGTTGAGATAGTCACTTCCCCCACAGGCATCAGATGTACTGCATATTGGAAATGACTAAGTTCTTGGAAAGGACATATTTATTAAATCCATAAAATGATACATAAAATCTAGGTTTCTAGAGATTAAAAAATAAGAAAGGGGAGAAACCATAGAAGTCAGACACAATTTGGGAAATAAAAGAGAAATAAGCCCCACCCTATTGATTTCTACATCTTATTTATGTTTGTTTTTTCATAATTAGATAAAAACTATATCCAAAATCCATTTTTCCAAGAACATAGGATCAAAATTTGAGCATCCTTCTTAATCTACTCTTTTGAATACCCTGTCCCACCATCCCATCAAATTAATTACTCCAAGGTCTGTATTTTTTAAATTGTTCTAAGTGAATCTGCTATCCACTCCTATCTCTTTAGTTTTGGTAGGAATGTTAGTATTCTCCAGAGAAACAGATACACATATGAGATATGATATATGGGTATAGATTATACCTCTACCTCTATCTCTATTTATCTATCTATCTACCTATCTATCTATCTATCTATTTACCTATCTATATCTATTGAGAAAGAGAAAGAGAAAAAGAGAGAAAGAAGATGAGAGAGAAGATTGATTATAAAAATTGGCTCATGTGATTATGGAAGCCAAGAAGTCCCATCTGTAAGCTGGAGAGCTCTGAAAGTCAGTGGTTTAATTCAGTCTGAGTCCAAGAGCTCAAGAACCAGGAGAGCTGGTGTCTGAGGGCAAGAGAAAATGGATGCCCCCTCTCAAGCAGAGAGAGTGAATTCACCCTTCCTTCACCTTTTTGTTCTATTTGTGCCCTCAGTGGCTTGGATGATTCCCACCCACATTGGTGCAGGCATCAAACTTTATCCAGTCTACCAATTTAAATGCCAGTATCTTCCTTAAACACCCTCACAAACACATCCAAAAATAAAGTTTTACCAGCTATCAGGGCATTCCTTAGCCTAGTCAGGTTGACACATAAAATTAACCATCAGAGTTGGTAAACAACCTTTATTTGAAAATTTAAAAAGTCAGTGCTAAAGTATGTCATAATTCACATACATCACATTACTGCTATGTTTTATAACATGTTAATTTATTTTGTCTATAAACTGGTCTATAAACAGGGATTTTTGTACATTACAGTGATAAGTTCTTGGAAAATGACATATTATTAATTTTACTGCAATGCTACCAAAAAACTAGTTTGGTTTCTACAGTGATATTGAATATTGTATGAGTTATCTATTTCTATGTCACAAACTACCCCGAAACTGAACCACTGAAAACCATAAGTATTTATTGTTTCACAATTCCTAAGGATCAGAAATTTGGGAGTGGCTTAGCTGGATGGTTTTGGCTCAGAATCTCCATGAGTCAGCAATCAAGACTGCAGACTTGGCTATAGTCATCTCAAGCCTTGACTGGAAGAGGTTCTGTTTCCGTAATTGTTGGCAGGCCTTGGGAGATCCTTACAGCTCACCCAGCTGGTAGAAAGCCTCAGAAGATCTTCTGAGTTGACTCATGTAAACCTCTCTGCAGAGCTCTCTCATGACAGGGAAGCTCGCTTCCCCCAGAGCAAGTGATCTAAAAGAGAGCATCCAATATAGAAGCCATCATCTTTTGCAACATAACGTTTGGGATGGGAACCCATCACTTTTGCCATTCTATTCTTGAGGGATGAGTCACTAAGTCCAGCCAACACTTACTTACATGGGGGGATTACACAAGGGAGAGAATATCAGGAGACAGGCATCACTGGGAATTTCTTGAAGGCTTCCTACCACAAAGAGCAAATACATGCTATCAATCCTTATAGCTATTCATGAAAAATGTCTGGACTTTGAATGCAGATCTGGCCACAAAGTATCTTCTGAGAACTTGAGTCATTTTTTTAAACTCTTAGAATTTTGGTTTTCTTGTCTTGTAAAACAGTATAATCATACAAATCTCACAAGGGTTTTGGGAAAATCAAATGATGATCTTCAAGGTAGATGCTATGAAGTGATGGCAGAGGGTTGTCACAGGCAATCACCAATCAAAAGAGAGTCCTCTGCTTATTGAAATCTCTTAAGTGCTTCCAAAATGTACACATCAGCATCCTCAGGAGAAGGAGGACAAAAAGCTCTTTTGGCCATTTGATATTGGTTTCTGAGTTATATAAGCCTTAAAATGCTTTATTCCTCATCATCTTCCTCAATCTTGTCTCAGTGGCTACCCTTGATCTTCATACCCTTATCTCTATTAGCTGCTGAGACATTTAAGATGGGTCACTGCTTGGTGGAAAGACACACCATATATAACAAAGTACTAATAAATTCCCCAATTTTAAAGCAAGTATATTGAAAACATAGGTGCTAGTGGATTTTCTAATCATCCCTAAAGTTTGGAAAAACAACTGAATTTGTACTATACCATGTCTTTTTAAACTTACAACTTGTTCCACCATACCAGGAGACCTTACAATCTCATTATTTCTGTTAAGGAAATGTTTACTAGCTCTAAGTCTGTAAAGATATATCATCCTCTAGGAGAAGACATGTTAGGGAAATGTGTGGAAGAAATCCATTTTTTATGTAGCAATGAGGTAGATTTAGCAATAGGTGTAATTTTCCTTGAAGAATATCTCTGCCTCTAACTAACTTTCCTCTATCATTGAAAGCACAGTGCTTTGTAGTCTTGAGGGAAAAAAGCAGAGCTGGAGGAATCAGACTCCCTGACTTCAGACTATACTGCAAAGCTACAGGCATCAAGACAATATGGTTCTGGCACAAAAACAGAAATGTAGATCAATGGAACAAGACAGAAAGCCCAGAGATAAACCCACACACCTACGGTCAACTAGTTTATGACAAAGGAGGCAAGGATATACAATGGAGAAAAGACAGTCTCTTCAATAAGTGGTGTTGGGAAAACTGGACAGCTACAAGTAAAAGAATGAAATTAGAACATTGCCTAACACCATACACAAAAATAAACTCAAAATGGATTAGAGACCTAAATGTAAGACCAGACACTATAAAACGCTTAGAGGAAAACATAGGAAGAACACTCTTTGACATAAATCACAGCAAGGTCTTTTTTGATCCACCTCCTAGAGTAATGGAAATAAAAACAAAAATAAACAAATGGGACCTAATGAAACTTAAAAGCTTTTGCACAGCAAAGGAAACCATAAACAAAATGAAAAGACAACCCTCAGAATGGGAGAAAATATTTGCAAACAAATCAAAGGACAAAGGATTGATCTCCAAAATATATAAACAGCTCATGCAGCTCATTATTAAAAAAACAAACAACCCAATCCAAAAATGGGCAGAAGACCTAAATAGACATTTCTCCAAAGAAGACACACAGGTGACCAAGAAGTACATGAAAAGCTGCTCAACATCACTATCATTAGAGAAATGCAAATCAAAACTACGATGAGGTATCACCTCACACCAGTCAGAATGGGCATCATCAGAAAATCTACAAACAATAAATGCTGAAGAGGGTGTGGAGAAAAGGGAACCCTGTTGCACTGTTGGTGGGAATGTAAATTGACACAGCCACTATGGAGAACAGTATAGAGGTTCCTTAAAAAACTAAAAACAGAACTACCATATGACCAGCAATCCCACTACTGGGCATATACCCAGAAAAAACCCTAATTCAAAAAGACACATGCACCCCAATGTTCATTGCAGCACTATTTACAATAGCCAGGTCATGGAAACAACATAAATGCCCATCGACAGACGAATGAATAAAGAAGACGTGGTACATATAAACAATGGAATATTACTCATCCCTAAAAATGAATGAAATCAGGACATTTGTAGAGACGTGGATGGATCTAGAGACTGTCATACAGAATGAAGTAAGTAAGAAAGAGAAAAATAAATATCATATATTAACGCATATATGTGGAACCTAGAAAAATGGTACAGATGACCAGGCAGGGCAGAAATTGAGACACAGATGTAGAGAAGAAACGTATGGACACCAAGCGGGGAAAGCGGCGGGTGGTGGGGATGGTGGTGTGATGAATTGGGTGACTAGAATTTACATGTATACACTGATGTGTATAAAATGGATGACTAATAAGAATCTGCTGTATAAAAAAATAAAATTCAAAAGTTCAAAAATAAATAAAAGCCATAGAGAAAAGGACAAATTACCACCAAAAGAATAGCTAAACCAACAGGTAACATTGACGCCAAAGGATGGGAAAAAAAAAGAAAAAAAGAAAGCATGGTGCTTTGAATTCCTTTTTATTCCTGTACTCTTATCCTGATTTGGTGTGATGAACTTATTTCCAAATAACAGCCTTGCACTTTACTTAGATGCTGCTTTCAGGAACTATCTTTCTTTTCCATGAACTTCAAGGATTGTCATGAGGTGCCCAATCTATGTCTTGCCCAGACTTTTTCAAAAACACCTTACCCAGGTACATAGCAACTATTATCCTGGGGCTAAGAATCTCTGGGCCTGCATTTCCAGTGAATCTGCAGATGGGGCTTGAGTTAGGGAAATTTTTCTGCTCTTACTATTATATTGATCCAACTATACCCACAGGCAGGGGCAGTCTAAAGAATCATGGGTTATATTGTTTGTGTAGCTGTCTTTCCAGAATCCAAGTCTTCCTGCTTTAAAGTTTGTGCTAATTCATCTTTATATTCCCCATGTTGGGAATTTAAGAAGCACTCAGTTGATGTTTTATTAAATGTAAATATGTGTTGACTAAAATATGGCAGATGAAGAAAAAATGTACATAGAGCATTATGAAATAAGGAAGACCAACTTAAAAACCATATGTAAAGCACATGAAGACTTCTGCGGTGTCCAAACAGAAAATAATGACCCCTGCCTGTCTATCACCAAACTTATTGATTTGTAAAAATCAATACAATAATGTGAAAATGAGTGATTCTAAGACTTAAAAAATCAGCGTCATTACTTTTTTTTTTTTTTTTTTGCGGTACGCGGGCCTCTCACGCTGCGGAGCACAGGCTCCACACGTGCAGGCTCAGCGGCCATGGCTCACGGGCCCAGCCGCTCCGTGGCATGTGGGATCTTCTGAGACCGGGGCACGAACCCGTGTACCCTGCATCGGCAGGCGGACTCTCAACCACTGCGCCATCAGGGAAGCCCCATTACTTTTTATGAACATCAAAAATTCCCAGAGCTTCTCAACTGTAGTTTTCCCAGTGTACACACTGATAATAGCTAATATTAAGCCATGTTAAAAAGCTACATTGATTTTATTATTTAATTGTTTCCCATTAATCAACACACAAATGTTTGTAAGCATATGCTTCTGTATTCTCCTGGTAGAGTATTAGACAAAGGGTATACGTATAATATAGTCACTGTCTTCAAGAAACATTGACTTCATGGTGAGAAAGGGCCACAATTCTATCTCTACTTGATGAAACAATGACTACTACTTTTACTACTACTACTACTAGTAATAATAATAAAAATAATGTAAAGAAGAAGAAAGAGAAGTGACAGCAAAATTAGCAGTAACAAGGAATTACTTGCAGATATTGAGCCCTGGGTTAAGTAGTTTATGTGGATAAACTCACGGTTACCTTATAATGAAGATATTCTTTTTATCTCCGATTTACATTGGTGGTTAGGAAATTGAATTATCATGTTAGCAAGTTTAAATAATTTGACCAAAGTCAGGGATGGAATCGGGATATCAGAATTTGACTCCATGCTTTCTGAATCTCAGAGCCTGGTTGAAGATTATGATCATTTTACAGATTACTCTTATTTTCATTGGGTGGCTGAGAAAATTGAAGCTCAACAAAATTACCCCAGTTCAAAAGGACTGGGAAATGGAAGAGGCAGCAATGGACATGGTTCCCTGGGACTCCCAAGATCTAGCCTCTTCTCTCCCTAGTGACACCTAGTCTTCTGCCAGGGTTGTTTTCATGTATTTTGCCAATGATCTGGTCATGGGTTTAGTGCTGACTACTACTTACTATCCCCTGGTGCCTGTACAGTTGATATGACTGCAGAACAAAACAGTGAGTTCAATTTGGAGCAGTAGAAGTATAGGCTTTGGAATAAAAACTTGCTTCAAATTTTGTCTAAACCTTTTAGTAGTTTTGCAACCCTGCGCACATTATTTACGTTTTCTGCATTTCCACTTGCTCCGTTCATTCCTTCAACCATACTTATCTGGTAAAAATTCTGTTCCAGCATCTTTCTAGACACCAGAGAGCTGACAGTATACATAACCATGCCCTACCCTCAGGGAACACAACTTAAATGAAAAATACATTGAAAATATAAAGACCATATAATAATAAAGCAGGGCAGAGAGTAAGTGAGGGGAGGGATGCGACTTAAAAACAAGGTGATCATAAACAGCAGTAATTCAAATATTATTATTTCAACTTGTGTTGAAATGTAATGTCAATAAACCATAGATTATACATTTTAGAGATCTGTTTCCAGATTTGGAGGTCACCCTGTAGAGTGGTCAGCTAAAGTCTTTCTGGAAAGATGACAGCTGAGAGCCTTGAAGAAGAGAGACTGTGAACCATGTGATTATAGTAGGGGGAAGAGAAGAGCAGGACATGCAGAGGAAACAGTAAATGCATAGACACTAGAGTTTTTGCAAAAAGACATGAGATCCCATTACTGGAATGGGTTGGAGGGTGCTGGGGAGTGGGGAGAGGAGTGGGGCAGGAAGTCAGGCAGGTGTGCAGGCCCTGGTTGGCCGTGGCTAAGGCTTGGGGTTTTAGTCTGTGCATGAGGGGAAGCCACCTAACAGTTTTGAACAGGAGAATGTCATGCTCTTATTTCCTTTTTAAAACGGGACATTTTATATGGAGATGATTGTTACTTAATTTGTGAGCTGCATGCAACCGTTATTTGAGATAAACAATAAAAAATGCACCCGACCCCATTCCTGACACAAAGATATTAGTTCTGGCCTGGCTCCTTCTCTTAATTAATACTTAGGTTTAGATTTCCGCAGACACGAAGAGGCATTCTTAGAAGGGGGACTCTCAGTGGTGCTGTTTCCTTGGAAAGTAGTTCACTCTCCTTTGTTCTTTGGCTGCCAGTTGGGCCTGGGACTGAAAGAGTGGTCTTTAAACCCTGGCTCTTGCAAAGTCCCTTTGGAGGTTGGCAAATGCAGGGCCAGAATAAGAACGAAAGTTGAAGGGGGATTTGATCCAAGTGGGAGGCAGATAATGAGAGGATTAACTCAGGTCGGGCGAAGAAAAAAGTGAGAGAGAAAAATAGATGAAGTGGATGCATATTGGAATAACAGGTGACTGAATGTAACCTTTTCTGCCGCAGATGGCACAGCCTGCTAGCAGGGCATGCTGCAGCAGGCGAGAGATGTTCCTGGAACTGCAAGTGTCTCAGGGGGAGGTGGGAGGGAGTGCCAATGCAGAGCACAGAGAGGTCAGCTCAGTCCTCCTGCAAACAGCTGATGAATGGTAAAACTTGCTTTCAGAGCTGATAAAAGCACCCTCAGGGGAGCTGGTGGCTTCTACAGTTGCTTCCAAAAGAAAATTCTTTCACTCCCATGATTGCAAACTGGGTCAAACTGAACTCCACAAGCATATTCTAAATATAAAGTATGTCAGATGGTTATAAATGCTGGGGAAAGCATAAAGGAGGTTAAGAGAATTAGAGGGTTCAAAGGGTAAGTGGAGAGGGTATGAAGGTAACAACTGAGACAGGCAGGGAGAGGGTTAACCCATGCCGTCTTGGGGAAAACATTTCCTGGAAGAGGAAAGGACAGGAAAGGCCAGCATATCTGACCTGGGTGAACAAAGAAGGGAAGCCTAGCTGAGGTCAGAAAAGGGAAGCCAGGACTTTCCTGGTAGTCCAGTGGTTAAGACTCGTGCTTCCACTGCAGGGGGCACGGATTCAATCCCTGGTCAGGGAAGTTCCAAATGCCGCATGGCGTGGCCAATAAGGAAAAAAAGGCGGGGGGGGGGGGGGGTTGGGTGGGCACAAGTCATGCCGGCCAGGTAGGCCATCAGACGGTGGTTGGTTTTTATATAAGTGGTGAGATAAGAATCCTCGGGAGGGCTGTGAGCAGAGAAGTGATCTGAACCTGCTGTAAAGGGTCCTTCCGGCTTCTGTGCTGAGAACAGTCTCCAGAGACTTTAGAACAGGTACACGGAGGCCTCTACAGTGATCTGGTCTCCTGGTGGCAAGGTGTGGACCCAGGATTTGTGGTGGTGGAGGCAGTAAAAAGGCGGAAGACTATGGGTCCATTTTAAATTTAGAGCCAAAGGGTAGGTTGATCTATTAGATTTTGTATATAGGAAAAAGCAAGGAGTCATTTGCTGAGATTAGAAGGACTTTGAAAATGTGGACAAAGAATGTTGCCCGCCATATCGGTAAACAAAGGGTGTTGTAGCTATCAAAGCAGCAGCCACTGCAGCCATCCTGATTGTGCACCCTGAGGGGATTCCGGCTGGAGAAAAACAGGATGCTGGCCCTAGATAGCTACGGTGCATATCAAAAGAATGATTTCAGTGAGCCCAGACTCTTGCATCTTCTAATATGTAGAAAAGTGCTAAATTCGTTTAACTTGAGATGTCTGTTTTATCTTAAAACAGTAATCTTTTGATGTTCTGACTACCTGTTTTGGGTTTTTTTTTTCCTGCCAAAACTCCTGTATATCTTGGCTCCTCTCACCTTTTCAAAGCAGTCCCTCAGAGCTATCTGAGATGCTGTTTCCCGGGTTTAAGTCCTCACCAAGTCCACCAAATAAAACCTAATTCTCAACTTTTTTGGTTGTGAATTTTTTTTCGGTTGATCAAAGCAAGTTGGGGTGCTAGGGTTGAGGGGAGATCAGGGGTTCATTTGGGGATTTATTGCATTTAACAGGTCTGTTAGACAGCAGAATAGAGATCTTCTGAAGGCCGAGTGTCACTTGGGGAAGGTTTCTTCTCTCATGTTGACTCTGATAGGTAAGCAGGGGCTGATCAGAGTGCCATGGGGTCCTGGATTGCAGAAGACCCATCTGTAATAGAAAGACTTGATTGATTGGCAGTGCTGACCACGGCTGCAACAATAGAGAATACTTGAAATCCACATCCCTATTTTAGATACTGGTAAGCCTTTTTTTACACTTTTTTTCCATAGATTAGATGACTCATGTAAGGTAAATTTTATGTTTAAATTTGACATCCAGAGGCTCCAGTTTAGACCACTTTTCCCAATCAGCTTCGATACCTCCCATAGCTGGATTTAAAGGAAGCCCACTGAGCTCAGTCTGGATCTAGGATGGATGCTGAATGCAGAGAGCTCCTCTGAATCTTATCCAGCTGTGCCTCCCTCCCCTTCACGACACTGGGGACCTCACCATCCCACAGCACCTAGTAGCCCTTGCTGTGAAGGAAGCTATAATTAGAACTGATTACCTGCTTTTTTCTTGATAGAGAATTAGCACTAATCCCAACAAACGTATATCTTTACCTCCTAGTCTGCTAGTCACCTCTCATTGCTCACTGTCTCTCCTAAGGCTATGTACAGCTCCTGAGCAAATTCAACTCTTCCTAAATTCTTCATCATCTGATGAATTCTGAAAGTCATTGCCTCTCACTAACAACCTGTAACGAACTTTCTAATCTGCACATCCCCAAATTTACCCATCTATCTGTACCTCCACCTTTATTGCCTTCTTCCCGCCTATTCTTACTTCCTTTCCTACTACAATAGATGAACCGTCCTTCCTCCTATAGAAGTCCAAATCCTGGATTTAGGCATCAAATCCTACAAACAATTATATACTCAGGTAAGCAATTATGCACTCTTCTGTGATTATCCCTTTCCCTCCTGCAACTTGAGGTTTTCTTTGTTGAATCATGTCTAATATTCCCTGTAGTGTATTACAAAATACACTTCAATAGCTCCCTTCATCTTCTGTCACTCTAGCTACTTCCCAACTTCTCTAGTTCACTTAAAGAAAACACTTGGCTCCAATCACTGTCCGCCCATCCTCACTTACCACATTTTCTTGAACTCATTCTTCTCTTTCTCTACCATATCACTGAAACTACCTTGGTCAAAGTTACTAGTGACCTTAACACAGCTGACCCAGTGGTCTGTTCCAGTCCTCACTGTATTTGACTAGTTTGCAGTGTTGAGGAGAACTGAACCCTCCCCCAGATCCAAAATGTTTTATTCATTTAGTATGTCCTAGTTTACCCTATATTTCACCAGCTGGACTTCCTCAGTCATCTTTGTTGGGTTTTCTATTTCTCCTAGACACCTTGTTCTTATGAAAATTAAATAAGATAATGTCTCTAAACTACCTAAATGTACAATACTGTCAGTAGTTCTCTTCTTCCATTCCCCCTTCCTCTGTTTGTGTGTGTGAGACAGTGTGAGTATATGTGGACGTGTGTGAGAGTGTATGCAATGTGTGTGTGAGCTGGTGTGTATGTGTGTGTGTTGGTTTTGTTTTGTTTTTTACTTTTCAGTGTGAGTTGATTTATTTAAAAGTACTCTAGTGAGCACTTTTGCAGTAGCTTGGAGCTCATGTTTTAAAATTGTTGTCTCTCCTGCTCCATTTCCTAGTTGATCTAACTGAGTTTCATGGCTTTCCAAAGCATCTGTATGCCAAACATTCACAAATTAAATTTCAACCCATCCTCTTTTACCTGAGCTCAACATCTAATGCATCACTAGCATGTTCAAGAAATATCTCACAATTAATATATCCAAAAGAGAAGTCTCAATCAAAAACCTTCACACAACATCTTTTTCATCTCAGTAAATGGCATCATCAGTGAATCAGCTTCTCAGGTCCAAAACCTAGTGGTCATCTTCAAATTCCTTCTTTCCTTCAAAATCTTTATGCAATATACCACTATGTCCTGTTAGCTACACCTTCCTAAAGTAGACTGCATCCAACCATTTCTTATCATTTCCACTGTTGTCAGCATTATTTCAGCTGTGGGCTCTCACAACATTCTCCCTAGTGATCTTTCTACTTCCATTTTTGCCCTCCTGAAAATGTATACTATAACTCTTTTTTCCATTTTTTTTTGGTCCTTAAAAAAAAAAAAAAACAAATTAGAATGTAAGCTCCATTGACGAAAAGGACTTAACTGTTTTGTTTACCAGTATATGCTCTGTACCTTGAACTATATAGCCTGACACATAGTAATTACACAAAATATAATGCTGAATAGAATCACGGTAAGTGAATGAATGCACATATTATGAAAACTTATCTGAAGAATAAAAACAGACAAAGTACCAAGGTAAATGTTATTGTTCTAACATTACTCAGTTAAATTTACTCACCTTAGCTGTCGATACAGTAAACAAAGCCACCCAGATATCTAGAAATTATAGTTTAGATACAAACTTGCTATAAACTTGCAATTTGCTTACAGGCAAAGGCACTTATCTATCTGATACTCAATATGCCTTTCTATAAAATGAAGATGTTAGAATTAATTATTAAGTTCTTTCCCATGAATCCTAATTTCATATCTAATTTAAAGCACCAAAGCGTTGATTCTAAATAGTTCATATGTTTACAATTGTGCTTTAGTCTTAGGCCAAATAAATAATACAAATATCCTCTTATAGCATAGAAAAATCCTCACCATGCCTTTTTGTATAAGGAGGTGCAATTTTTCCTTCAAAAGTATCCCTATTGTTGGAGGTGTTTTACTTAATAGAGTTAATCAAATAACATATATTATATATATTTAATATATTTATTACAATATATATCACCCCCCGCCAAAGTTCCAGTGGTATACTGCAGCCGGCTTGTCTTAGGTCATGAGAGTTAATTGATAACTATTCAGAAATTTTGGGAGGTGATTGTCAAATATAATAGCTTAAAACTTGCCAAGAAGGAAGCCACAGACATCAGCAAGTACTACAAATCAATTTTTTTGTTTGTTTTGATTATTTTTTTAAAAAGGGTGCCTTAGCTAGGTGCTTTGTAGACTCTGCTTTTCTTGATTTTCATAAAAATATGGTCCATGTCATGATATTATGTCCACTATATAAATGTGGAAACTAAAAGCAAGAGGCCTGCATCACTCTTCCATTGGGTATTCTCTCTTTTTTTCTTTTGCCTTTTCTTTCCTTTCCTTTGTTTTTTATTCTCCTCACTGCTCTTTCTTTTGTCTTCCTTTTTTTCTTTCTTCTTTCCTTCTTTCTTTCTCTTTCTTTCTTTCTCTCTCTCTCTTTTTTTCCCTCTGTTTCTCTCTTTCTTTCAAAGAAAAAAACATTTTTTAAAGAGGAGATCCACTGTATTTTTGTGAGTATGATTTTCTATTAGTTTATAGAATTATAAATATAAAATTTTAAATATATGGAGCTACAGGTAGAGGTGATAAATGAGGCAAGGAGAAAGGAAGAGGAACTGTTAGAAATAAAGTATGTGGAACACAAAAATTAAGGTCCATGAAGGGAGAGGTGGAAAAGGAGGGAGGGTAACCTCATTACTAAGGTGTGCATTAGGAAGAGGAGGAATGGGATAGTAAGGTGGGAACTTACTTCATATTCTTCATTCATTTATTCATTCATTTATTTATTCAACAATGAAATATTGCATGTCTCCATGTGATGAACAACACGGAGACCCTATGAGACATTATGAGGCAAATTAGAATTACAACTTTTTAAAAATGTTCATTTATGTATCTAGATAATGTATTCTAAATAAGCCAGGAACATAAAGTTTAGAAATTCTGCATTGATCAAGGATAGTATAGTAATCAGTGTTCTCTCGAGAATAGAACCAATAGATTTATAATAAGGTATTGGCTCATATGATTATGGAGACTGAAAAGTCCTACAATCTACCTTCCTCAAGCTGGATACCCAGGAAAACCAATGGTAGAGATTCTAGTTCAGGTCTGAAGTCCTGAGAACCAGGACCACCAAGGGGAAAAGTTCTATGTCCCAGTTCAAAACAGTCAAGCAGAGTTAATTCAACCTTCCCCTGCCTTTTTTGTTCTATTCAGGCCCTCAATAGAATTGGATGAAGCCCACCCACACTTTGGGGGGGAGGGGTCCATCTGATTTACTTCAGATTTACTCAGTCTACCAATTCAAATGCTAATCTCTTCCAGAAATAAACTTTCAGACACATCAAAAAAATAATGTTTAACTAGCTTTCTGGGCAACGCATGGCACAGTCAGATTGACACGTTAGAATTAACCATCACAGATGGGTAAGATTCTGGCATGAGAAAATAATATTAACCATGGTTTGCTTGGAAAGTATAGAATTTCCTAGAACTGGAAACTAGAGATCAAATCTCAGAACAAAGGAAATCCATTCTAGATTCAGAGAAGTACCTGCTATAAATCCAGCCAATCATATTACAACTTCCCAAAAAGTACCATTTTAGAAGAATCAATTCCAGCCTCTATTCCAGGCTGTAGGAAATTCAAAGCTTTCACTGGAAAAAAAAGAGAGAGAAAGAGAGCTCAGATTTATTAGCCTTGACTGAGAAATTAAAGCTGCCTATATTTCTATTACAGAGTTTAGTCTCCTCAATTAAACTATTTAAAATAGGAAAGGAAGTAAGGGAAACAATAGATGACAAATGTGCATGAATAAGAGTAGAGTAATAGGATATTAGAAAGTCAGATTGGAACCAGTTCATAGAGGATCCAGCTTCTCCAGTTTAAGGAGTGTGATTTTGATCCTGACAGCTACAGAATTCCAGGTGTAAATAATTGGAGAGCTACTTTAGAAATAAACAAACAGCTGCCAGGAGATCTGCACTTTTCTTTAGAGTTCTACAATTATGTAACTAAGAAACTGAGGGCAAATAACTTTGTGATGTTTACATTGTCTCAATTGTAAAAGAAGGGATATTGTTATTATTTTTAAAAGACATTATTAATACAGTCTCAGTGTAAGTTGTTGAATGAATGAAAAAGGAAAGGATGAATGCAAAACAGTGTGAGGGATTGAAGGGGTAGGTGATGGAGGTGAGAGATAAATTAGGGATCTGTGTGTTATGGTGTAATTTGGAGGAAATAAGCCCCTACACCAGCAGGAGTGATAGCAAGGAAAGGGAAGGGTACCCATAAAAGAATTTTCATGACAGTAGATGGGAATGTACAACATGATTTTGAGATCTAAGTTTCGGGTACTTTTTTACATGACAATAGAAATTAAAGAACTATGCTTGCCCATTGAAAGCATCTTGACTCTTACTCCTCCAGCCAGATTGCCTGTTGTTAGAGAGACCACTGAATTATATGGGGAAAAAAACTTTGCACGTTCTCAAACAGCCTATTTTTAGGGAGCATGAATAACTACTCCAGATGGCTGTTTAAATCTGTTGGAATTGTTTCTACTGTACATTCATTGTTTAGAGACCCATTTTGTTAGATTTCTAAGAGAAGTACAAAGTTGCAATAGTCGTCCTATTTAGCATTGATCTCTTTTGTAAGTTTTTAAAAAAACTTCCACCCATAGAAGGTTAACAGAGATGCTGATGTGAAGATTTTTAATAAAACATGTTGGCAGTGGAGTCAGAAAGCTCCTTCCATAAGAAGACAGTTTGAACTTCCAATGGTTGCTCTGCGTGCTTGTGTTTGTGTGCGTGCACGCGTGCAGATATGTATCGTAACTCCTTGTTCATAAGGTCTTAGTTCAATTCTTTATGAATGCAAAATGATTCAGGATAATATTTTTTTATAAATTTATTTATTTTATTTATTTATTTTTGGCTGTGTTAGGTCTTAGTTGCTACGCAGGCTTTCTCTAGTTGCGGTGAGCTGGTGCTACTCTTCGTTGCAGTGCGCGGCCTTCTCATTGCAGTGGCTTCTCTCATTGTGGAGCAGGGGCTCTAGGTGCGCGGGCTTCAGTAATTGTGGCTCATAGGCTCTAGAGCGCCAGCTCAGCAGTTGTGGTTCATAGGCTCTAGAGCACCGGCTCAGCAGTTGTGGCTCACAGGCTCTAGATTGCCAGCTCAGCAGTTGTGGCTCACAGGCTCTAGAGCACTGGCTCAGCAGTTGTGGTGCACGGGCTCAGCTGCTCTGCAACATGTGGGATCTTCCCGGACCAGAGATCTAACCCATGCCCCCTGCAATGGCAGGTGGATTCTCAACCACTGAGCCACCAGGGAAGCCCCTGATTTAGAATAATTTTATCAGTGTGATTCAATAGAGGGGCACTGACCTTTTTATTTTCGGCAGCACATGAAAATATGATGTTTTTTTCTCTCTCTTTTTTCCTCCCTCCCTTCCTTCTTTCCTTCCTTCCCTCTTTCCTTCTTCCTTCCTTTCTCTCTCTTTCTTTTGTTCATTGGTTCATGCATTTGTTCATTGATTTCTTCATTTTTTTAAGCTTCTCTTTCCCATACACTCTGATTGGTAAGCCATAAATGGAAGCTCATTTGTGGTAAATTATCAAGTATATAATAAAAAGCAGAGCAGGAAGAATAAGCAGTTAGCAGAGCAGATGCTGGTTATTATATTATAGGATGAATCTTGATACTAGACCTTCCTTTAAAGCAGTGTTTCTCAAGCATGATCTACATGGATCCTCTAAGTTATCTCCACTCATATAATCACCTGCCCATTTGCCTGATGGTCAGACATCTGAGAAACATATTCACCAAGAGCACAGTAGCAAATTAAGTTTATGTTTCATTACTATAGCAATAAATAGCTTTCAAATGTTCATGCACTTGGTTCTACATCAAGGGGAAATGATCTTTACCTAGAGAAGTGTGTGAAAGGGATTAGAAGCAACATAAAGAGATCAAAATAGGATTGTGACAGATAATATTAGATGGATGAAAGAGTAAAAACTCTTAAAAGCAGGGAAGAAAAAAAACACAAGATTAGCAACTGGGAGACATTTAGTAAAAAAACAAAGAGCTCTATAGTCCGCAAAAAAACTGCAAATTTAGTGGTTGAGAGTCCGCCTGCTGATGCAGGGGACATGGGTTCATGCCCCGGTCCGGGAAGATCCCACATGCTGCGGAGCGGCTAGGCCCATGAGCCATGGCCGCTGAGCCTGCGCATCCGGAGCCTGTGCGTCTGGAGCCTATGCTCCACAACGGGAGAGGCCACAGCAGTGAGAGGCCCATGTACTGAAAAAAAAAAAAAAAAAAAAAAAAATATATATATATATATATAATATTTAACTTTTGGAAGTAATCATATAAACTCTTACCAGGAAAATACACTAGATTCCAGTTAAAAAAAAATTGAGCTAATAAGTAATAATAGTGAAATGGTTAATTTTCAAGGCAAAAACTAATATTTTCTTTATTACATTATAACTACTTAAAAATAAAAGATTCTAGACATAGTGAAAACAAAAATGTAAATAAGTAAGAATAAATTGATCAAGAAATCTTCAGCAACTATAAGATTATAGTTTTAAAAAATATGAAGAGACATTATATGAAGGACATTAAAGTTATGCTGAGATGTAGGTAGAATTTAGATTATGAACTTAAATGAGAAGAATTAAATTATGAAGTTTTCAATTATATCCAAACTGATAACACTTTTTAAGAAACAGAATCTTAAATGTCAATGGGGTTTTGAGACATGTTTGACAAAAATATTTTTTCAAGTTTCTTCGGAAGAGTAAACAGAACAGAAGTGCAAAGAAAAATTATAGAATACCTTGTCTTACTATTATTAAAACACAAAACTAAAATAATTAAAATGTTATTATAACAATTCATAAATAAGCAAAATGATTCAATAGAAAAGAAAACTCAGAGATTGAACCATGTATGTAAATTAAGAATATGGTAAAGTTTAAAATTTAAATGATCATGGAAGAATAGATTATTTAAAAAGCATATTGGAAGGTTCCCCTGGAAAAATAAGATTTGATCAGTATCTTACTCTTTATACCAAGATATTTTACACATGTAATAATATGTTAATGAAAGGTATAAGTATAACAATTCTAGACATGTATGGATATTAATTTGTAGGGAAGAACTTCACAAGTCGTCTCCAAAGTCAGAAAGAAAAAAAATGAACATACTATTACATTTGACAATTAAAAATGTATCATAGAAATCATAATTCAACAGTTATACAGCAAATAATTATTTTGGGAATTTTTTTTTTAATGTCAGGAAACGAGTTGCTCATAAGCCAGAGAATTCTTATAAGCAGGGGAAAGATGAACATTCAATAGAAAAATGGGCTACAGTTATTAAAAGGCAACTTACTCCAGAAGGAACAAAAATGGAACCTTCAACTCTTTCAATCATTTAACACATGTGTTTTTATTAATTGCCTATGATGTGGTAGGAACAAACAAGATGCTAGGGATAATCAGAATGGAGAACACAGGCAAGTTTCCAGGCAACTGTTTACAAAAGGGAAACAAAAATACAAGATACTTTCAGATAACAGTAGATGCTATTAATGCAACAAAACAGGGTAATCTGACAGAGAGCCACTGGATTAGAGCAAGGGCCTCCTTGGTTAGAGTCCTCAGGGAAGACCTCTCTGGGTTGGTGATATGTGAGCTGAGTCCTGAATCAGGAGAAGGGGACAGTTGTACAGCTGTTCCAGAGTGTTCCAAGCAAGGGAAGAGCAAGGTAATTCCTTAAGGAACAGAAGAGCAGTGTGGATAAAGCTTAAGAGGGTGGGAATGGGTCGGGGTGGGGAAAGCTGTGGGAAGGAGTTAAGCAGAGTATGAAATTAGATCAGGCAGGTAGGAAGGAACCCTATCTAATAGGATCAATTAGATTTTACTCTAATAGTAAGAAGACCTTATTGAAGGATTTTAATTGGAGAAGGTGATAGGATGGATTCACTTTATTAAGAAATCCATTAACTGCTCTGTGGAGAAGAGATTGTCAATGATAAGAGCTGAAGCAAGAAAAAAAGGTAGGAGATAGAACCTTGGACCAGGCAAGTGATGACTGTGAAAAAATAAAGCAACACTGACATATTTTCTACCTATAATATTGACAAAGATTAAAATAGTATTGTTAGTGTGAAAATGAACATTCATATATGTGTGTATATTTATATATGCATATATATATTTATATATACATACACTGTTGTCATATTTTTAGACTTATTTAATTACTTAGCAATATTTATCAAAGTCCTACTAACTAGATGCATATACTTTGACCAGAAATTTAACATCATAAAGAATTATCCTAGTAAAATAACTGAATCAATTCCCAAAGGTTTCATACCATAATTTCATCTCAGAACTATTTATAATATGGAAAAGTTGAAGTGCCTGAACTAACCTTCAAGAGAGAATTGGTAAATAAATCATGCTTTGTTCATTTCATAGATTGATTACTCAGAAGTCATTAAAAATGACATTGCAAACCTCCACTTAATGAAGTGAAATAGCATGCAGTGATCAATTTTGTTAATACACATGTCTATACATACATATAAAAGCATGAAATATTATAAACCAGAATATTAATTATTATAATTTATGAGTGTGAGATTATTACCTAATTTTTGATATATTTGTATTTTGTTATGCTTCCATCATGTAATGAAATTTTTTAACTTATATTAAAAAGTAAAAACACAAGCTGTACTTGTTATATTATTAAAACCATATGGCATTGCCATTAAAAGTATTTGTATTTTATAGATATTATAAACTTTTATAATGGCCAGGCTTAATAAATAAACTTTTATTATTGAAAAACTGACTTCTATAGGGATATTGCTTTCATAGCTGAATAGCCATCAATGGTTTTTACGTATCACTCAGGTCTCCTTAATATTGGCCTATGTCAACCACTCCAACTTTATCTCTCAGTGCATAAGACATGACAACACCTCTGAGCTTAACTTGTAGTTTCCCTCAGAGACCAGGCTGAACAACTCAAGACTCCAATCTACTACCATCGGCTGGTAAACTCTTCTGCTGTATTTTAGCTTAGTTCTAGGATTTCTTACTTCAGAAAGTTCTCTGATTCCACTAAGGAAGAGATAGGTGTTTCTCTTCAGAGTTCTCATGGTTCCAGTATTCCCATCTGTGTTCGTCCTCTCTCTGTTAGACCATGAACTCCTAGAAGGCAGTAAGGTGCTGATTGAATCACCTGTTTCCTTAGTGCTTGGTTCAGGCTCCAGGACACAATAGGTACTAAATATATGCTGGGTGAGTTGAAGTATAGAGCATCCCCATAGTTATACACACACACACACACACACATATACACATATACGTATACATGTGACATTATTATGAGTAATTTATACATTACTGTGTAAAAACAAATCAAAAAATACTAATATCATATGTCATTAGGGAGTTGCACATTAAAATAATGAGATGCCACTATACATATACTGGAATAGCTAATTAAAAAACAAAAAAAACTGACAATACCAAACGTTGGTGAGAATGTGGAGCAACAGGAATTCTCATCCACTGCTGGTGGGAATGCAAAATGGAACAGACACAGTAGAAGACAGTTCGGCAGGTCCTTACAAAGCTAAGCATACTCTTACCATACAATCCAGGAATTATGCTCCTTGGCATTTATACATATGTGTTAAAATTTGTGTGTCCACATGAACACTGCACACAAATATTTATATCACCTTTATTGCTAATTGCAAAATCTGTAAGCAACTAAGATTAACTTCAAAAGAGGAATAGATAAACTGTGATACATCCATACACTGAAATAATTTCTCAGTGATAAAAAAGAAATGAGCCATAAAGCCATGAAAAGGCGTGGAGGGACTTCTAATGCATATTATTTAGTTAGAGAAGCCAGTCTGAAAAGTCTCCATACTGTATGATTCCATTTACATGGCATTCTGAAAAAGGCAAACTACATAAGCAGTAGCAAGATTAGAGGTTGCCAGGAATTCAGGGTAAGGGAGGAAGGATATATAGATGGAGCACAGTGGAATTTTAGGGCAGTGAACTATTCTGTATGATACTGTAATGGTGAATACATGACATTGTACATTTGTCCAGACCCATAGAACAGAACAAAGTTTGAACCTTAATGTAAATGATGAACTTTAGTTAAAAATAATGTATCAATATTGATTTATTAATTCTAACAAATGTACCACACTAATGCAAGATGTTAATAACAGGGAAAACATGTATGGGAGGGGAGGGAGTATATGAGAATTTTTTATACCATCTGCTCAATTCTGTAAATCTAAAACTGCTCAAAAAATAAAGTTTATTAATTAAAAGAAAATAAGTGGATTCATTGTTTAGCTGAGGTTTGTTCTAAAGCTTTCTCGACCTTACCATTGATTCAAATAGAAACCTGAGTGATATTTTAATTGAATACAGTATTAGGTCTGAGGTGTTCTCTACAGTGCCCACATTACAGTGCTCTGTAGCCTGAAATATTACATGTCCTGGGATAGACTGTGTGCAATTAGGTGCTTAGCAATCAGTCTATTGCTCCTTTGTGTATATCCCTCCAATGGTTTGCAATTGCACTTAGAATAAAATCCAACTCAGGGGTCTGGCAGGAGCTGGCCACCTCTACTCTGCATTTGCTCAGTGCAGCTACATCAGCCTCTTTCTGTCTTCCACTCGAAGCTCACGTGAACCTCACACTTGTAATTTCTACTTCTTAAAAAACATCTTTCATCACTCCATTTGCTCCTTTTCAGAGTTATTATGAACATGAACAGGAATGGCATATCCTTTCTTTTCTAATTACTGCTTCACCTCAGTCACTATCTCCAATGCTTGCATTTTCTTCATTGTGCTTATTTTTGATCAAATGTATTTTGTTTCTGTTGGATGCTCACCACTAGAAGATAAGCACCTTCAAAAGCAGGGATCTTGCTTCTCTTTTCACCACTGCTTCCCCTATGGTCTGTCCTATAGTGGATACTCCATACTTAATCATAGGGTAAAATGGAGGAATATGTGCAAATGAGATTAAGGTCATAGAGCACAGAAGTCTGGTTAGGTGGTCCTGGGATCCAGTTTTGCCACACATCACTTAAGAAGCTCATGCAACATAATTTACGTCACTGAGCCTTAGCTTCCTTTTGTATAAAATGAAACTTTCAGACTACATGAGATCTCAAGTCTTTTTTAACTCTGAAATCCTGCATTTATGCTTCAAAATGATTGAACTCCCACTAGAGAGCTGCTAATTCGATATATTCTATTAGCAGTGCAGTTTCTGTGATGATCTATGTCAGTTCAGCATACTGGAACCACCTTACAGAGTGACATTGTCACACATCTGGTCAAATCAATGAATGTTCCCACCTGGATTGACTCTTTTGGCAGGAACACCAAGTACGAATGCCACATGACCCCTCCTTAATAAAACAGAAAATGCGTTATGATTTGCATCATCAGGCAATGAAACTGTTGGCTTTCCATTTTCCTGTTTTTTCATGGAGATTCATTCACTGACCTACCTACACCTGGCACACCACCCCGTCATATAAAGGGACCCAAAGTCTCACATGTCTTCACGGGGCTCTGTGTGCCCTTGTTCTATCCTGTTTCTGTGGAAAACATCAGCATATACTACACCAGTCATTATTTTAGGTAAACTATAGCGTCTGTGATTTGAAATACCAGTGGATATTCTTATTGGGGCGGGGGCTAGATCCTGAGAAGACCCCACATAATTCCAAGTTGATGCTCCAGGAGAAGACAGCTTTCCTGCAGTGCTGTTTTCTGGTGTACGTGCAGACTTTTCACCAGGAGGATTAGGGACTCCTTTTCCTTTCCCTCACAAAGGCACCTTCAGTTGGTAATGATAAGACAACTGGTATATCTATCAATCTCCTGACTTGTATGTAACTGCTTCTTGCTTCAAATTTCAGCTTAGTTGGTCATGTTGGATTTGAGCCAGCGCTTATAACACTGTCACATCTCAAGGATTTTACCCTTTCCTCTCTTGCTGGAGGTAAAACCGACGAGTCACTGGTAACAAAGTAATGGGCGCTTTATGAAGAGAGTGCTGTCTGCCAAAAAGCGCTAGAAAGCCCACACACCAGAGTGATAAATGACATTTAGGGACACTTCTAACAATGCTGTGAGATTGTACTGTGCTCTCTCAACCAGATCCTAGCAAGGAAAATGTTAATGGTGAAAAACTGAGAAGACAAAATTGAAGAAAAAGGATTAGCTATTAACCCAACTGAACTTAAATGCCAAAAGAATCATTTATATTTTCCAAATATATATGAGGAATAGAAACTCCTGCTGGGAGGTAAATAATGTATTTTAAAATGCCTGACACATATATTTGTTTGGTAAACATTAGTTTTCTTTTTATTATAAAAAGAACTTCATATTCTATTTGCTTAACTCCAAGAGCAGCAATGCTTTCGAGAACTTTCTATGTGCATAACACCTGGGAGAAACTGGAATGAATGAGGCACCATCTCTTACTTCATCAAGCTTTCCCTCTACTGGGGGAGTCAAAAATGCAAACATGCTTGAGGATGAAATAAGTTCCAAGGAGAGACATGGCAGGGCAGGGCTAAAAACCTAGGTGTGTGTGATTAATTTGAGTCAGAAAATTGGAAAGGGACCGTAGAAGAGATATACCAGCTGAGGTTTGCAGAATGCTTAGATTGTGAGGAGCAGAAAGATGGAGAGACAACTATGATTTAAGACTTGATGGTGGAAAAAATCAGATTATCACATTTAAGGTACCTGGAGTAGAGAAGATGAGAAGCTGGTTGTAATACCTGACAAAAAAAAAGGAAGGCGAATATAGTATTAGATAAGCCTGGAAGGTAGGGGAGAGGTAGGTCATGAAGGGCAATTAATGCTGAGCTGTGAAGTTCTGGTTTTATTCTAAAACTAAGGGAGAATTAATGTAAAAGGTTTTTCTGTTTATTTGTTTTTGCTTACTGGCTTAATGAGGGAAGTGACTTCAGTCTGAGTGAGAAAACTTTGTATTCCAAAACTGATGGCAAAAAAAACACATGCACACAGGTACAAACACACACATACACACACACACACACACACACACACCCCATCACAGACACAGGAGCAAATTAGCCAGGTGTGTCTATTAGACTCATTCATTGTGCTACTATTTACTGCTAGTATAATGTGTGTTTACTGTCATAACCTGAGCTGCCCTAGCTACATATTTCCAAACCGAGACTTCTAATCAGTGGCACTGAGCTGTCAATGATGGAAGTTTGCTTCATGAATTGAAGGATAAAACATGTGGTAAACACTACCTCTGTGGCGGGGAGAGCAAATATAATGGAATGAGTTGACAGAGCAAGCTCCAGTATTACCAGGAAGCCACCATGGGAAGTAGAAAGGAGGGCAAGGCCAGCGTTGGGTCATGGTGACTGATCCCTGTGATGGGGCTAAGACAGAAAGGCGGCAGCCCAGTTGACACTTGGCACCTAGAATCTTCTGCATGCTTCTCTCACTGACCTGGACGTGGACAACCCCAGTCTTCTCAGGCCATTCACTAGGAGGAATGGGACTCCTCTGATTTTGCAAAGTGAGATTTTGGTGGCTCCAGGGACTGAATGGGGCTGAGAAATCTCATGAGAGCCATCTGTAGTCTATACAGGTGAGACAACACTGGAGGTGAGGGTAGAAATTTGGGTAACAAAGGATTGGGTAACAAAGGAATACAGAGTATAGTATGTACCCTGTGAGCTCTTACCGTCCAATTGAAGTATCAAGATATACTTGACAGTTGACATAAGCTCTCTCTCTTACAAGCTCAAGACAACTTTTGTGTATATACAATTCAAAAAATTTTCCCCTTCATTACCCTTTACTTGTTTCACATTCCCCATTCCCCCAACCACTGTTCCACAGGATCCTACCATGTATTTACCATATACTCCATTTTCACATAATTAAAAAATAATAACATAAGTGCAGGACGATGGTGGTCCCATTTCTAGGGAACTTGTGGATGGTGTATGCAGTTTTGATAAAGTTACTTAACTCTGCTGATATTTTCTGATATATTTTGGTTTATCTCACTCATCGATTAAAAACCTTATTCTTTCTGTGACTCCTTGTTCTGGTAGGTAGGTAGACTCCTTGTTATTTATCTACTGAATAAACCAATGTAATTCTTTTTATTTCCACTTGATAAATTTTGTTTTAACCTTTCCTTGGCCTCTCATTGTCATCGTGGAGAGTCATTTCCATTTATCTGTAAAATGATGTATATACTGGAACTAGTTATTTCATATGCATGTGTAGATTTCAAAAGTTAATGTATATGAAATTAGTCTCAACATTGAAAATCATTAAAATTGTTTATTTGAGGCTAAAGTAGTGTGACCTCTGTGTATTAGAAAGGACATTTTTATTGTTTTTGTTATTTATGTCTAAAAAATTGACCACTATGTTAAAAATGCCATCATATTTAGTATACTAGATGCCAGTGAGGGTGCGTTACAATAAAAATTAAATTCAATCGCTGGAAAATTGGTGCAAACTTTTGTTAGAAAAGTGGCAATGTGAAAAAAATCTTGAAAACTTAATATCTTTGGATTTGTTAATCTGATTTCTATCAATCCCTAAAATATTTATCCTCAAGAATAATAATCACATTACTTATTAACTCAACAAGTATTTATTGAGCAGCTATTATGAGCTGGACATCATTTTAGGATATGGAGACAAGCATCCATTCTTTCATAGACCTTGCATTCTCACTAAGGAGCCTAACCGTGATTAGTGCTAACATATAGTCTTCTGGAGAGAGTTATTTTAGGTATCTGGGGAGACTTTTCCAATGAGACATCACTTGAGCAGAGATTGAATTAAATGAGGAAGTAAGCCTTGAGCTATCTGGGGGCAAATATTTACAATTGCAAAATCTGTAAACTACTCTAATACAGAGCAATAGCGAGTGGTAAAATACTTAATATGGTCACATCATCTTGGTCTGCCCAGGAAAGTTGTGGTTTACACCTGTTGATCTAGAATAAATATAATAACATCCTACTTTCCTTTTATAAATGGCCTGGAATGAGCACCACTTTTTATAAACCTCCCTCATAGGATGAATTCATATGTAATAAGTCGAGAAGATCTCTTTTTTTTGTGACAAACCTTATTTTCTTACCCAGGTGTCTTAGACGTCCATATCCTTGGTATAAATGTAGGGTTTTATGAAAGGTCAAACTACATTTGATTTTGTGTTTCTATACTCTCTCCATGTATGACTTCATTTACTACTTTAGCTTGAAAACTAACACATTATTCATATTCAGGCCACAGCAATTTTACTGAACACTCACTCACTCTGACAAGTGCTGAGGATACATAGGAGAAAACATTAATGACCTCTGTTCTCACAAACCATACTGCGTAAAAGGAGGAGACGGATGAAAATATCAGATACTCATAATACAGATTGGAAAAGATCTATGATATGCAGAGGACTCCAACCACAAGGCAAGAATTTCCAAATTGGTGTGGGAGCTCTGAAAGAAAGTCACTTCAAATATGGTAATAGTTGCATTCTTTTTTGGAGGACAAGTGTGTTAACTAGGTGAAGAAGGAGGAGGGTAAACTATTCCAAGAAGCATGAGTTGAGGAGGTGTAAAGTGCAGAAGAGCTCATGGTGTAGAAAAGCAGAGGCAAGTATTTTTTTATGATTCAGAAAATGGTAAACAGAAATGACTGGAGATGAGCCTGGGGACTTAGGAAAAAGCCAGTTAATAAAGAACATATGTGTTGACCACATGTGTTTGAATTTTATCTTGTAGGTCCAAGGAGCTGTTATTTTAAACTGGTAAGTGACATAAAGGGAATTTGGTTTTGAAAAGATTATTTTTTAGCAGGCAGACACGTAAATCATTAAGTTCTCTTTTATTGAGATATGTCACATATCATAAAATTTATCCCTTTAAAATCTATAATTCAGTGGGTTCTAGTATATCCATATACTAGATGTGCAACCATAACCACTATCACTAATTTCAGAATGTTTTCATTGCAACAAAAAGAAATCCCACACTCGTTTGCAGTCATTCTACATTCCCCTTCCTCTCAGCCTGTGGCAACCTCTAATCTAATTTCTATCTCTATGGATTCGCCTATTCTTGATATTTAATATAAATGGAATCATGCAATACGTGACATTTTGTGTCTGCATTCTTTCATTCAGCATAATATTTTCAGTGTTCATCCCTGTTGTAGCATGTATCAGTAGTTCATTCATTTTTCATGGCTGCATAATATTCCATCATGTAAATATACCATATGGTGTTTATCAGTTATCAGTTAATTGGTTGATGAAACTTTGACTTGTTTCCACTTTTTTGGATATGAATGTTGGTGCTATGAACATTTGTGTGCACATTTTTGTGTGAATAAATGTTTTCAATTATTTTGAGTGTATACCTAAGAGTGGAATTGCTAAGTTATATGATGAGTTTATGTTTAATTTTTATATGACCTGCGTCTGTGTTGGGTCTCACTTATTCTTTAATTTTTCTATTGAGCATTTGCACTTCAAGATAGAACACTACATCTATCCCAGTATTAAAGAAACTCCCTAATCATAACTCTCTATCCCACTATTCTGTTTCAGCACTTGTAATTATCTAAAATTTTCATACTTACTTGTTTATGTTTGCACTTGGTTTCCTTGACTAGAATGTAAGATTCTGAAGGGAAATACTATTTATTATTTTTATTATTAGTCAACACTATATTAAGAGCATCTATTTTAGTGCTTGACACATAACACGTAACTACGTGTTGAATGAAAAACTTAAACACTATTATTGTTCATTTCATTAGTTTTACTATGTCATTTTATCCATTACATGTATGTAAAAATTGTGATTTGTTATCCAAAATATTAGCACTTTTTCTAACAGATCTCCTATTAAGGGACATGGATAAGCCATCTCTTTAATCTTGATTCCCTTTCTTTGTCTACCTCACTGAAATTTCTAATGACTTGAAAAAGGGCAAAAGTCAGACATCAAGAGGGAGACGAGGCAGTGTAGGACTGAATAATTCACAGCATGGATATTCAATGCCTGAATAATGTAGAGTAACTGTGTGTAAACTCAAAGGAAAGGAGAAGAAGTTATTTAAAATAGCCGTTTCTTTGAATGGATTTATTTTAAGCATCTCTGGTGGTGTTCTCTGGAGACCAGCTGATAGTATGGAGTTCTTGGAGATTAGGGGACATAATTCTTAGTAGGGTCAAGAGGCATGGTAGCCAACTGCAGATTTCTGTATCTCACCGGGCTCCGATATGGCTGAAATACAAATCATGACACAGGTATCTACTCTGCAACCAGACAAACTGTTCAAAGTCCCAGAGTCTTTTTGTTTCCATAAAAGAAAGTTACCACTTTAAAAGTCTGAAAGAACTCAGCAATGAAGATAATACCTGAGTCCCAAAGTCTGGTTATTGTCTTTGTTTTTCCTACAAATGCTCTGTCATTTGTAGGAAAAACTCAGTGTTGTAAATATCTGTTGGATTACAACTCACCACCAATACACTGTTAGTCTGTATTACTTTAAAAACAAACAAAATTTTGGCTAATACCCACATTTGGTTGAGGGAAAACATACTAATTAGATAAAAAAGGAAACTAGGAGGTGCATCTCTCTATCCAGACCTATCTAAGTACACAGCTTAGAGTTCATGTTCAACCAGTGTTTGCTGCAGTGGGGGTAAGAAGTTAAGTAGAAAATATAACTACTGGGAAAAGAAGGGGAGAGATTTTTTTTTTTTAAAGAAAGGAAAGAGTAGCATTAGAGGGATTCAGAATAAAAAGGAAGTCCTCTCATTCGACTTTCATTTGGTAAATATGTACTGTGTCTATTATATATATGATGGTGTACAATGATGATACCTGCCCAACGGAATGAAAGGGTTAAACAGCAAAATTTCAGCAAGGTAGAAAAGAAAGAGCTTTAATTCCTGATGCTGAAATGGCAGTGAGAAATGGAAGTTTATAGCGTAAATAGTTGTAATTTGACTATAAGTAGTGGGGGAATTCCTTTTAGGAGGCATCACCATGAAAAAGAGATGTCACCCCAAAATAGTTTAGTAAGATAGAAGACCTTGGGGCAATTGTATTTGATTTTTTTTTTTTTTTTTTTTTTTTTTTTTTGGTGAGGGGATGAGAGCAAAACTTGGAGAAATCCCTGTATTTCAGCAAAAACATTAAATAATGCATGAGAAAACAAATAACAAAAGCTGTAGGAATACAAGTAATGACAACTTTCCTTCTAAGCACAAGACGTGGAAAGAGGGGCAAATGGTTTCTTAATAAATGAAAGCAGAGGCAGTTTCACTACATGAACTTGGGTATGTTTCTCAGGTGCCTTAATAGGAACGTTGATATTGTAGCAAAGCTACCCTGCACTTCTATGTATGGAGTATTTGTTTGCAGTGTTTACCTCTAAAAGGAAAGGAGGAATGGATAAATGCGTTGGGCTCAGAGAAGAGGGAAGGGGGCTTCTGAGACAGAGCTCCGAGTCTGAGATCTTGAGACAGGGTCTCTGTTGAGGACAATCTGACTGGCTAAAGTGTTTCTAGATTTGAGGAGAAAAAGGAATTGAGAAGTCAAATGTCACATATCTCAGAGGTCATAACATTTAGCTTTTGTAGAAAAAAATACTATATTTGTTCAAGATTTTCACATTTTTTTATATGGCAGCTCAGATATTGACATCCTGAGGGGTCATGCCTTCTGGATGTTTACTTATCCAGAAAACATTTGCCCAGTATATACTGTGCCTTTGGAAATTTTCTGAGTCATGGCAAATACAGTGAAGAAAGTGAAGTCCCTGCCATCATGTATTGATACCCCCATTATGAAGAGAGAACAATAAACAAAGAGGCAAATGCATTTAAATCAAATACTCAATTACAGGTGCAAAAAAAGAAAAGAATGAGTCAAGAGATGAATTAATGGACTCACTATTTTATGTAGGAACTGGCAAGATCCTTTTCTGCTCTACCGTCACCAAAGAGATGCTTTAAAAAATTATTTAAGAGCCGGTTCAGAAATGATGTTCTGAGCAGAGAAACCCTGGCTAAAATTGATAATAAGTTGGATTGATCAGGCAGCCTTCTCATTCTGGAGGATGTAATAATTCATGCATTTCTGTAATAGTTTAAAGTCTGCCTTCCATATTCAACTGTAAGCTTTGTGGGAGCAGTGACTGTGACTATCCGTTAGCTGGAGGGATAAATGAATGAATGAATGTAGCAATCAGTATTACCAGCATTGGTCATTCTATGATAGTCATGGTGCAACAGTGCCACATTTTTGAAAATTAAAAAAAATATATAGAATTCAATTTGCTTGTCCCCAGTACCCAAGGATGAAAAGAAGTCTAAGATAAGACATGTTTAGGGCCTTCTCCCCATCCCTAGATTTACATGGTCCAGGAAAAGAAGAAGGATCACAGCTTGTACTGTGAGAATAGATTCCTTAGGGCTCAGGGGCTGGTATTTCCAAATCCCTTTTCTATAGCTTGACCACAGGGGACTCTCCTCAGGTTCTCATGGCCTCAGTGCTGGAGCCTAGTGTCCAGAATCATCCAGTGGTCACCTCAGCCCCATCTAGATCTACTGTGTTTGACTGCAGTTAGCTCACTGTCATTCCTCAGAAACTTCCCAGGTATTCCCATATTTGAGCCAGTCCACTTTTAAAACTGCATGCATCTTCCCCTTTCTGAGACAACACAGTTTAATGCTATCAACAGCTCTACATGTTCAGAACATAAGACTACCCCACCAAATACATATTCTTACTCTGAAACAAACAAACAAAATTTTAAAATTAAGGAGAGGGACTAAACACAAAAAGGAGTGTTTTTCCCTTTGATGGTGAGTCCGGGCAGTGGATGGAGAAAAGGCATCACCACTGGCCAATTTGCAGCAGCCCTGCAACAGCTAACTGTAAGTTAATATACTCTGTTAGCTAAACTTATTACAGAAAGGATGTATTACTTTTGTAATTCAAAGTAAATTTAATAAAGTTGAAAGAAGCAAGATAGTACTAAAAAATCAATCTAATGTTATGGTAAATTATCACTCATTTTAAAAAGCATGGCATAAAGAAAAATTCAAATATGACTCTTACTTTGTCTAAATAAATAATTATAGTAAATTAGAAAATAATAGAATGATATGTTCAAGGTGAAGTAGGAAGGGATTTAGCTTGGTTCCCTTTTTTTGACAGGGAACAAACATATCACTTCAGCAAATGATGAGCATGTAATTTCAAATAGAAGAGGAAAATAAATCATTTGAAATGTGGTGTCCATTGCTTTGGCAAAGCTATTGCACTTTTTAGAAATTTTCCTAAGGCAGTAATTTAGCAGTACTACAAAGATGAATGTACAAGGATATTCATCTCCATTTTGTTAATCAAAGCAATGGAAACATGCTAAATGTACATCAATATTGGATAGGTTATATAAATGATGGTTATTCAAGTAATGGAATACTCTGCAGCCTGTACAAAATCTGATGCATATTTGTTTTTTACATTGACTTGGAAAAACTCCCATAACATATTTTTGAGTGGAAGAGCAATGGGATAATCTTTTTTATTTAAAATTATCTGTGTATGTAAGAGAGAAAAAAAAAAAAAAAAAAGAGGAACAAGAGCCAGTTCCAGAAGGAGAAATCAAGCAGATTCTGGAAGAGAACACTGGTGTTTGATGTCCCAGGTAGCTTGAAATATGTCATCTATGAGTCTGTGGCTTTGAAGGAGTTTCTGCCATTAATAGTTACTGCTTATATATCCACAAAAATGTTAATATTTTTCTCATATTGTTATGGGCTGGATTGTGCTGCCCCTCCCCTCAAATGCATATGTTGAATCCCTAACCCTCCAATGTGATGGCATTTGGAAGTGGGGCCTTTGCTTTGCGAGACAATTAGGTTCCGATGAGCTTAGTGCGGGTGAAGCTCTCATGATGGAATTATTGTCCTTATAAGAAGAGCCACCAGAGAACATCCTCTCTGCCATGTGAAGACACAGAAAGGAGGTGTTTGTCTGCAAGCCAGGAAGAGAGCCCTCAATGGGGACCCAGATGCATTGGCACCTTGATCTTGGACTTATCCTCCAGAACTGTGAAAAATCAATTCTTATTGCTTAAACCATGCGGCCTGTGGTGCTTTGTGTGGCAGCCTGAGCTATGACACATTAAAAACTGTATTAGTCACATTTTTTAGTTGTTTATTGCCATATAATGAATTACTCCAAAACATTAGTGGCTTAAAAACAAACTGTTATTTTCTCAGTTTTTGCGGCTCAGGGATTCAGAGGCAGTTTAGCTGGGTGATTCTGGCTTAGATTGAATCTAGACGTCAGTTGGGCTGCAGTCATGTGAAGCCTTGACTGAGGCTGAAGGATCCATTTCTAAGGTCATTTTTGTAGCTGTTTGCCAGAATTCTCCATCCTTTCTGGCTGATTACTGGGGACCTCAGTTACTCACCAAATCATCATTTCCTCACACATGACAGTTTGCACCCTTCAGACAAAGTGATCCAAAAGAGAGAAACCTATGATATCATCACTTCTGCCCTATTTTATTTCTAATCAGACTGATATAACATGGGAGGGGACTACACAAGGTCATAAATATCCCAAGTCAGGGATCGTTGGGAGCCATCTTGGGACCCAACTGCTACAAAAATTCACTGCCGTATTTCACTTGTTTTCTGTATTGCATTTGTATTATATTAGTGTTTACTATAAGAGAGTACATTATCTATACAAACAAGACATACCTTTTAGAGTGATTTCAAAAAGAGTGAGTTAAGTATGTTAAAAATAAACCCAGAATTCCAAAGAATAATTTTAGTGTATCTTGTTACAATATAAGTTTAAAGTCTGTTTTGTCTGATATGTGTTGCTTCCCCAACTGTCTCTTCATTTCCATTTGCATAGAACACCTTTTTCCATCCTCGCACTTTCAGTCTGTGTGTCTTTAGATCTGAAGTGTGTCTCTTGTAGGCAGTATATTTATGGCTCCTTGTTTTTGCATCCATCAGCTACTCTATGTCTTTTGATTGGAACATTTAGTCCATTTACTTTTAAAGTAATTTTTGATAAGTAGACACTTCTTGTTAATTGTTTTCAGGTTGTTTTTGTAGTTATTTTTTGTTCTTTAGTTCTCTTGTGATTTGATGACTACCTTTATTGTTATGTTTAGATTCCTTTTCTTTTTTCCTGTGTGTATCTATTATATATTTTTTTTAGTTTTTGGTTACCCTGAGGTTTATATATAGTGATTCATATATCTGTGTGATTATGTTAACTTGCTGATCTCTTACATTCAAATGCATTTTAACAACCTTGCATAATTACTCACTCCCAACCTGTTTACTGTTTTTGATATCATAATGTACATCTTTTTGCTTTGTGTATCCCTTAACTCCTTATTGTAGATATTGCTGGTTTTAATACTTTTGTCTTTTATCTATTCTACTAGCTTTATACATGGTTGATCTACTACCTTTACTGTATATATGCCTTTATTGATGAGAGTTCTCCTTTCATAATTTTCATGTTTGTAGTTGTGGCCTTTTCTTTTTTTTCTTAGAGAAGCCCTGTTAACATTTCTTGTAAAGCTGGTTTGGTGGTACTGAACTTTTTTAGCTTTTTGTCTGTAAATTTTTGATCTCTCTATTAAACCTGAATGAATGTTTGCTGGGTAGGGTAGTCTTGGTTGTAGGTTTTTGCTTTTCATCACTCTAAATATATTGTGCCACTCTCTGCTGAGTTTCTACTGAAAAGTCGGCTTATAACCTTATGGGAGTTCCCTTGTACATAACTTGTTGCTTCTCCTTGCTGTTTTTAATATTCTATCTTTATCTTTAATTTTTTTTTTCCCATTTTAATTACAGTATGTCTTGGTGTGGTCCTCTTTGTGTTGATCCTTTTGGGAGCTCTGTGTGCTTCCTGGACCTGGATGTCTTTTTCCTTTGCCAAGTTAGGGAAGTTTTCATCTATTATGTCTTCAAGTATGTTCTCTACCTCTTTCTCTCTTTCTTCTCCTTCTGGGACCTCTGTAATGTGAGTGCTAGTATGCATGATGTTGTCCTAGATGTCTCTTAACTGTCCTCATTTCTTCTTATTCTTTTTTTCTTTTTTCCATTCAGCTTCAGTGATTTCCACTATTCTGTCTTCCAGATGGCTGATCTGTTCTTCTCTAACATCTCTTGATTCCCTCTAGTGTATTTTTAAAATTTCTATTATTGTATTCTTCATCTCTCTTTGGTTCTTCTTTATATTTTCTAACTCTATGTTAAAATTTTCTAACTTCTCACTCTATTTATTTAATCTTCTCCTGAGTTCTTTAAACATCTTTATAATTACCTTGCATTCTTATCAGGTAGAGTGCCTATTGCCATATCACTTAGTTCTTCTTCTAGAGTTTTATCTTGTTCTTTCAACTTACTCTTCTGTTGCCTCATTTTGCCTAACTTGCTGTTTTTTATTCCTAGGTATGTAGTAGTGTGGTTATATTTCCCAATCTTAGAGAACTGGCCTTTTGTAGGAGATAGCCTATGCATTCCAGCAGCTCATTCCTCTCTGATATCCAGGCTATATGCTCTAGGAGTGCATCCAATGTGGGCTGCATGGGTCCTTCTGTTGTTGCAGGCTGACTACTGTGGGCAGTGTGGTAGATGTGGCTGCCCTCACTCAGATTGGTTGCCAGGCCCTGCATTGTGTGGAGGCTGCTGGGCACTGGTGGGTGGGTCTGGTTCAGGAGTCTGATGGCTGTGAAGCCCTGTGGGGCCCTGGGGTTAATACTGGCCCACTGGTATGTGGAGCTGGTTCTGGGTGGCTACAGGGCTGGGGGCACTGGATCTAGTGTCCACCTCTTTGTTGGCAGGTCTAGTTCCGGAAATGCCTGGCTATGGAGTTTGTGAGGGGTCCCAAAGCTGGTGTTTGCCCATTGGTGTTCATGAATGGATCCTGGGCTAGCTAGCTGAGGGGTCCAAGGTGTCTCAGGGCTAGTGTAGGCCCCCTGCTGGATGGGGCTGCTGCCCTGGGGGATCCTAGGTCTAGTGTTAGCTCACTGGTGGATGGAGCTGGGTCCCTGGGGTATCTGGCTGCAGAACCCTGGGGGTGTTAGAGCTGGTGTTGGCCTACTAGTGGGCACGCTGGTTCTTGTCACAGCTGGCTGCAGGGTTCATGGTGTCCTGAAGCTGGTGTTAGCCTACTGGCGGGCAGGGCTGGTACCTGGGGCAGCTGGCTGATGGTCCCAAAGTGTTCCAGAGCTTGTGTTGGACTCCTGGTGGCCTGGGCTGGGACCCAAGAGTTCCCAGGGCTGGTGCTGACATGCTGATGGATCGTCTGTGTCCTGTAATGGCAGGCTATGGGGCTGTGGTGGCCTCACACCTAATGTCAGCCCACTGGTGGTTGGTGTCAGGGCCCAGGGGTTTCTGAGGCTGGTGACCACCCACTGGTAGGTAAGACTGGTCTCTGGGTCACTGGCTGCAGGGTCCTGGGGCTAGTGCAAGTACACTGTTATGCACGGCAAGGTCTTGGGCTCTCTGGTGGACAGGACTGAGTCAGGATAGGCTATGGGGTCAGGGGATCTTAAGGCAGCAGGCCTGCAGGTGAGTGGGGCTGTATCTCCCCTCAGCTAGTTGCTTGACCTGAGGCATCCCAGTAATGGTGCCAACAGGCTGGTAGGCAGAGCCAGGTCCTGATGCTAATAAGCTAGAGGGAAGATTCCAAAATGGTGCTTGTCAGAACCAGTGTCCTCATCATAGAAAGTGCTCCTAAAAATGGCTGCCACCAGTGTCTGTGTCCCCAGGGTGAGCTCCAGTTTCCTCTCACTTCTCTGGGAGGTCCTCTAAGATCAGCAAGGGGGTCTGACTCAGGCTTCTTTCAAATTACTGCTTATGCTCCATGTCTTGGAGTGTGTGAGATTTTATGTGCACCTTTTAAGAGTAGAGTCTTTATTTCCCCCCGCCCTCTGGTTCCCCCAAAAGTAAGCTCTTCTGGCCTTCAAATCCAAATATTCTAGAGGCTCATTTTTCCAGTGGAGGACCCCCTGGCTGGATAACCTAAAGTGGGGCTCAGACCCCTGGCTCCTGGGGTAGAGCCTCTGCAATTGTAATTATCCTCCTTTTTGGGTCATCTGCCCAGGAGTATAATTCTTGACTACATTGCATCTCTGCCCCTCTTTCCCATCTTGTTGTAGTTCCTTCTTTATATCTTTAGTGGTAGAGGATCTTTTCTGCTAGTCTTCTAGGTTTTATTATCAACAGTTGCTCTTTAAATACTTGTAATTTTGGTATGCCTGTGGAAGGAGGTGAGTCAGGGTCTTCCTACTTCACCATCTCAGCCCCTCCCCCTTCTTTACTTTAACTTTTTAATACAGCAACTGTTCCATATTTTGTATCTGATAATTCCTCAGGGAGGCTTAAATACTTTCTTTACTTTTTTCTTATTGTCATTCATTATGAACACTTTCTTTACCTATTTGGCAATTATTAATTTTGATCTCTTATTTTGTTGAATGTAATCAGTAGAAAACAAATACATATGTCTTAAGAATAGGAATTTAAGGTACAATATAAAATAGAAATTTAAGGATATCATATATAAATTGTGATTAGTAATGTAACCAACATAAAAACCTTCCAAAATATCAGATAAACAATAAATGAAAAAAGATAGAAGAAAGGCCTTATAATGAAGTATTTTTAAAGATTATAAAAACAGAATAAACTGACAAATCTAAACCTTAGCATATATGTATATCCATAAATATAAATTAATTAAACTCAATTTTAAGAAAAAATAATATTTTATAATGAAGCAAACCCCAAATTTATGGTGATTATAATAGATACAAATTATTTCTAAATTTTTGAAAATAAATGCATTAGTACTTTGATTTCTAAAAATATATTATGCTCTGTTCTCGGAAAAACTCTCCTTCTAAATATATGGAGTTCATGAAAAAATTATAAAATTGTAATTTCTAGGATACTTCTGGCTCATTAGAAATTAAAGAAAATCTCTAAGGGTTAAAACAAACAAAAAATAAACAAATAAATAACAAAGATGACAACAATCCAGGAAGCAAAACAGGGATGAGGAGAGATAAGTAATCATATAAGACAGGATCTTCTTGAATGCAAACACTGCTATGACCATCTGCTTTACCTTGGGCAGAGTAGGGAGATGAACTCGAGATTCCTCCATTAAAGTAGGGACTCTCAAGAGGGATTAAATAGCCTCAGGTTGATGTCAGCATGTAAGACCCAACAGAAACAAATCAAATCTTCTGGTCAAAGAAAAATAAAGACTAAATTAATCCTTTGGTGAGATTCAATAGAACATCAGGCACAAATGAGCAACATTAGGAATAAAAAGGAAACCATAAGTAGAAATCAAATTAAACAAGAAAATATCTAAAATAATTTATGAATTACCATACACAATATGTTTAAAACTCAGGAAATTCTAGAAATTATAAATTACTGAAACTGACATAAGAAAAAAATAGAAAGCCTGAAAAACACTATAACCATTAAAGCAATCAAGTTAATAATTAACTAAAATTGCACAGGAAAGATAAATGGGCAATAAACATGCACAGTTAAAAATAAAAAGCATATTAAATATGCTCCACTTCATTAGTAAGTAGGGAAATCTAGATTAAGACCACAATTAGATATCATTTTATGCCATGAGATTGGCAAAAAAAATAATGTCTAATAATATCAAATGTTGTAAATATTTATTAATGAACCTTGGCACATTGCTGGTGGGATTGTAAATTAATCCAAGCATTTTGACAAATAATTGGGAGTTATATTATAAACTTGAATGGGTGCATAGTACCAACCAGCAGTCCCATTTATAGAACTTTCTTGTACAGAAACTCTTAAGTACCAGAAAACTAAGGCAAAAATACTTACAGCAGTGCAGCTCATACTATCATGAAACTGCTAAAAACCCAATGTGTGAAATATTGTACTACAATGAAAATGAGTCAATCACAAAAATATACAGCAACAAGAGTAAATTTATATTGAGCTAAAATACCATAGGTGACCACAAACAATATGATTCCATTCTCAGAGATTACAAAGCAAGAAAACAAAATGTTATAATGTTTAATGAGACATGTGTGATTCTTTGTTCTTGTTCTTAAATTATATGTGGATTTCTTCTAGATAATCTAAATAGATAGATAATTGATAGATCAATAGATATACAAATAAGGTTCAGTACTATATAGGGACAAAAAAAAATTTATTAAATAACGAATAACCTGTGTTAAGACAAAAATTTCTTTTTAAGTGTTAAATGAAACTAAATGTCTCCAAATCCAACCATACAAAATTTTCTACTTGAGGCATAACTGCATTTAGAATTCCAAGGTAAGTGTTCCTACTGATTAAAACTAACTATAACTTTAAAGCAGTGATAATTCCAAAGCTATTTGAATTGTTTTTGAGATTTGTGTGAAGTATATGTAAATTGACACTGAAATTTGACAAAAGAGATGAAACAGAAAAATCTCAGTTCATTGAATAAATAAATGTCAATATATTCTTGAGAAATTACTTATATGACAGGCAGTTTTAGATGCTGAGGTTTTAATGAAAAAAAAGGAAGATAAATTTTGTCCTCAAAGACCTTTATTGTAATGGGAGAAGATAGATAACAAAAAAAAAATGAAATAAATAATTTGATGCAAAAATCATAAATTCAGTTTCAGCAAGTAGGTTTTAGAAGCATATTTGAAAAATTAGTAGACCATCATTATGTAATACTCAGGAAGATAATGATTCAAAACTAAGAATGTTTTAATATAATTAATCCTATTACTTGATCTCAGGGGAAAAAAGATTACATCTGTAGACATTAAAGTGGTCTTTGATAAAATTAAATATCTATTATTGATTTCAGAAAAAACAAAAAATACAAATATAAGAACTTATAACATTAGTAAATATACTTTCACCTCAGTCTCAAAGCCAACAGACAAGAAAGGAAAACAAGAAAGGGTCCTTAGCAAAGCCTAGGGCAAGGATACTGACTATTAATTATCATATTTTTAAATACAAGCAAACATAAACATATAAGAGAAATACATTATAAGTACAAAAATGGTACAGTAGGAATTAAAATTATCACTACTGGCAAGTAAAATGATTATCTGGAAAATTAAAGATAATCAACTGAGAAATCATTGCAACCAATGCAAGCAGTAAGGTAGTGGGATACAGCATAGAAATACATAAATGAGTAAAACCAATAAACAAGAACATAGAATAAAGTAGAACTACATGGGATAAAGGAGATCCTTTTATGATCTGAAATTCAAGAGATAAAGTATGTAGAAATAAACTTTAAGACTTCAAACGTCTTTGAAGGAATACAAAAGAAAGCTTGAACAAATGGAATGTACATTATAATTTTGGATGGGAACTTTAAAACAGTAAATAAGTCAATTTGTCCATGTTAAACTATACATTTAAAAATTTACCATTATACTCATAAAAATAACGATGTGTTTTGTTTTTGTCTTTTTTATTTCAATAGAAAAGATGATTCTAAACTTTTTTAGTGAAAAACAAATTAATCAAGAATAGAATAGAAAAATATGAATCAAAAATAGTAATGGGGCTTCCCTGGTGGCGCAGTGGTTGAGAGTCCGCCTTCCAATGCAAGGGACACGGGTTCATGCCCCAGTGTGGGAAGATCCCACATGCCACGGAGCGGCTGGGCCTGTGAGCCATGGCCGCTGAGCCTGTGCATCCAGAGCCTGTGCTCTGCAACCAGAGAGGCCACAGCAGTGAGAGGCCCACGTTCCGCAAAAAAAAAAAAAAAAAAGTAATGACTATTAGGTGCAGAAAAAATACTGTCTGATTCCACTTATATGAGGTACCTAGAATAGCCAAATTCATAGAGTTAGAAAGTACAATAGTAGCTGCCAGGGGCCAGGGTGGGGGGCTGGGGAGGGGGAATGGGGAGTTAGTGTTTAATGGGGATAGATTTACAGCTTAGGAAGGCGAAAAATTCAAGAGATAGATGATGGTGAGAGTTGCACAACAATGTGAAAATACTTAGTGCCACTAAACTCTACAGTTAAATATGGTTAAAATTGTATGTTTTATATGACTTTTACCACAATAAAAAAACATTAAAAAAAAGAAAAAAATAGTTATGACTAGAGTCTACACTTACTGGATATTTAAGTAATTACAAAATTGTTAAATGATATTGATATGTTACATGAACTGAAGACATTAAATTATTAGAATACACATCCTAGAAATAGACCCATATCCATACAGAAATTTAGTTATGACAAAAGTAAAGTCTAAAATACTTGGGAGAAATATTGCCTCTTTAAAAAACATCTTGGCATGAATACGTAGACATATGAAAAGAAATAAAAATGATTGTGCCTATACTTCAAATGTTAACCAGGAAAATTTCCAAATAATTAAAAAGGTTTAAATGTACAAAATACATCTAAAATGTAATGAAAGAAACAATGGAAGAATTACTGTATAACTTCTGAAGTGGAAAGGTACTTCATGATGTGTAAATAAATGCCATAAAGCATTCAACTTCTAAAACTACATCAAATTTAAAAAATATATATTATGGTAGTTTTGACATATTAAACATTGGCAATTCATATCACAGACACAAAGCTAATTTCCTTAATGTATAAAAGGCCCAACACATTGATGAGGAAAAGAATAACAACCCCCCAGGGCTTTTCTGATGCGCCATGGTTAAGAATCCGCTTGCCAATGCAGGGGACACGGGTTCGAGCCCTGGTCCGGGAAGATCCCACATGCCGTGGAGCAGCTAAGCCCGTGTGCCACAACTACTGAAGCCCGCGTGCCTAGAGTCTGTGCTCTGCAACAAGGGAAGCCACTGAGTGAGAAGCCCACACACGGCAAAGAAGAGTAGCCCTCGTTCACCACAACTAGAGGAAGCCCACACACAGCAATGGAGAGCCAGTGCAGCCAAAAATAAACAAATAGAAATAAATAAATAAATTTATAAAGAAAAAAAAACTCCCCAAAATTGTGCAAAGGATATGACTGGACTGTTCATTAATCAAAAACTACTAATAGATATTCAACATCTTAACAAAATTCTCAATTTCAGTCAAAAATAATCTAAATGCAAATTCGAACTAGACTGGCATGCCAGTCTAGTTTGACAAAAGTCAGACAAAACATTTGATACAACTCTGTTCACCCACTACTGTGGGAGGAAATGAGGAATGGGAATTGGAATAGCCACTGTGTGGAGCATACTGAAAGTTGCATCAAAGCAATGAATGAAGATGCATTTTAACCTAATAATCAATTCTGTAGATATACTTGCATATTTGTGAATTTTTGTATGTATAAGTTTATTCATTGAAGCATTATTTAAATTTAAAAAAAAGACTGGAAAGCACCTAAAGGTCTATATGTAAGATTTAATGTAAAAATCTATCCTGTATCCATACAATGTAGTATAAAGAAAAATAAGCTTTCATGTACTTAATGGAAAGATCTCCAACATAGGTAAGGAAACTGTAAAGTGCAGAACAATGTCTGTAGTAAGGTTACATTGTTTAATTTATTATATTTTATATGTATTTACTTATTTATAACTTGGAATTTTTGAAACATAAATATATTACCTAAAATAATAAAATGAAATAAAGTAAAACTCCAGATTTTCCCAAGAAGCATAATAATAATAAAAATAACCTTCAAAGAACATGAGAAAATTCAGGCTTAGCTAAGGGCCTGAATTGCCCATTAGATGTGCTCATCAAGATCCAAACAAGGTCTCTCTGACTTATAAAATATAAAGGTGTGCCTTTTATGACACTGCTGTTCCAATGAGCATACCAAGGGCCCCTCAAACAGTGGGGATCCTGGGGCACTTCCCTATTCTCCCTTTCTATTAATTATGCTTTTGAAAGGGTTTCTTAACTGAGCAGTAAGCTTCTTATTTAATAACTTATTTTCCTAGCAATACACAGTAAACTAAAATGACTTTTTAATAAGATAGTCTCCATTGCCAGAAAATTAGTTGTTTAAGGGATTTCTCAGAACATGCACTAGCTATAACTGATAGAGTGGAACAGCTCTTATAATATGTATTCTCTGTGTGGAAAAATGAGTGTTTACAAGCCCAGAATTGAAAATGGGTCTCAGGTACATATTATTCATGATAAAGTTCCCTCCCCACTCCCAAATCTGTCTGTGAGGTGGGAGGAACAGCTCTAACTGGGTCCACATTTAATTTGAGATCTGTGACATAAAAGTTTTTCCTCCTATAAAACATGTTTTACTTGACAAATGTAGTGTGAAAAAGCAGAAAAGTGTTTTTTTTTTTCTTTATTTTTTACAGAAAGACATTTCAATAATTGATGTTAAGGATTTCCATGAATCAGGATCAAAAAACACATGAATAACATTTTGTTTTATGAGAGTTAAAGAGCAAAGGGAACTAAACAGTAACTCTGCTTGGAGGTGCAGGGGGTTTTAGACAGATGAGGGAAAGGAATATAGGGTGGTGAATCTATACAACTGGAAGAAAAGTATAACAATTTCTCCCTTTAGCCTTTTCCCATTTCTGGGGATACAAACAATCATTAATGCCAGGAAAGTCTCCAGGCTCAGGTGGATCAAAGTTCATATATATGGTTTGAAATTAGTTTCTGCAGAAGTTTGATGTTCTTGGAAATTTGCAATCCATCAAATCAGGTTAAGAAGAAATATCCAAAGGTAATCTACACAACAGTGAGGCATACCTATATACAGGGTAATTTTTTTTTTTTTACATCTTTATTGGAGTATAATTGCTTTACAATGGTGTGTTAGTTTCTGCTTTATAACAAAGTGAATCAGCTATACATATACATATGTTCCCATAACTCTTCCCTCTTGCGTCTCCCTCCCTCCCACCCTCCCTATCCCACCCCTCTAGGTGGTCACAAAGCACTGAGCTGACCTCCCTGTGCTATGTGGCTGCTTCCCGCTAGCTATCTATTTTACGTTTGGTAGTGTATATATGTCCATGCCACTCTCTCGCTTTGTCACAGCTTACCATTCCCCCTCCCCATATCTTCAGGTCCATTCTCTAGTAGGTCTGTGTCTTTATTTCTGTCTTACCCCTAGGTTCTTCATGACATTTTTTTTACTTAAATTCCATATATATGTGTTAGCATATGGTATTTGTCTTTCTCTTTCTGACTTACTTCACTCTGTATGACAGACTCTAGGTCCATCCACCTCATTACAAATATCTCAATTTCGTTTCTTTTTATGACTGAGTAATATTCCATTGTATATATGTGCCACCTCTTCTTTATCCATTCATCTGATGATGGACACTTAGGTTGCTTCCATCTCCTGGCTATTGCAAATAGAGCTGCAATGAACATTTTTGTACATGACTCTTTGAATTATGGTTTTCTCAGGGTATATGCCCAGTACTGGGATTGCTGGGTCATATGGTAGTTCTATTTGTAGTTTTTTAAGGAACCTCCATACTGTTCTCCATAGTGGCTGTACCAATTCACATTCCCACCAGCAGTGCAATAGGGTTCCTTTTTCTCCACACCCTCTCCAGCATTTATTGTTTCTAGATTTTTTGATGATGGCCATTCTGACTGGTGTGAGATGATATCTCATTGTAGTTTTAATTTGCATTTCTCTAATGATTAGTGATGTTGAGCATTCTTTCATGTGTTTGTTGGCACTCTGTATATCTTCTTTGGAGAAATGTCTATTTAGGTCTTCTGCCCATTTTTGGATTGGGTTGTTTGTTTTTTTGTTATTGAGTTGCATGGGCTGCTTGTAAATTTTGGAGATTAATCCTTTGTCAGTTGCTTCATTTGCAAATATTTTCTCCCATTTGAGGGTTGTCTTTTCATCTTGTTTATGGTTTCCTTTGTTGTACAAAAGCTTTGAAGTTTCATTAGGTCCCATTTGTTTATTTTTGTTTTTATTTCCATTTATCTAGGAGGTGGGTCTAAAAAGATTTTACTGTGATTTATGTCATAGAGTGTTCTGCCTGTGTTTTCCTCTAAGAGTTTGATAGTTTCTGGCCTTACATTTGAATGACTCTACTACCCAAAGCAATCTACAGATTCAATGCAATCCCTCTCAAACTACCACTGGCATTTTTCACAGAACTAGAACAAAAAAATTCACAATTTGTATGGAAAAACAAAAGACCCCGAATAGCCAAAGTAATCTTGGGAACGAAAAACGGAGCTGGAGGAATCAGGCTCCCTGACTTCAGACTATACTACAAAGCTACAGTAATCAAGACAGTATGGTACTGGCACAAAAACAGAAAGATAGATCAATGGAACAGGATAGAAAACCCAGAGATAAACCCATGCACATATGGTCACCTTATCTTTGATAAAGGAGGCAGGAATGTACAGTGGAGAAAGGATAGCCTCTTCAATAAGGGGTGCTGGGAAAATTGGACAGGTACATGTAAAAGTATGAGATTAGAATACTCCCTAACACCATACACAAAAATATGCTCAAAATGGATTAAAGACATAAATGTAAAGCCAGGGTAATATTTTGATTCAGTCTTGGGACGTGATCTAAAGACATATTTTGAAGTTGAAAAGGATCCTAGAATTCACATTATCAACCCTCCATGGACCATGATACTTAGAGTGGTTGTGAAGACTGGCATATACAAGAGATTCGAAACAGGATCGTCTCTGTCTTTCTCTTGTTATTTGTCAAAGATAAACAAAGCTGGACATTGATTAAAGCTGTAAGGATAGATTTTATTCACAATAACTATTGCAATGGGGAAGAAGAAGTTCCAGCATGAACTGAGCTCAACTTCACTGAAACAAAAGGCTGAAGACTTTTTCAAGATTGGGGGTGCTAAGGGAAAGGCCCCCATCCTATTCCAAATCCCTAGTGAGCACTGTGAGAGCTTAGGTAGAGGAGTGCTTTTCAGCACTCCTGAAAGCACTATCCACTGGGTATCCCCAAGGTCTGTACCAGCTCATGAGAACACTTTACCACCATTGGTCCTATATGGATGCACAGAGTTTTAAACATATGTAAAGTTTCACCAGCAAAACATGATTCAAGCTAAATGTCACTGTCCTCTTTTGTGGAACAGAAAAGCAGTGCTATTCCTAAACATTCTTTTTCAGGATTATAATTTGTGGGTCTTGTCTCTGTTCCAAGTGTGCAGGCAGCACCTGAGGTGGCAGGAAAGAAAGCTGGCTTGGGGTCACACAAACCTAGTTGCAAAATCTCAGCTTTATCAATTTCTTATTACTTGTATGATTTTGGTTAAAACATTTAAACTTTGTGAACTTGTCTTTTTATCTGTACTTATTGTATTTAATTCTCAAATACATATAATAGTAGCTATTTCAAAGGGTCATTGTGAGAATCAAGAGTTATGATGCATGAATTTAATGAGGATTTGGCAAATAATATGTATTTGGTTTTTATTATTAATGTGCTAACTTATTAAGTAATTATTTAATGTTTTAATGAATTATATATTGTTATAAAATACATAATTATATAGTTCACCCACTTAAAGTGTACTATTCAATGTTTTTTATCCTTTAGCAAGATTTCGCCCTTCTAGCTCAGGGAGGTAAAAGAACTTTCATGACTATTATTTTCATCCCCAACCATTGCCAAGCTCATTTTTCCAAAGGGTCAGAAGAAAAGTTGTACAGTTACTTGTACAGCAGGATACCACTGAGAAGTAATAACCACCTTTTGTCCCTACTCCCTACTTCCTTTTACTGTATCCGTTGTCTCAAGAATTTGTTCTCTAAGTACAAAATAGTTCAGTTATTGGCTTTTGCATTCCTAAAGCAGACATTCTGGCTTATACAATATAATCGGAATATTTCCTGAGCCAGCTTTTCTTTTCTTGCCCAAGAAGAAATAAAGCCTTTCCAGAAAAAGGAGTATGGATACAGTCAGATCGAAGAGCTACAGGGTCAGATTTTCACAGGGAGGTTGCAGGTGGGTCCCACGCTCCCTCCCACTCTACCCCCACCCCCAGTGCAGCTCCAAGGCTGAGAAAGGGTAATGGGTTGGGGATCTGGAAGTGGAAAGCACCAATACTAACTTGTCACCTGAGGTTCTTACAGACGTCACCTTCCCATCATGGCCTCAGAGCAGACCAGGCTGAGGCAAAGAGGCAGCTATACTCGGCATCCTGCATCCCCAGGAAGTGCAAGACCACAGCTGGCCTTTCCAGGTCTTTGGGGAGGGTGGAGAGAGAGGAAGTCTGTGGACTTTCAGGGGCTTTGTGATCAGAACAAGGTGATCCCCGCTGAGGATATCATCATGCATCCTGGGACAGGAAGCAGATGGGAATACAGAAGTCTCAGGAGGTGCCTGAGTGAACAGCTGAAGGAGAAAGAGCACCTGGCAGCCTGCTCACCTCTGCAGATGCCAGGTGAGGAAGCAACCTCCAACCAGATGCATGCTCCTCCCCCATGCCATGGTGCTTCATAGGGATTTAGATGAAATTCTAAGTAATCTCCTCCCTCTCATCACCTCAGTAATCGAGATGAAATCCTGGGTGCAACAGGGAAGCGAGAATACCCAGTATTGAATTTTTCTTGAAGTAAGTCTCTGAAAAGAGAAGCTGAAATTTAAAATATCAAAATTTGACTCCACTGAGTTTGACAATTTTTGAACTTTTTACCTGCTCTTTTATTTGGGATTTGGTGATGTATTGGTTGTAAATGAGTCTGGAAGACTAGTTTAGCTTTTACCTATATAGTCATTTGGAAGCCATGTCCTGCCAGTGTTTTTTTTCCAGTAATGACTTAGGGCTTTGAAATGTCAAAAAGCAGAGGCTGGTCTTTCACCTGTGTGCACCTGTATATAGGAACTGCTCATCTGTTGTTCCAGTGATTTTCAGAGAGCATTTCCAGTCTGTCTTTTGGTGAGAATTTCCACTTTGCTCTAAAATTCAGATAATAGCTGAGATTGCCAAATAAATCAATTTTGTATGAAGAACTCTGGAAAGTACACCTAAAAAACAAACAAAAAACAAGGAAACAATACCTAGATGCAAACCTGAAATCTAAGATTCTCAGAGCCAAACACAAACTTAGAGATCAATTCCAGTTTCCTCATTTCACAAGAATGAAATCTTGATTCAATGAGGCATTTGAATTACTGAAGATACCAAACAGATCTGTCCCAGGGCCTGACTCAAGTGTCGATCACTTGACCTGTTTGTTCACTTTCCCCTACAATGCGGGTGGCACTCAAAGGAGGCTCTAATTCAGGATCTTGGCAAAGAAGAGTGATTTTCCCTGTGACAGCAAGACAGACATGTGGGAGATAGCAGCCTCCTCAATATACTAGATACATTTAAAACACATTTGCATAAGCGTCAAAATGCCGTGGGTGTCTTGTGCTCTATATAAATTATAAACAGTAAATGAAGACTTTGGAAGAATGCCAGTACATCAAAATCAGCACTCAGCCCATTAGAATCTATGCTCCGTACCTTTGCTTTTTTAAAAAAAAACAAACTATAGACATTGCACGGTTCATCTGTGGGTAACAATGAGCACGTCCATACATGGTCTCTTCCTTCCTGAGGATAAAGGAGCAATTATCATTCTCATTTTATACATGTAGAAACTGAGACTCAGTGAAATTGTCACAAGCTAAAAAGTGACCGAGCCAGGATTTGAATCTGAGCATAAAGATTCTAACGGGATCATGGATCTTGACCCCCACAGCAGATTTCTTCTGTCAGACAAGAATTATGCAGGATCTCAGGGAATCACCTGAATGTTATTTATTAGTTTGCTCTGGTAGAATTGCATAGGGTTTGGTTTCTGAAATCTTGGTTCTATCACTTACTGTCTTTGTGACCATGGCAAGATCCTTAACCTCCCAGAACTTAATTCACAGATTCATTAATTCACTGAGCTTTTTTTTTTTTTTTTTGCGGTACGCGGGGCCTCTCACTGTTGTGGCCTCTCCCGCTGCGGAGCACAGGCTCCTGATGCACAGGCTTAGAGGCCATTGCTCATGGGCCCAGCCGCTCTGTGGCATGTGGGATCTTCCCAGACCGGGGCACGAACCTGTATCTCCTGCATCGGCAGGTGGACTCTCAACAACTGCGCCACCAGGGAAGCCCTTCACTGAGCTTTTATTATGTGCTTATTCTGCGCTAGACACCACCAGGTGCCAAATACATAGCCCCAGAAAGGAAAATAACAATACTGCCCAGGCTTCATAAAGTTCCTTATTTTCTAATGGGTAGAATGTGACTTAGAATTGCTGTCATGCTTACCTCAGAGGTCTGTTTCATGAACTGAATGAGATATTATGAATGCTTCATAAAACATAATATATAAATCTAAAGGGTTGTGATGAGTATACTTTACCCAAGGGCAGAAAGTAACAACCTGTATATTTTTCTTTATTTTCTAACCCGTGATTTTTTAATACTCCTAAGAAGGCCTTAGATTCTCCAGGCAAGTTAATAGGAACTGAATTGATTTTAAGAAAATGCAAAGTAGGTTTTTCCTTCTCAGTATACTTAGGCATTAGCTTTCCTTTTGTTTGAAGGAAACAAACAAAAAGGTATTGCATTTCGTTTTGTTTGAAATGCAATAAAGCATTGCCTCGAGAAGTTCTGGCAAAAATTTGATCTCTTTTTTTTTTTTTTTTGCTGTACACGGGCCTCTCACTGTTGCCGGACGCGCAGGCTCAGCGGCCATGGCTCACGGGCCCAGCCGCTCTGCGGCATGTGGGATCTTCCCGGACTGGGGCACGAACCCGTGTCCCCTGCATCGGCAGGTGGACTCAACCACTGCGCCACCAGGGAAGCCCCAAAAGTTTGATCTCTTACCTGGGAGCGTATATGATTTCAGTGCAGGAAACAGAAAATACTAAAGTGTTTACCAAGAAAGGATTCAATATAGGGAATTAGGTGCTTACAAAACTGGGAAGGCTAAGTAAGCAAGTTTGGAGTGAGTTCCAGAACAATACCAGTCTCTTCCACTAGGGGAACACCTGCCTCCGTGAGCTCCACCATCTATTCTGGAAGAAGGCTCACACGTGTAAATATGGTTGTTGGAACTGAAATCCTGGGATCAGGAAACTCCCATGGCTTCAGCTTCTCAACACTGAGAAAACTGGAGAATAAACACTGAAAAGCTGCTTTGAGAAGACCTCATGCATCCACTATCTTGTTAGCACTAACAGCCTGGGCCTTAGGACATGGCCTCTGACCCACTCCTGTCTCCCAAATATCTCCTGAATTCACCCAGAATCCTAGCAGCAAAGGAAGCTGTCCAAATGAAGTTTATAGCTTTCCAACCTTTCCAGCTTGAAAGAAGATAAAATGAACGATGAATGAGCCAATCTTCAATTTTTTCTTTGCCAATTCCAGTTTCACCACAGAAAATGAATATATGAGGTTTTGGATAGAAACACAACCTCTACTTCTCTCCCTGTGAAAAGGAAAATGTACACCTTTCTCATTTTACTGGATTGTTGTATACAGTCTACGAAATTAACAAATGTGAATACGCTTTGTAAAGGGCTACAGAAAAGAAAAGTTGCCAGGTTTTTTGTGGCCTTTTCTTTATTTTGTGTATGTTATTTTTTTCTGCTTACATGTATGTGAGAGCATGTATCTTTCTTTCTTTTTCTCTTTATTCTATGCAAATTAGAAAAGAGCTCAAAATCAAAAGCTACCTGAGGAGAATTGGTAAGGAGGAATGGGGAATCTCACATTAATGAATAGAAAAACTTCTTAAACTTAATAAAGGAAGACTGCCTGCCCAACTTTGTGTGTACTGTGACACCTGGCACAGTCCCTGGAAGGCAAAGACAATCATAGAGCCATTTTGGTATAGTGGCTGCTGTTCGAAATCAGGATGAGAAAATCCAAACCCCGGTATCACCTCTCCTTAGTGGTTGGTTATGCAATTAACTTCCACAATAAGAGTCAAGTTTCTTATTTACATACAGGGTAGCAATGTTTTCCTTCACAGGATTTCTGGGAGGCTGGAATAAAATGGCATTACAAAATGGATTTGTAAGTTCAATACTAATCACGTGCAAGAAAATATTGAAAAAAATTGGCATAGGAACACTGAATCACTAGAATAAAACGAAGGGGAAGGTATGTTAGAGGCAGACTTTTTTCTCAGTTGCATTCCTCGAATAACAAACAGCTACTGGCTTGCATGGGTCCATTTGAGACCCCTCGGATAATAGTGAGGAGAGAGCTAGAAAGGTAAGAGCACTTAGGAGAACTCTTAAGTACCTGGGACTGTGATTTTATAAGTAAGCTTTTATTTTCAAAATAGATGTATGAGGTAGGTATAATTATTTTCTTTCTTTCTTTTTTTTTTTTTTGGTTGCAGAAACAAACTTTGAAATGCTAAATGGTGCAAGGTCACTTAAGCACTGAGTGGTGGAGTCAGATTCAATCAAGACTTATCTGACCTCCAAGCCTGTGTTCTTTAAACTATACAATTCTGCCTCTGAGTAACAAAGCGATCTCATTTAAAAGAGTCAAAATGGCTTAGCAAATGCTCAAAAAGCATTTTCTGAAGAAAGTTGCTGAATTTTCCAGAGCTGGCTCTAGGGCAGACCACCTGGTTCTGAATTCTGGATCTTTCACTTGTCAGCAGTGTGGCCTTGGGCAGCTAGGCAGTGACTCTGTGTCTCAGCTTCTTTATTTCTATAAATGGGTTTAAATTAGTAACAACCCCATAGGAAGTTTGAAGGTTAAGTGAATTAATACCTAAAAAGAGCTGAGAACAGGACTTGTCATAGTGTGAACCCTCAATAAATATTTGATATGATTAGGAAAATAACAGTGAAAAGACTGAGTGACATGATGAGCCCTGATATGAGCCCCCAGCACCCTCTCTTTAGCTCTCACTAAGAAAACCACTTGAAAGAGAACCCCTGGGCTTTAAAATCAGCCAAACTGCTCAAACAGAAATCCAGCCACACTGAGAAATGCCAAATAACCCATGACTAGAGCAAGAATGGATTCACTCACTGCACTTTTACAAAGTACACATTAAGAGACTTCATATTCACTTGTTGTCCACGAAAAGAGTAGTAACCACAAATAAAGGTAAAATTCACTAAGTCTGGTATGAATAGTCTTTGAAAGAAGATAAGTAGCCATCAGGAGGGGATTCGTTTTTATCAAGGCACTGCATGCCATAAACTTGATATATACATTTTCTTTTAACCTTCGCATCAACTGTATAAAGTATAGATGGTGATTCCTACTTCACAAATTGTTCCACTGTGTATGAAAAAAATTGAGTTGTCAGAAGTCCTAGAGTTATCAAGTGGAAGCACTAAGACTTCGGTGTATGTCACTTACATCCTAAAGCCTAGTCTTCCCGTAACACCACTATATCCCAATGGGTATTGTTTAACACAATAGTTTTGCAAGATGATTCTTAAAAGAAACCAAAGATTTCATGGTAAGAAGGGGCTAAATCACAATAGCTTTTTCCTATTAGAGGTTCATTCTCCCTGGCCCAGGTCTTGGCAAACTGTCACCATTTTTTAATGCATAAAGTTTTATTAGACCACGACCATGCCCCTTCTTTTGAATGTCATCTATGGCTGCTTTAGTACTGCAATGGCAGAGTTCAGGGAGTTGAGTTGCAATAGAGAATAGATGGCCTGTCAAGTCTAAAATGCTTTCTATTTGACCCTTTACTTAGAAAAGTTTGTTAATCTCTGCTCTAGACTCTTCAAGGATCTAACACAGGGCCAAAACATTTTTAGAAAAATAAGTTCAGCACATCATTTCTACATCTGTGCGTGTACTTCTCCTTTATTTTTGTAACATCCCCACTGAGGTCTACACTTTGAAAAATGCCACTCTGAGCTGAGGGGCTTACATTAAAAAATCAGCCTTTTTCCCCACCATGTAGATATAACTCATAGCTGAGTTGTTTCTCACATTCCAGAATAAAATTTTAAAATTCAGTGAAAAAGATCAACTGTTACTGAATATGAACTATAGATATGCTTGAGAAAGTGGAAAATTCCATTAAGACAACAACTTTCCAGGACAGTTTAGAGAATCTTTAGAGATTAAGAAAGTTCTAGTATGTCTACAGTTTCTTTTATTAATTGAATATTCTGGAAATTGAAGTTCCTGAGTCTCCAGGAAAATCTTAACAACTGGAAAACTTCCTCAAAACATTTTGAAACTTTCTAAAGCCAAATTAGAAATTTAAGAAAAAAAATTAAGATGTTTAGAATGTATTGGTCACTTCAGCTTGGGGCATAATTTCCCCTAGTTGGGCTTTCCTGGTGGCGCAGTGGTTGAGAGTCCGCCTGCCGATGCAGGGGACACGGATTCGTGCCCCGGTCCGGAAGGATCCCACATGCCGCGGAGCGGCTGGGCCCGTGAGCCATGGCCGTTGAGCCTGTGCGTCTGGAGCCTGTGCTCCGCAGCGGGAGAGGCCACAGCAGTGAGGCCCGCGTACCGCAAAAAAAAAAAAAAAAAAAAAAAAAAAAATTTCCCCTAGTTGTTAAATTTGAAATTAATTAATTAAAAATACAATAAAATAAAGCAAGAGTAAAACAATACATAGCTAGGTAAGAGTAGCTCTGGAATTAACAACATGAAATAAGATTAAAGTCCTAATTTATTACAATTATGAAAGGATCATTACAACTGTGAACCATACCTTTATCAAAATTTTATCGGTATCTCTGGGAGTACAGGACTCTACCCAGAAGGAGAATATTGGAGTTCAGTCAATGTTATTTGTCTCACTTTCATTTGCAAATTTGCTAACTAGAGATAAACCAAACTGATGGGTTAAGATGACTTTGTTCTGATTAATTTTACGGTAATTCTGAGGGCTTCAGTTTTAAATGAATTGTTTGAATACTAAATTATGCAGCTTTATGATGCACGAGAGAAGCAGCAGCTCTAAAGATGCCTCTGAGACTTAAAAGAGACAGCATTAGAAGCTCATTATTGCCGGCACATTTAACATGGTTAAAGTAGGGGAAAATAGCCATTAAGTTAATGTAATAGTTAAACTGCATTAATTTGAAAAACTGCCCAATGAAACGTTTACAGCAGAAGATCTTTTTTTTTTTTTTTTCCCTTACATGGAGACATTTTTAAAAAATAAAAGGAATTTTAAGATTTTGTCCTCCCCTCCTCAAGGCACTCTGCACTTTGAAATTCTAGGCTTTTTCTGTTGTGGATATACTAAGGACTATTCTCTGTTCTGTCATACGATAAAGAACAGAGGATGGTCTGGTCCCATTTGTGATCCATGATCCGTGAGGTCCCATGGTGAGATGGGTGGTCAATTCAAAGAACAGAAAGCATCACCAGAGTTCTAACCAGAAAGCCACTGGGAACATAAGAATTTGTATCTTGGGGAATGGAAGAGGCTTTTTAACCACTTCCAATCTGGCTATTTTCTTGAGAAATCAATAAAAATTGAGTTAGAAAATGCTCAATGATAATTCCCAAATGACCACTTCATCAGTTCTCTTTCTCCTTGAAAAAATTCAAGCTTTGGCTGCTTGAAATCTTTCCCTCCATTAGCCTTCATGTCAGTGCATTGTCCTGTCTCTGTGGCCTTTCCTGCTGTTCTCTTTTATGACTCATTTTTTGGTTTTTTTTGTCTCAAAGAAAGTCCACTGTTTTATTTTAGTTACTTGAGAAAGTAAAATGGTGTACCAGGCTTCTTATGATCACTGTTAACGTTTGATGATCAGGATGAGGGGTGATTTTGATCACATGACTTCATCCCTGTCTTCCAAGTGGAAGACTCTTATCTCTGTTTTTGGATTTCTTAAGATCAGGGTGTCTATTATTAACTACTTCATGGACATATAAACCTGAACACATTACCAAAAATAGAATGGTCTAAAAGCTTAATGAATAAAATTAAAATAAAATCTCATTCATACCCCAGTATACTCATTCTCAATTCTCCATTTCAGGAAATAGCACTAATATGTTTTCAGTCAAATATATATAAAATGTCTGATTCTTTTCTCCTTTCTTTTTATCCTCTCTCAGTCACAGAGACCAGTTCATAGAACACTGTTTAAGTGAGAAGCATGGTCACATCATTTGAAACTCTTTGAACCACGGCCAAGGCAATATGTATTTTAAACTAAGAGTTTTTGTATAAAAGTTCTACTAGTGGTAACCAAGGATCATAAACCAGAGCCCAGGGACATTTCTGTGGAATACAAGTAGAACGGGGTTGGTTGATGAAATATGACTCTGAACGATGTCTACACTTCATTCCGGCTTGAAACAGCAACACTGCTCAGGACAAAGGCATCAAAATGTTATATTTTGACTTCACTCTCTGGCCCTAGTTTAGAGACATAGGAACTGTGCTGACTGTGTAATGAGGAAACACCTTTTTGTAAAGGTGGGAATGAGGAATGATTCTCTAACCTAATACGTCAATAGATGTATTCTCTTCCCCTCTACTCCTCTCTCTCTTCATTGTGTTCTATAATTTGACACCCAATCATAAAACCAATTCTCAAGCCATATAATATCTGAGCTAAAAGGATGGATTCCATATCCTAGAGAAAGTTCAGCTTTTTGATGTAGAGGGTAAAAGTACCGGGGCTGTGTATGCAGTAGGCTGTTGGCATTTAATATGCTACACCTGAATAAAGGACAAGAATTAGCGTTTGCTTCAGATTCTCTGCAGTGTCTCAAATTATAGATACCCCTTGGAAGAGTGTTAAAAATGCTAATTCTCTGCCCTCCACCCTAATTTTGATTCTGTATGTCTGGAGTGGTGCCTCTGAATATAGAATCATAATGATCCTCACATAATTCAGATGTTGGACAGCAGGTGTTTACTTGAGTGATGCCTTAAGATACACTAATTTGCAAAAGATAAATTTTGCTTCAATACAGAGAGGAATAGGATGAATGCATGATAGGCAGTGGAGAATCACCACCCTACTCTCCAATTTTTCATCAATACAAGACCACTTACCAATGTGTAAGTGGACAATGAAGGAATTAAGTGTATGTAACTAACAATTGTTCAAAATGAGTCACTTTTAAGATTGAAAGTGAATGCAAAATATTTTATATATTTTTAATTGACTAACAAGTTTTATTATATTGGTGGACTTCTAAAATAGTTATATATGTTCAAAGTTGTATTTTTATGGTTAATAAATTTGAAATAGTTGACACTTCCAATTAATTTTTCTCTGTAGGACAGACTATTTTTAGTTAAGTAAACTTCTGAGATACCTAGTAAATTGAAAATAACTTCATTAAATTGAATACACTTTCAATTTAAAATTTTCATTTAAATTTTATTCTAAATATGTTCATGTTCAAAGGTACCATCTTTTTTTCCCCTGCCTCAGGCAGAATTCATTTATTTGACAGGTGTTTTTATAAGAAACTTGTCAACTAAGTTGCCCCTGTAGCCTTTTGTTTCACCAAATTTAGCTGCAGCAAAATCAAAGGTCTTCTCAATTTTATTCCTCTTGATAGAATGTAAATTCACCCAATAAAATGTAGGGGCCCTATCAAGACATTCTTCCCTTGAGTTTAAATATCCAGGATGCAATTATTTCATATCAAAATTAAATATTGGACTCACAGTTTATTTTGTTCAGCCCTTCACTTGCTGTTGTAAAAATAAATCCAAGGTTTTCTTGTTTGCAAGATAACAATTGGCCAACAGCTTCAAAAGCTGAGTTTTTTTTTTTTTTTAAGTTCCAATCACTAAATACTGTGATAAAAATTTCTAATTGATTTCAAAAACATGTGAAGAGTGTTTAAATAATTTATTTTAAACATCTCCACTCTCACCTTAGGATACTTAAAAAGATTTATAAACTGGATTCAAACATTTTTAAAATGAGAAGGAAGATGAGCAGCAGAGAGAAACTGTGTATATTATACTTAAGCATTCATAACAAAAATTTTGTAGTACTACTATAAATGTGTATACGTAAAGCTATTTGTATTTTTGACAAATGCAGCTTTTATTTCAATCAGTAGTATGTTTGGGTGCAATTATAATTTATAAGTGGACCACAAATAATTCTACTACATTTCTGCTTCACAGGTGTATGGATTCAGCAACCATATTGTTCTTCTATGATGTGGTGTCCTACCGAAATTTATATTATCACCATGAAAATAAATACTGCCACTTTCAGCATTGAATTTTTAATTGAATTTACAATGGCATTTACAAAATTGTCAAATGCTTGACATTAAGCAAAAAAAGTATTTCAAAAACTTCACTGGATTCTGTGATATAGATAAAACCCATAAAAATAGAGTTAACTGAGTTTTTTATTTGAAGCCTTAGAATGAAGTTTTCATAAAAGAAAAACTATTCTTTGAAGTTGATGCTGACATACCTTCCAGCTTTTACGTGAACAGAAATGCACCATGGCTGTATGGTGGTCATTTTTGGTAAGCATGTTGAAGAGATTATTGGTTCATTGTCAACTTTTTAGAGAAATAGTAATTAAGAAATTATTTTTTTATTACAAGTGGACTTTAATTTTTCCACTCAGTGCTGCCAAAGCAGCTTATTGAAAATGCAAAAGAAGTACTACCAATTAATTCACTAATGGACTAACATTGTTAGATTTATATCATATAATAAAGGAACAAACCAGTGTAGCAAGAACATTCAAAACATGGTCTATATACTCTAGGACAGGAATTCTCAGCCTTTATTTTCTGTACTTATTTCACATACAGGTAAATTATAGGTGTACCCATTTGCTATAGGATCAACGGGATGGTGGCCTGACAACTTTATGCTTAGACCACAGTGAAGGTCAAGGCAGTCAACATTTCCTGATACTCCAAGTGGTAGCAAAAGTGGTAGCAAAAGTACTCATCTTGAATACTACTCCTACCTGCTTAAACAAGGAGTGAGAACTGTCACTAGCCAAGTCACCAAGCACCCCGCAAACTTTCCTTGAAAGGGGGGTGTTAATTTTGCCTCATCTGGAAAGGTTAAGAAAAGAAGAATGAGTTGTCATTTGTTTAACTGAGTAAGAACTGCCTTCATCCTACATGCATCTCACATGCATTTGGAGAAGACTGTGACATAAGTTAAAAATACAAAGTGAGTATTTATGAAACAGACTCAGGTTTACTTCCATGCAAATATTAATACTAATACCTTATTAAAACTAAAAACCTAAGACCAATTCTACACAGGACAGGATGCAGTGAAACAGGAGTAAATTGACCTGAGTTGGCAGAACAGGATTTATGGTCACTGGGGTTACAAGCAATTGTATTGTTGGCCCTGGCATGTTTGCAAACATGGGTCCAGGGTGCACAGAAGAGCAAGAGAAAATCAAGCAAAAACAAGAATGGAATGGGCACTATAAAAAAGAAACAAATTATTCAAAAGAGGACGGAAAAGATTTATTACAGGAAACTGATAAAAGTTTTTTTTTGAATACAGTATGCCTGTGATCATTAATAAAATGCATCAAGGCAGGTTGCTTCTTAAAAAACAAACAAACCTACATATTTATCCTCAAAAAAACAAAAATGAAAAAAAAATAATTCTCCTCCTCTTCCTTCTTTTTCCTCTTCCCATGCCCCTCCCCCTCCCCTTCTTCCTCCCCCTTCTCCACTTCCTCCTTTTTCTTCTTCTTCTCCTCCCCCTCCCTCTCCCCTCCTCCTCCTCCTCTTCTTCTTTTCTCTCTCTCTCTCTCTCTCTCTCTCTCTCTCTCTCTCTCTCGTTTGCTTTTGTGACAGATGTTTCTCTGAATATGTACTCTGCAGGAACAGGGCTTCATGTGACTTTGGTTATACCTGGGTTTCATAAATACTGGTGTACTCCTGCAAGATTGGTTTCTGTGCAACCCATTTGTGTAGGTATATTATTTTTGCTCAGACCAACATAACAAAATATCACATAATGGGGGACAAACTACAGAAATTCACCTTTTCCCAGTTTTATAGACATCCATGATCAAGATGTCAGCACGTTCAGTTTCTTCTGAGGTCTCTTTCCTTTCCTTGCAGATGGCCTCCTTCTCCCTGTGTCTTCACATGATCTATCCTCTGTACATATCTGTGTGCCAATCTTCTCTTTTTATAAGGGCACCAGTCACATTGGATTAGGGTGTATCCTATGAACTCATTTTGTTTCAATTACCTCTTTAAAGGTTCTATTCCAAACACAGGCACATTTTGAGATACTGGTGATTAGGACCTCAACATTTAAATTTGGGAGGACACAATTCAGCTCATATAGCAAGGAAAAGGGTTGATAGTGGACTGATAATACAAATTCTGAAAAAAAGTTCCTAAGTAGATCTGTAAATATGCTATGCATGCAATCTTATGTAAACAGTGAAACATATGTAAAAAGGTGCTTATACACGTATCCTGTGTCTAAGCTACATGGCAAGGCTCAATTTGTATAAAATGTTAAAATAAAGTGTCAAAAATCAATCAGATAAACTAAATGATTGGAATAAATGTTACATAAAAGAGTTTTGGGTCTTCTACAGAAACCAGATTAGCCTATTCTTGTTCCATGCTGCAGGTACTTCAGTGGAGAAGCTCACACATCCAGTTTTGCACCAAACCAAAAGGCTCTGTAGGGTGACCTTGCCCTGAAGAGGGTAGGCAGGAAATATGCAGTGGCAACTAGCCCCTAACATTGGACTTGAAGACCTTGACATATCACCTCTTTAAATATACATTCCATTAATAAGTCAATTTGTATTTAGGTATATCACTATAGATATATTAATCCAGCTGAGGGTTACATACTTAGAATAAGGAAAGCAGCACAAGTTAAATCAATATGGCATGAGACATTGGCCAAATAGCCTGGTTCTAGAAAGTCTGTGTTCATTCACATGAACAATATAACTAATCAGTCAACAAAACAACCAACCAAACAAAAATTAAAGAAAAACATGTCTTCATTATGAATCAGCTATGAATAAAGTCCATGGTCTAGGGTCATCACAAGCCAGTTGTTTTAGTCACACAACCATGGTGTTGCCTGCTTCATAGAGAGGAGTCTATGTGGTTCTAACTTATACATGCAGGGGCCTTGGGGGTTGTTTCTGTGACTCCCCACCCTCATAAGGCTTACACATTAAGAACAAATATTCCATTTACTCTTCACTACAATGGACCTCAGGATATTATACATAAAATAGACCATTTATCTCAAGTGAGTTTGAATCCAAGTCCTTTATTTTAGGTTTAATGAGGTTTTAGTGCAGAAGAAGAAAATTACTTTCCCAAGATCACACAGCAAATTAGTAGCAGATCTGAACTAAGCTGGGTAGAAAAATTAGCTTCAAACTTTTCCCATGAAAAGTGACAGATTTCCTCTAGAAGGTCTCATATAGAATCCAAGTTAGAAAAAGACTTCCACTGTTCCCTTTAATGAATGACTAAAACACTTTATATTAAGCAAATGATTAAAAGAAAAGCTGTCCAAGTAGATTTAATGACCCAGCTCTATTTCTTACCAGGTAGAAAGTGAGAGTTTTGACCTAGGGTGCAGCACAATTTATATTTGATGTGGATAAGCACTGAGTTAAACTTGAGAAGGAATGAGAAAGAATATATATATATATATATATATATATATATATATATATGTATATATATATATATATAATTAACTCTAATGTCTTTTCACTTTTCTCAAGAACATAGTGCATCTCTCTTAATAAGTTTCCCATGTACCCTCACATCCTGGCCTCAATTGAAATTTTGTCATCACTCATCACATCCTTTCTCATGTGCTTTACCCTAATTACACCAAAAGTACTTGTCATTCCCCAGACACACCATATTGCTTTCTACTTCTGAAACTTTATGTGTGATAATCCTTTAATTTCTCCTTTGTTTATCTCTACAGGAAAAATCATTACCATTTATTGAGTGCTTGTTCTGTAAAGGTACTTAACCTTATCTTGAACATTTTGGTTCTGAAAAATATTGAGTCTGAGTCCCTAGTAATTCAACAACTTTTAAAAATGCAATTTCTTGCTATATTTTAATGCCCAATTTCTCACTTTGTTTCCCCGTTTCAATGATTAGGTATCTGCCAAAATCCTTCAGTGTAAATCCATCACTGGGACCATCATGTTTTCTGTAGGATTACACCTGTAAGGTTTGGAGTACCTCTATTTGCCTTCAGACTCACAGTCTGTTATAATGAATATGGCATCAGTACGTAGGAAAAAGATGTGGGCTAGACTCCTGCATGTACTATTTCCTACTTGCATGATCTAAGGAAAAATCCTAGCCTCTCTGAGTATTGACTACAGAGTTTGGCTGCTGATAGCTATCGCAGTGGTAGATAGGATCTTTTATGTGATATAGGCAAGAGTGCATATAAATACTAAAGCACTATGCTAGAGGACAGGGAGAATCAACATTACATCTCTCTGCTGGCTCCCTCACTGAAGCTCTCCCTTATCCATCTCATCTGCTGGTCCTTTCCCATATACCTGCTGCCAGGCTTGGCACATAATCCACCTGCTTGCCCTGACTCTCCTAGCATCAGCTTCTGAGACTTTTTTGGAGAGATCCCAGACACAGGATGAGACCTCACTCACATTTGAAAGTGTCTGAAAACTAGTTCAAAGTAGTGTAGGAAAAAATGGGAAATTATAGGTCACATACATGAAAATTCCTGTCAGACATCACCATATCCAGTGGATTTAAAAAACTTAGTTCTTCTTCAACTATCAGCTCTGATGGACTAATATGGTGGCAGAAAAGAAGCCATGTACACTGTTAAAAGTGTATCCTTCTAGGTTCAATATCAACAGAAAAGATGATTCTTTATCCCAAGAGTTCCAGAAAAAGCTATGGAATTGAATCTTTCTGTAATGGTTTGTGCTAAGCATTCTTTCTTTCTTGGCCAGGGGGTAGACATACCTATTGCCCAGACTGGAATCCCATACCCCTCCTGGGGCTTAGTTCTATGGAAAATGAGCCCATTTAAACTACTTTGTCTTAGAGAGATGGAGGAGAAATCTACATAAGGAAGTAGAGAGTGATGAAAACCAGAATAAGGATGAATATGACCCAGGGAGGCAAAAACAGCAGATGTCCATGAGACCAGGTTTGCTTTGTCCTGCTCTCAGTCATTTCCTACTATGGCAACTTCCTTCAAATGTCCCAAATATCCAAGTCATGTCAAAAACCTTCTCTGACAGCAGGTTCTTCTTCACTCCTTCTCTTGAGCTTATTTCAGATGTGTCCTTCTGCTGAATGCTTTTCATTAGAGCTAAAGACCACGAAGAAGAAAACCAAGTTAATGACTTGAAAAGGAGAGAGGTGACTCTAAAAGTATCATGGTCTTAAATTATTAAGGAAATTATATTAGTTCTGATATTTCCCATCTTGGAAAATGTGAAGTACTGTGTAAGGCAAAGTGTACTCAAATATTTCCAGAAATTAGCCCTACCCTGATGTTCTCAATATGGTAGGGTCAGCGAGTATAGCTAGATTTCTATTTGTGTCCATTTAATTTAGCCTGACTTCATTTTTGAAACAAAACACTAATCAGAAAATCTATCAGGGCTTCCCTGGTGGCGCAGTGGTTGAGTCCACCTGCCGATGCAGGGGACACGGGTTCGTGCCCCGGTCCGGGAAGATCCCACATGCCGCGGAGCGGCTAGGCCCGTGAGCCATGGCCGCTGAGCCTGCGCATCCGGAGCCTGTGCACTGCAACGGGAGAGACCACAACAGTGAGAGGCCTGCGTACCACAAAAAAAAAATAAAGAAAATCAATCATATGGAGGACACAAAAAAATAGAAATGGTACAAAACAGTCAAGAGAAGAAACATATTTGAGAGCCTACAATGTTCACTGTGTTAGATACTTTACATGGATCATTAATAAGCTCCTTGTTTTGGGAAGATGAAATGTGAGCACTGAATATAACTTTAACTGTGCCAAGCAGTTAGTGCAGGATGATAGAGTGAGGAACCCAGGAGGGTTAAGGGGAGTGGGAAGTTATGGGTTATCACCATCTTTGGGAAGTCTTCCCTGGTCTCAGTCTTGAGTAATGATTCACCCACAGGACAGTTCTCATCAATTCTGCAGTCTTGAGCAAGCTATATCCTTTGTTTGAGCCTCCATTTTTTCATCTTTAAAATGAGATTATTGGAATTAGTGCTTTCTGACACCTATTTTATTTCTAACATTCTAAAAATTGGCAGTAAATAATGAAACATTTTATTCCAAAAAATAGTTGTCCTGGTGTGGACAATACATCACAAAGTCATGGCCCATGGAAAGGATCCCAGTAATATTTGTTGAATTACCCTTTCCCTTTAGTAAAAATTTGTTCACGTGAGCCTCTTTTTTCCTTCATGTAAAATGGTTCTACTCTAGACATACTTGGATGTGTCTGAATTTTCAACAAATATTCAGCTTGATTGTCACCAGTGAAACATAGCTCCTCAAAAATAATTGAGATCAGTGAATTCTATGTTTTAAAAAATGTCCAACTCTCTACTGCCATCATGGCTAAAAATACTCTTAATGTGCACTGTTGGTCTGAGACTCCCTAACAGCAGTTAGTCACTTATGTCTGAAGTTAGCAATCATGCATCCAGAGAAAACTGGGCTATTTAGCATATTGGTTCAGGAACATAGGCTCCAATACTTTATTCCCATGGACTTCTGGCATAAGGATCTCACCATTGAAAAGAACATAACTAGTAAAAATTTTATATATGGAAAAAAAAACTATTTAAATATCTGGAAATTATCCTAAGATCACACAAAAATATTTTTTAAAATTCAAGAAATCTACTAAATCTCAGTAAGAACAGCAGAAGACAAAAACATAATTAAAAAGAAAACTATAGAACAATATCTTTTATAAATACAGACACAAAGATCTTTAACAAAATACTAGCAAACTTAATCTAGAAGCATATTGCAAAAAATATTTACCATAACCAAGTGAAATTTATCCCATGGATTCAAAGTTGGTTTAATGTCAGAAAATCAATTCATGTAATATACCATATTAATTAGAATAAGAAAAAAAAAATACATGATCATCTCTAGTGATATGAGAAAGGCTTTTGGTAAAATCCAGCATACTTTCATAATAAAAACACTCAAGAAACTAAGAATAGTAGGAAAAGTTCTCATCCTGAGAAAAGACATTTTTTTTTTAAACCCACAAATAACATCATACTAACTGCCAAAAGAGTGGATAGTTTTAAGATCAGAGACTGTTAAGAATGTCCATTCTTACTCTTTCTATTCAACATCATACCTGAGAGTATAGCCAAGACAATTACATAAAAATAAAAAGTATAAAAATTGGATAATGAGAAATAAAGCTATTTGTATGTGACAATATCTTAAACTAAATGAAAAAATAAATAAAACATGAAAATTTGTGGGTTGCAGCATTATTATGTTAGTGATGTCATTGGCTAGGAATGGCCGAGGCACTTGCATGGGCCCATATTCCTTGTGGTGAGCCCCACAGACATTTGCCAGGTTGGAGTCAATGTTGTATCTTGACCGTCTCTTGTGGTTCTTATTATGATTGCAGGAGAACACCCTTCAGCAAGAAACCATCAGGGAACTTTGAACAAGACAATTTATTACTCACAGGTTGTGGAGGGTATACATTATGCATGAAGGCCACACAGTGATGTCACAGAGAAAGCGGGAGGGAGTACAGACTTGAGGCCCTGCCTTTATTAGGGTCTGAGAGTGGGTTACCTAGGATTTTGCAAGTTCACTTTTTATTGGAAAATTTAAAACAGAAGAACAGAAATTAGAGCATGGTAAAGGAGAAGCAAATCCATTCAAGTTGTCAGGTATCTAGGCTATCCAGGGCTTTCTAAAAGGGAAAACTCATGGGTGGGGGTGTCCCCTTTTTCCTTCTCTAGTTGCTTTGCTAGTAGATGTGTCATTCAGCTGTCAATATGTTTGTTCAAGATGCATGTCTGAAATGAATGCCTCAGCAAACAATAGCTTAATGTCAGACACTTACATTATAATAAAAAAGCTTAATGCCTGGCTTTACACTACAAGAGAAAGCAGCACTTAGAAGGAAACTTAAAGCATTGAATGTGTATATTAAAAAAGAGAAGAGATCTAATTAATAATCTAAGTTTCCACATGAGGAAACTAGAAAAATAATAGCAAATTAATTCCAAAGTAAGTATATAAAATAAAAAGAATTAGAGCAGAAGTCAATGAATTTGAAATCAGGAAATCAAGAGAGAAAGATCAATGAAACCAGAGTTGGTTCTTTGAAAAGATCAATAAAATCGATAAGCCTCTAGCCAGGCTAACTAAGAAAAAAATTCTAACATCAGAATTGAAAGAGAGGACAGCACTACAGATCCAATGGAAATTAAGTGGGTAATAAAGAAATACTATGAATAACTCTTGGCCTGCAAATTTGATAATGTAGATGAAATGGGCCACTTCCTTGAAATATATGGTGTGCCAAAACTCACACAAGTAGAAACAGACAATCTGAATATGGCTATATCTATTAAAGGAATTGAATCAATAACTGATGACCTTATGAAAGAGAAACTGCAAGGCCCAGATGGGTTCACTCATGAATTCTACCAAATACTTAAGGAAGAAATTATACTTATCCTCTACAATCTCTTCCAGAGGACAGAAACAGAGGGAATACTTCCTAACTCATTTTATGAAGCTAACATTACCTTAATACTAAAACCGGACAAAGATATTACAAGAAAAGAAAACTACAGATCAATGTCTCCCTGGAAAATAGATGTAAAAATCCTCAATAAAATATTAGCAAATCAAATCTAAAAACTTATGAAAAAAATCATATACCACAATCAAGTGGAATTTATCCCAGGTATGTAAGGCTGGTTCAACATCTGAAAAAAAAAGAAAATTTTCATGATCATATCATTAGATGCAGAGAAAGTATTTGAAAGAATCCAACACCCATTCATGATAAAAGATCTCAGTAAATTATCAACAGAAATTTTTTCAACATGAAGACCATCTACAAAAAGCCTACAGCTAACATTCTACTCAATGGTGAGAAACTTGAAGCTTTCATTTAGATTAGGTGCAAGGCAAGGATGTCTCCTCTCACTACATTTTTTCAACATCCTACTGGAAGCTTTTGCTAATGCAGTAAAGAAAGAAAAGGAAATAAATGGTATATTGGGAGGAAAGACTTAAAACTGTTTTTGTTTGGAGATGACATAAGTATCTATGTAGAAAATTGGAAAGAATCAACAACAACAAAAAAATCTCGGGACTAATAAGCGATTATAGCAAGGTTGCTGAATATAAGGTTAATACACAAAAGTCAGTTGCTTTAACCTAAGTGACCAACGACAGATGAATGGATAAAGAAGATGTGGCACATATATACAATGGAATATTACTCAGCCATAAAAAAAATGAAATTGAGTTATTTGCAGTGAGGTGGATGGACCTAGAGTCTGTCATACAGAGTGAAGTAAGTCAGAAAGAGGAAAACAAATACCGTATGCTAACACATATACATGGAAGCTAAAAAAAAAAAAAAAAAGGTCATGAAGAACCTAGGGGCAAGATGGGAATAAAGACGCAGACCTACTAGAGAATGGACTTGAGGACATGGGGAGGGGGAAGGGTAAGCTGTGACAAAGTGAGAGAGTGGAATGGACATATATACACTACCAAGTGTAAAACAGATAGCTAGTGGGAAGCAGCCACATAGCACAGGGAGATCAGCTCGGTGTTTTGTGCCCACCTAAAGGGGTGGGATAGGGAGGGTGGGAGGGAGGGAGATGCAAGAGGGAAGAGATATGGGGATATATGTATATGTATAACTGATTCCCTTTGTTATAAAGCAGAAACTAACACACCATTGTAAAGCAATTATACTCCAATAAAGATGTTAAAAGGAAAAAAAAGTCAGTTGCTTTCCTGAATACCAACAATAAACAAGTGAAATTTGAAATTAAAAACACAGTGCCATTTATATTAGCACCCACAAAAGAAAACAGATCATACACAGAATGACAGGCAGTATTTGAAAATCATATGCCTGATAACATATCTAGAATATATAAAAATTCTTACAGGTCAATAATAAAAAAATCATAATGAGGGGAAAAAACCCTCTGAATAAACATTCCTTCAAAGATGTACAAATGGCCAGTGAGTACATGAAAAAAGGCTCAAAGTCAGTAACCATTAGGGGGAAAAAAAACCAAACACCCCACAATGACATACCACTGTACACCCAACTAGGATGGCAATAATTAAAATAAAAATGAAGACAGTAACAAGTGTTGGGGAGGAAGTAGAGAAGATGTAGATCCTGCTAATGAGTTTGTTTTACTTTGGGGATGATGAAAATGTTCTAAAATTGTTATAATGCTTGCACAACTCTGTGAATGTATGAAACACCAATGAACAGTACAGTTTAATTAGGTAAATTGTATGGTATGTCAAGTTTAGCTCAATAAAGCCAGTTTATACAAACACACATATAAATATGTATTTATACTTACTGTTATTTTTAAGTGTATAGACTCCAGAGAAGATGGGTTGAGCTTGAATTCTAGGTCTGTTGATTCCTAGCTATATACTCTTCAGCTTTGGCACAGCTTTTATCTTTTTTTTTGCACACACCTTTTATCTTTTTGGATGAAGGCCCTCACCCAAACCCTGCTGACACCCTGATCTCAGGGTGTCATGATGCTACATCATGAAGTTTTTGTGAATATTAAGAAGGTTGCACTGCTTGCTGAGGGTCACATAGGTAGCAATTTGTAATAAAGCATTTAGAGCAAGGATCAGCAGATATTTTCTATACAGAGCCAGAAATTAAATATTGTAGGCTTTACAGGCAATATGGTCTTTGTCACAACTACTCAACTCTGATGTTGTATAGCAAAAACATGGGCAATAGTGTATTCCAATAAAACTTTATTTACAAAAATGAATGGAGGGCTGGATTTAGCCTGAGAGCAGTGGCTTGTCTCTGACTTAAAACATAGTCTAGCATTTGGTTGACACTTCATATTTGTCTGTTGCTATCTCCTATGTGCCAGGAGATCCAGACCTAATCCCTTCTGTCTTTCTCTCTGACAATCAAACTATAAAGCCTCCCTTTATGATTTTGATAATATATTGAGCAGTAATACGAGCCTAGATAGACACTCAATTACTGAACTAGATACATGAAAGGGAGACTTGGTGACAGGAATGAGTCCTAAGTGAAATGGCTAGAGCAGATGCCAAAGGTCAGAACAGGAAAATGCACTGCTTTGTCACCAAATCTCCTTAGTTACTAAACTCCTGCTCCTTAAATACCCTTTGATCCATGGGTTGGCTCTCAGAGCTCAAAACAAAGCTGAAATGATGGAATCAGATCTGTGGAGAAGCAAGACAATGGGTCCTGCCCTCTGTGAGGAAGCTCAGAAACTGTTATGCATCAGTGGATAGTATATTTCTATATACGTTTCTGGGGGACAAAAAGTACAAAACTTTTAACCCAGAATTCTAATGTCTGTAGAATACTGCCTCTAACCACATTAATTCTATAGTCTAAAATCTTTTTCCTTAGAAAGTTAAAATTGCATATCACCAATTGCTTACAAAACTTTCTACTCCTCCTTAACTGTAAAATATTATAATAGAATATATATTTTTTAATCCTGACCTGAAGCCTTTGCTGTTTTATCATTCTCTCAGAAGCATGTGGAGAATTTCAGGCCTTGAAACAACAGGGAGGTACCTCTGGTTCAACTTTCCAGATGCTTTTCATCACTATTCTGCTACTATCCCTCTCTTCCAATCTTGGCTCTGGGATATTTACTGGCATATTTTCTTAGAGACAGTGGCTCTTGTAGCATTGAGCACATACTTTGGGTATGATGGGCTTTATACATACATATGTACTTGTACTTGTGACCTATCACTGGATGTTAGGGGATCTGGTTCTAATTCCAGTGTCCCAAAAAGTACACTTTATGTATTTAGAAAAGCAAATATAAACACACACTTTCTTACCCTCAATTTTTTAATTTGTAATATAAAATTATTATTGTAGGATCCATCTAAGTTTTTTTGTTCAAAATGCAATGATTTGAATAAAAAATATCATTTTATTCATACATATACATGCTTATGGTTGACCACATAACTTACATTCTCATACATTTCTGTAAGAATGGACTATTAGCAAAAAATGGAAAAAAAAACCAAAAATCTGCAGACCTGGGAGATGATACAAGTTGGCAAAAATCAAATGCTGGCTTGTCAAAGTTGGTCATCAGGATCATAGGATTTTAGTTCCAGTAGGATCTTTGTGTTTCTCAGGATTATTCACAAGTTTGGTACTGTAATCTTGGCCCCATGCTACCTAGACTGTAAAAATGACCATCTAATTCATCTGATGTTATGGGCTGACCATTCACGTCCTTGCAAAATTCATGCCTTGAAGCTCTAATTCACAATGTGAAGTTATTTGGAGGTGGAGCCTTTGGGAGGTATTTAGGATTAGGTTAGGTCATGAGGGTGGGACCCTAATAATGGGATTAGTGCCCTTATAAGGACCTGAAGAGAAGGTGACATCTCTCTCTCTCCATGCACAGGCTTGGAAGAAAGGCCATGTGAGCATATAGGAAGAGGGCCCTCACCCAAACCCTGCTGACACCCTGATCTCAGACTCTCAGCCCCCAGAACTGTGAGAAACAAATGTCTGTTGTTTAAGGTACCCAGTCAGTGGTATTTTGTTGTAGCAGTGTAAGCTAACTAAGACAGATGCATTTTGAAAAAGAAAATAAAACTGGGCCATTCTGAGGTGTATATGGTTAATTTACCAAATACATTAATCTTGGGTCTATCAGCAAAGAACACAGGACTTGGATCAGAGTTATACGTGGAATTTTGACCATATTATAGGAAAGTAATCAGGAAGTGATCATATATGTACCCTTATGGAGAAGCTACATGTACAAGTCAGCTTGGATTGTCTAATATAACAAAATACTACAGACTGGTTCATTTAAATAACAGAAATTCATTTCCTCAAAGTTCTGGAAGAATTGTCCTACAGATAGCCAACTTCTTGCTGTGTCCTTACATGGCTGAAAGAGAGGTCTGGTGTCTCTTCCTCTTCTTATAAGGCACCAGCCCTACAGGATTACGGCTCCAAATTTAGAACCTAATTTAACTTTTATCATTTCCTTGCAGCCTCTATCACCAAATACAGTCACATTGGATTAGGGCTTCAACATGTTAATTTGGGGAACACCACTCAGTCCATAATACTTCAGTACTCACTTTTTAATGATTATAAGGGAATTATTCCTCTCAGAAAATCAAAACTTTTGGGGAATCTATCTTCTCTCTAAAAGTCCACCATTGTTCCCTTTTAATCTATTATTTCCTTTGTATTGTGAGTCAATACTGATGCTTCATAATATATAAAAGAAGAAGTACAGTGCTATCTATTATGACAGCACATCCTTATTTCCCATTTCTCTAGTGTGGTCTGGAGATACTTATATAAGCAGGACCACCAGGTTCCCATAGAGCGTCTTTATGCAAATGAGAAAAAATAAAATATTCTTTTCCTCTGAGGAGGCAGCTCCATGGGGGGCCCATGACTTGACAAGCAGGCTGTAGGCTGAAGTTTATCCCCCATTCATCCCCATCTAGGTATGTATGCAGTTGGCAAAATATGTGAAAAGCATATGCAACATCACTGGATGTAGGTATTTCATTCCAGCTTCATCTGAGCTTGTCCAAGAAAACTCCCTCAACTTCAAGAGGTGTATGGGGGTGAGAAACATGCTGTCTTATCATACCACGACTGTATTTTTATTCCTCTCCTCTTATGGTGCTAGTTATGCTATGTAACTACTGTTCAACTGCAGTTGCTTACTCCTCACATTATTTCTGCTCTCAGAGGCTTCTATCTCTCCTCCCCTTCCCCAAACACACACAGAAACACTCACATAAACAACCACAAACACACACACATCCACATCCACTCACATCCTCACTCCTACACACACACACATATAAACTCATACCCAATCTCATCCTGTTTTTCCAGTCCTCTATGTTGCCTTCAGTGTCAAATATTAGCTCTAACTCAGAAGGTTGAAGTTTATTGTTTTCCTAATAAGGGATGAATTTGGTTGTTTTGTTCTTTGTTTACCTGACTTCAATTCCAAGACACAAACTCATGTGCAAAAACTCACTCCAGACATAATTCTCTAAAGCTACTCATCCCTAATATATCTGACACCTCAGTGAGGGTGCCTTCTCTCATCCCATCCCATTCTAACAAAAAGGAGGTGATTTTTATTGATTGATTACAGTTGATTGATCATGATTGTTTACATTTATTATCTCACTTGATCTTTAAGTGATCAAACAAGACTGCTTTATTGTCCCAAGTTTACAAATCAAGATCTGAGGCTCAAGAAGGCCCAAGAGGCTCTATCTGATGAGGACAATACAGCTAAGGATTTGTAAATATGGGAGCTCAACAAATTAATTTTTTTTCCTTCAGAGCTCCTGCCCATTTTCCAATATTAATCTCACATCTGAGAAGCTCTTAGCAGAGCTTTATGTGGTCAAGTAAAATCTACAATCAAGTTAGCCTAGTTTATAAATACTTTTTTTTTAATTTTGTAGCCTAACAAAATAGGCATGAGTAAACAATTCAAAGCAATGATTGTAATTAATATCACATCTACATCTACCACAGTCCTGATCCAACATTAAAAATAGATAACAATAATTTACTGATTGCATATCAAATCTCTTATAATTATAGTAAACTTAAATCTTCATCATTTTTCTTTTTCTTGATTTTACACTGTCTCTACCTTTCTGACCAATTTCTTTCCTGATTGTTGTGAAGCTATATGCTTTATACTGATTCTCTCTTAGCAAGTCTTTATCTACAAAGTCATGAATACAACACCGAAGTAAAGATGAAAATTTATTTTATTCTATTCACATATGTCAGAAATTGGTATAAATATAGAGCTGGATAAGGAATGGGGAATAACAAATGCTTCCAAAAAGAACTTGTACAAGAAGAAACAGCTTGAACATTTTGGATTAAAGCTGGTTGTTATGGACTTTATGTATGTGTCCCTACCCCAAATTCATATGTTGAAATCCTAACCCTAAGGTGATGGTATTAGGAGGTGGGGCCTTTGGGAGATGATTAGGTCATGAGAGTGGAGCCCCAATAAATGGGATTAGTGTCCTTAAAAAAGGGACCCAAGAGAAGTCTCTTGACACTTCTACCATGTGAGGACACAGTAAGAAGGCTACCGTCTGTGAACCAGAAAGTGGGCCCTCACTGGACTGAATGGGCCAGTGCCTTGATCTTGGACTTCCCAGTCTTCAGAACTGTGAAAAACAAATGTTGTTAAAGCCACCCAGTCTGTATTATTCTTGTTATAGCAGCCCAAACAGACTAATACATGGGTTATGTACTGGAAAGTTGAAAGGGAAAAATAAATAAGTGACAAATAAGAACCATTCTTACTGAATGCTGAATCTAATGTGTATTTGAACACTTGTGATAATTGAGAACTTCTTGAAACAATGTTCTTTATAGAGGTCAGACAATTTTGGAACTATTTTATTAATTGAGTGTAAACCTGACTCTGAAAAATATCTCTTCTTAATTCTATCTTTGGAAGTCACAGAATATAACTGCTAAGCCCCTTCCACATAGTAATTCATATATAATAATGATAAATCATCCAAATATATGATCTATTTTCAGAATCAGCATATTAGAACATCATTTCCATTCATGAATCCCCAGTCACTGTAGAAAAATGGACAACTAGCTGTTTCTTTATTTCGCCCTACATATTAGTTGGATTCATTTCTTGATACATTTCTCCCCAGACCTTATACTGAAATCACACTGAACAATGAAAACACCCATTGTACACTCTCTGTCCTCTTTCACTTTTATGCCATAAATATTACAGTGTCCTCAGCCTGTAGTGCCCTTCTCAGCATTCTTGGATATCAAAATTCTATTCATTTTTAAAAGCTCATTTAAAATATCATCTAATAGGTGATAAAACATAAAAGTATGGACTTTGGAGTCATACAGGATTTAAGTTTGCCACTTACTAGCCTTGAAATGTAGAGCAAATTATGTATATTCTCTAAGAGAATAAGCCCCTGGCTTAGGTTTATGCTCTCTATTTTTCTCTACATAAACTCTCACTTTAGGTGATCTCACACTAGCCCATGCCTTTAAATAGCAATTGTAAGTTGAAAACCCGAATTTGTATCTGCAAGAAAACATTTTGAGCTTCAAATATATATGCCCAACTCTCTACTGTATATCTTCAGTTTTATATCCCAAACAACACACCCAAATAGGACAATTAATATCTTCTGTACTGTATTTTTTTTAAAAAAAGCAAAACAAACACAAAATTGCTATGTTCACAGTTTTTTCTTATCAGTAAATGAAATTCTCATGAATCTAGTTGCTTCTGCATAAAATTTATAATTTATCCTTTTTTTCATCCTCACATATCCAATCTAACACCAGTCCTATTTCTGGAAACTACTGAGTCCCATATCCATGTCTGATACCCCTATCCTAGTACAAGTTCACATCTCCTTTTTTGGACACCTTAATAGCATCTTAACTTGTTTCCCTGCTTCTACTCTTGCCCTCTGTTGTCCATTTTCCAGAGAACAATAGACAAATAAATTTTAAAATAATTACATAACCATTCTGCTTCAAAACTTTCAATGCCACCCCATTATTCTTGGAATGAAATATGAGTTCTTTGCCGTCATATACAAAGTTGTACAGGATCTGGCTCAAAACACCACCTGTCTCAACTCTCCCCCACCACACTCTCCTTGTTCACTCGCTTGTCAGCTTTGTTGCTTCTCTCCCTTTTCTAGGTCTTTGCTCTTGCTTTCCCATATAGAATGCTCTTCTGCAGAATTTTCCCATAGCTGACTTATTTTCAACCTTCAGTGTTTGACACAGTTAACAGATTTCTGTTTTTTAAATTTTTTATGATCTGTTTGTACCTCTAAAATAATAGTAGAGTGAGAATAGAGGTCTTGTATATTCTGTTCACAGACATATCTCAAGTGCCCAGTATAATGCCTACCAAACAGTAGATCCCAATATCTAATATCCCAGATCTCAAATAAGCATTTGTATTTGAATGAATGTGTGTTTCAGTTTTGTCCCTGCCAATAAGGATAATGACAGTCTCTTCCTCAAGATGCCTTGTAAGTTAAATGAGATAATGTTGTATATTGAACTATTTTAGGATTAATATTATCTATTTCACTCCTGAGTGTTTGACAGTTTCTGCAACAATGTGAGTGCTCGGTATAATCTGGACACATTTTTCAAAATTTATAAAAAAATTGTGCTTTGTTTCTAAAATTATAGCACATGTCTGAACCTAAAAATTTTTAAATCCTAGTCTCTGCATAATTTTTATCATATTTAAAAGACTTCTAATTTTAGCCATATTTCTAAATGGCGTCATTTTTGTTGGCTTTAATTTCAAAACCCAAAGCTTGCAATAAGCAGAGAAGGAACTCAATTAAGCATAGCCCCTAGTGCAAATATTTAATTCTATTCTCATCTCTCTATCATTAATAGGGCAATCACCCAGAAATGGGGGGGGGGGTTGATCATCAACACATGGAATAATAATTGTGAAATGATGAAGAAAAGATACCACAAAATATTAGAGTTTTTGAGTCAGTGTTTGTATCCACTAGTTACAGCTCATTTTTAAAAATGTCTTCTCTCTGCTAGGATCAACTGTTCTTAGAAACAGACTAGACAAGAGGCACACAGTTCTCTTATTTGTAAAAAAAAAAAAAAAAAAATTAATAGATTATAAAATTAGGGGCCCTGAAATAATGAATAAGTAAAATTGAAAAGCACTAGGCAATTTAATGCATGGTATTAATTGTTCATTCTTTATAATTATTCATAGAATTAAAATCATTAAATAGTGATAGTAAGCTTTAGCTTTTATGTAGTATTCTCATGCTTTTTCCAGTACAAGTTAATTATATCAAAAGGATAACCTCATTTGATACAGAAAGGAAGATAAAGCACTTACTACTTAAACATTTTAAACAGAAAGAACAGTAAGGCTTACCCAAGGAGAGGAAAATAAACATCTATTATGTGTAGGTTGCTCTGTATCATATTTTTCCTATTTAATCTTCTTTATAAAAATAATAGGTAAATCAGATTTTGTCCCACTCCATACATGGGCGACTCAAAGTTTATCAAAGACATTTAAAATTACACATCTTGTTAGGAGGCAAGGCTGGAGTCAGTTTATATGGAATGTCTGAAGTACTGAGCAGGGAACCATGTGGAGCTGGTGGATTAGGTGTTTTCTATACATAATCTCTTAAAATTCTCCCTGGTGCCCTGCATCTTGTAGAATTATTATTATTATTATTATCATTATTAGTATTGTTATTATTATTACTTCACAAAAAAGGAAGATTAAGGTTCAGAGAGGCCAGGCTGTTTGTCTGGCATCACGCAGTTAACAAAACAGATAAGTTGTCATCAGACTAAGATCCCAATATGGGCTCCCAACCTCATGTTCTTGGTAGCTCAGGTTGTGGGAGTTATAGTAAGAGCAAAGGCTTCAAACAGGATGGTCCAAGTTCAAATCCTTTCCCATGACTTGTCAGCTGTGTGGTTTCCTGCTAGCCCCTTAACCTCTCTGAGCTTATTTTCCTACCTGCAAAAATGAAGAAAATAAGCAATCTTCTTCCTGAGGGTGGTTGAGAGGATGAAATGAGATAATTTGTATAAAGCTTAGCCTAGTGCCTGTCTCCTACAAATGTTCAGTACCTGTGAGTAACTATTACACCACAAGTCAAGGTCTTTTCTTCATCATTTCCAGGGTCACAGAATAAGGACATGAACTTAATAAAACACCTTCTGACTTCAAGCTTAACACCTTCTCACTTTCACCAACCATGAAATAGTAGTATTTATTAGTTGATGTCATTCAGTCCTACTTTTCTTCTCTGTCGTAGAACTGTTCTTGCGACAAAAGGAACATTGCAAGAAGCAGTAGTAGTTCCCAAAATGCTTACTAAAGACACAGGAATAGTCTCAGAGCCCCTGGAAATACCCCAAGAGACACAGACGTGAGCAAAGCTGAGGAACCGAGTCAGCACATGGGGAAGATGGAGCTTGCCCAGAATTAGAACAATCAAGTATGGAGTGTTCTGGAGAAGTTTGCCACCACATGAGAAAGAGGAGAGGTTGTGACAGTTTCTCACTAACAGCCTCATGTTATTTTGAACCTTTGCTCCAGCTGGTCTGTGGGGAGGAGATGAAGAAAGCAAAGCCTTTATTTACCTGGCTGCCTTTCTCATCATCTTCAGAGGCTCCTCTCTCTGAAGTGAGTCTTTCTGGCACTGACCTAAACTGAAAGCTGATGGGGCCAGCATCTCCCCTGCCCACAGGGACACAGGAGACACTCAGCAGTCTGGGGAGGGGAAGGAGAGTGACAGGAGGAGCCCAGGACGCTCCACTTCCTGTCTGTGTCTCAGTCATCATACTGGTTCAAACCACCATGACCTCATGCCTGCACTACAGCAGCCTCCCACTTGGCCTCCTAGCTACCAGATTTGTAGTCGCCATTGCAACTGATCACCTTTACAAAGCACAGATCAGATGAGGCCACTGCCTTAACCTCCTCTGTTTAAAGGCCTTCCCTGGAAGAGTCCCATGAATTGTAGGATGAACACCTAAACATGGCCAATATGACCCAGAATGACTGACCAAATCTTCTTGCCTCATTTGGGTGCTCCTTCTATATTCTCCAGATCTGGTGCTATTCATTCTGTTATTGAAAATTTTCCACTCCCTCCTGGAACAGGGCTTTCATGTATATGCCATTTCCTTTGAGAAACACACCACCCTTGCTTTCCCTGCTGACTCCTCTTCATGCTCCCTTCTCAAAGAATAATATGCCACCACTTCAGGCAACATCTCCCTGGATAGCTGCATTGGACTGGGAAGGGTCCTGTTATGTGCTGTCCCATGCACTGTGCCTTCCTCTAAAAGAATTTCGGATGATGGTGTACCAATCAGAGTCTAAGTAAAAAAGCAAAGATCCAAAGAAACAGCCAGAAATGCCTTCAGGTTTCAAAGGGGAAAATATAATGAAGGTAATTAGTTCCATGATTAATGGAGGAACTTAGAAAGAAAACAGCAGAAAGTGAGGCAATACAGATATTATCACCCGCAAGGAACTACTAAGAACACTAGATGGAAGAGATAAGAAGAAGAGGTGCTTTTACTTCACAGAGGAGATGCAGTCACTGCCTGAGGTAGAGAAGGAAGATAAATGCCCCATTCCTCCCTTCTCCTAGCCTTCTAAACTCATGATAATTGGCTCCTATCAGTCAAACTGAACAGAAGCCTACAGGGCCAGACACCCTCTAACATACAGCAGACCAGGAGAGGGACAAAGCCTGGATGTGAGGGGACCAAGTCCCTTTACCAGCAGGGGTTGTTATAATGTTTATTTTAGTAATTGTTTTATTTAATATCACTCTCTTCAACTACGGAGCTTGCCACGGACTATGCCTATTGGTGTTCATCATGGTATTCACATTTGTACAAAGCAGTCATTGAGTGAACAGTTTGAATGTATCAGTCTGTTCATTCACTAGTTGTTGAGGAACTGCTACATGCCAGCCACAGTAAAGGAAGCAGACCTAGTCCCTGCTTTCATGGGCCTTATAAGTTAGAGGAGAGGGAAAGATAACAGACAAATAATTACATCAAATTAGTAGGTCAAATGGTAAAATGTACCAGGGAGAAAAGTAAGAAAGAAAAAAGGCAAAGGACATTCAAGATGTAGGTAGGGTATGGGAATCCCTGTGTAGGGAGGGAATTCCAGGCAGAAGTGGGAGAAGCCTGGAGGGTAAGGAGGCAAGATGGCTGCAATAGAGCAAATGAGGGGGGCATTGATGAGTGCAGGGACAGTGGGAGAGGAGGTGGAGGCAGATTGCTTAGGGTCTTGCAACCACTTTTGGGAGAGGAGGTGGAGGCAGATTGCTTAGGGTCTTGCAACCACTTTTACTTTGAATGAGAAGGGGAGGCACTGAATGCATGAATATTGCCAATGAATGAATAAACACTAATTGGTGCCCAATTCTAAGGGAATCCTGAATGTTTTAGGAAATCTCAACCCAGTCCAGCTCACCTCATCCATTAACTCTTGAATTTGTTGATTTCTTTCCAGATTATGCATTTAATCTCCAAAACATTTAGAAATATCTGCTGAGAGCACTAAAGAGAAATAGTGTCTCCTGATAATCTAGAGGCAGAAGAAGAGTCAAGAGAAAGGAGAGGATATTAAAAACTTGTATTATGTACGAGACAGTTTTCTATCCACTGATTTTTAAACTTTGCTACATCACTGCAAGTTATCCTCAGTTTTCAGGTTAGAATGTTGAGGTCCAGCAATTTTACATGACCTGTCTGTTGGAACCCAGAATTACTGGTTAATGATCATTAGGTGCTATACACTATGCTTGATACAGCCATATCTTACTGAATTTTGGCAACACCCTTTGGGACAGGTGGATGAGGCACCCAGGGAGAGAAGTTAAAGACAGAAATTTATTAAAGAATAGAAAATCAATGAACTTTGGGAAGGGGGAAAAAAGAAAATAGCATAACTGTATTAACAGTGTGTCAAGATAATCCATCCACTTAACCAAAAATTAATAATACTTGTTTTGAACAAAGTATTTGGAACTCCTGTATGTACCCACAAATAGTATATGCTAGTATCCTTGTAGTCATTATTTAATGCTGACTGTACACCATGCATTTATATGGTAAATTGTTAATTGAAAGATGCTTCAAAGTTAAGAATCATTATATTCATTTTATATATGAAGGAATGCAGATGCAGGGAGGTTAAGTATATTTTTTAAGCTCACAGGGCTAGGAAAGAAATACTGGAATTTTGATCTGGTGTCCAGAAGTACTCTTGAACCTTGCCCAAATCAGACCAAATGGGCAGTAGGAGGTGCAGGAGATCAGAAGAGGTGGATATTATGATTAGACAATGGGAAATTTTTTTCCAAGGAGCAGGGCTTTAACTGGGCTTGACCATCAAATTCTCAGTGAATTCATTGTTACTAGGATATTGGTACCCTCTTCTTCATCATGCATCGTCCTACCTTTTTCTCAGTGAAGGAGAAACGTGACTTTCTCACATTTTCATGTTTGATGACTTAATTATTGCCAATTTTCCATATCTGTGATAAGGCACAAATTCTCTAGAAAGAGTGATCATGTATTTACTATTCTTGACAAGGGCTTTCCTGTTCCCTGGCATTCTTTCCCCTGTGGTATAGTGTCCTTAGACTGGACTTCAGTCTTCTTGTGTATTAAAAGGAAATGGCAGTATCCACAGAAGTGTTATGAGGATCACACATGACAAAATATTTAAGAGCGTTTATTTAATACTAGGCATAGGTCTAAGCACTTTATACTTTTTAGTTCATTTGATTTACAGAATGCTTTGCAGCTAAGATAAAGCAAAGTTAAATAAATTCTCTAGAGACAAATAGCTAGCAAAGCCAGAGTTGATATTCAAAGTCAGGAGTTTGACTCTGATGTCCTTGCTCTTCAGTTCTTGGCAATGTTGCCTCTTTGTAAATAAAAACAACACATCATGTGAGATCTTAGTTGCCTGACCAGGGATCGAATCTGTACCCCCTGCAGTGGGAGCACAGAGTCTTAACCACTGGACTGCCAGGGAAGTCCCTGAACAACATTATTTTTAATTTAACTTAATTATTCTTATCTGTAAAATTGAATTAATAATACTGATAACACGGTAATTGTTTATAATCAAATAGGATATTTTTGAGTCAAAATACTTTGGGAAATATTTTGTCAATATTTAATAAATAATATTTATTTATTAATAATAAATGTTATTATTAAATAATAAATGTTTATGTATAATAAACATCAATTACTTCTTGTTAGAACTTATAATTCCTAATTGTTCCTAATTGTTCTCCCCATCACCATAAAGCCAAGATCAAGTCATGCAAATCCCTCCTCCAAAGGTTTTCAGGTTTTTTCCAAATAAATCACTGCAGCATTCCCTACCTTCCATTCACACCTCTCCATGACCTGATTTCAAACTGCTTTTCAACTTCATGTTTAACGCTTTTGCTCATCCACTGGGTTCTAGCCTAACATGACTTCCAATATATTATTTGCTTGTTCCCTCTTCCTTATCTTTGATCACACTTTTCCCTCAAACTGGATGGCATTTCCTTTGTTTTTCATTTGTCCAAGTTCAATACGGTGTTACAACTGAGTGCATGGGTTCTATGGTCTGTCTAGGTTCAAATTTCTGCTCAGCTGCTCACTAGCTGTGTAATCATGTATATGTTACTAATATCTTAGCTTCAGTCTTGTGGTCTAATGTTTGTGTCCTTCCAAAATTCATATGTTAAAATCCCAATGCTCTTTGTGGTGGTGTTAGGAGGTGGGGCCTGTGGGATGTGAGTAGATCATGAGGGTGGAGCCCTCATAAATAGGATTAGTGCCCTTACAAAAGGGGCCCTGTAGGGCTCCCTTGTCCCTTCCACCATGTGAAGATACAGCCAGAGGTCTGTGACCCAGGATGGGGCTCTCACTTGACCATCCTGGCACCCTGACCTCAGACTTCCACTCTCTAGAACTGTGAGAAATAAAATTTGTTGATTATAAGCCACCCAGTCTCTGGTATTTTATTACATCAGCCCAAATAAACTAAGTCAAGTACCCTCACTTACAAAGTGAGTATCTATTCACTAGGTTTTTATGAAAATTAAATAACATTATCTATAGAACAGACTTAGACTATTGTTTTACACATAGTAGACACTAAATAATTATTTATAACAACAATAACAATTATAAATAATCATGTTTTGAGAGCCAACTCTTGCTCAATGATAGCCATTCTAGCATGATTGCTCCCTTTCATAACAACTCATAGAACTTTCTGGATGAATTTTTTTTTTTTTGGCACTGATGATCCCTTACCTGGGATTGCAGATACATTCATAGTCGATAAATTATTCAGTCAACCAGTCTGCAATTGTCATTTAGGGGCCACCTACTATGTAGTTGATACTTTGGACAATGAGGATACAATAGAGATTAAGATGAACAAAATCCCAGCCTATTGCTTAAAACGTGCACTATGGGACAACCTCAAAAAGAAGGGACCATAGCTGACTTCTAAATAATGAGAAGCAGTTGGTTAGCTATATAGAGATCTGTGAGAAGATCAGACAATGTAGAGAGGCAGCAAGTGCAAATGTTCTGAGTCAAAGACTAACTTGGAATGTTTTAGAAATAAAAAAAATGTCTGGTGTGGTGGCATGGGGTGAAGAGAAGGGTGGATATTAGTGAGAAGTGTGCTAGGAGAGACAGAAAGGGACAAGATCATACATAGCAGTCCGTGTCATGCTGATGATTTTAGATTTTACTTCAACAGGAAGCCATTAAAGAGCTTTGTGTGGGAGAGAAAAATGGTTAGATTAACAGTGAGATAAAGTCACCCTGGATAGTGTGTATGGAATGGCTTAGAGAATCTGGAAGTCTATCACAGTGCTTCAGATGCGGATTGACTATGGCTTGTCCTAGGTTTAACTACTATATTTGACAAATACATGATTTGCCATTTCTTCTACTAAATTGTAATGTAATGTTTGTTACTTTTTTATTTGCCCCCAAGACAACAAGCTCTCACACTTCCACATAGTAGCTATGACTTCTTTCTTATAATGAAGTAATACAGGATGAGGAAGTTAAAGCTGGAAAATACAGGTGAAAACAAGCAAGACAACTGCTCTATATTAAGATCAAAATATTCAAGAGACAGAAGGAAAAACAAGCCACTCAGTAACTCTTAACTGCTTCTATTTTTATCACTGCAAAAAAAATTTATGCACATCAAACATAAAATGCGCTTGTCAGCAAATCTATCACATTTTCAACTTTTTACAGAGCAGCTGATGTACAAAGCAGTTGGTCGTGTGCCACAAAGACTTTTAAATGACTGACTTTTGGCAAAGCCTAGGAAAATAATCACATGAACGCTGCTGTCTTCCAAAGATCAAGTCTGCTTCATGCCAGCTTGGAGAGAAAATTAAATATATAGACAGAGATTGATATTCTCTAGGAAGTCTAAATTTAGATAGAAAATATCGTGGGGTGAAGATATAGAAATCCACATTTCAACTCATTATATTTTCCCCCTAAGTGTTCCTCCTTTTGTGTTCCTTGCTGTGTGGTGGTTAAAAACAGTTTGGGAGTCAGTGACCTGAATGCCACTTACTACCTACTTGATCTTGGCCAAGTTAATTGGCTTCTCTGAGCCCCAGGTTCACAATGTATATGTAAAGTTGATAATTTATTGTAATGATAATAGCTAACATTTGTTTAGTGTATACTCTGTTCCAGATGCCATTCTGATACTTTTTCATGTATTAACTCTTTTATAGGTATAACAATATAATGAGGCAGTACTAAATGTATATCCCATTTCAAAAATGAGAAAATCTTGGTACTGAGGCAGGGGGAGAGGGAGGCTCACTTCACTTATACAAGGCATCACACCCAGTAAGTGGCAGGGTCTAGACTCAAAGCCATGATTTATGGCTTAAGATCCTGAGATATTCTCTACTAACGATTGCCTTTATCTACTATGCTGTACTGCTATAGAAAGATGCAGACTACAAGGTTCTTGTAAAGATTTAATAAGATGGTACATGTAAGGTAATCAGACCTGTTTCTGGTATAGAATAAGCATTTAATAGCTATTAGTTTTTAATACATGAAAAACAAGAATAAATGACATCTATGTAGGCAGACAAATCAAAACCTTCATATATATTTTTTAACATATAGATATTGAATATCTAATACATGTCAGACATTGTTTTGGGTGCTTTGCTATAACAGGAAACAAAAGACATAAAGATGCCAGCTGTTGCATGGCTAAAATTCTAGCGAAGGAGGAAGGATCCCACAGTAAATAATAATTATAATAAATAAATTATATTGCACATTAGGATGCAATAAGAGCTACAGAAAAAACAAATAGAAGAAGAATGGATATAGATAATCTTGAATGCCAGGGTGGTGGTTGGTGAGTGTTAATTTGAAATTATATGGAGAGTAATTGAGGTAGGCTTCATTGCCTGGGTCTGATTTGAGCAGAGGTTCATGAAGATAAGAAAATTTGGGATTTAGGTATCTATAGGAAGAGTGTTCCAAGCAGAAGGATTAGCCAGGACTAAGGATCTAAGCATGGGTGTTAGAAGAAAGGAAGCTGAGGTATGTGAAGTGAAGGGATCCAGAGTAGTAGCTAGTAAATAGGTTATGCCATTGGGAGCTAGTCATGTAGAGTTTAAGCACTTTGGCTGTTATTTTTAGTAAAATTGAATGCAAGCAGAACCACCCTAATGTGCCCTCCAGGGTACAAAAGTCTTCTGGTGTTCCTAGTTTCTTGTTTGTGAGGAAAATATTTCAACCTCTTAGACCTTCCTTGAGTTCCAAAGGACAGATTCAAATAGTTACTAATTAGAGGAGAGAGGGAACACAGAAACAAAGGAAAGGCAGTCAAGAAACAATAGTGCAGGGGGAGCTTCAAGATGGCAGACGAGTAAGACATGGAGATCACCTTCCTCCCCACAAATACATCAGAAATACATCTACATGTGGAACAACTCATATAGAACACCTACTGAACGTTGGCAGAAGACCCCAGACCTCCCAAAAGGCAAGAAACTCCCCACGTACCTGAGTAGGGAAAACGAAAACGAAAAAAACAGAGACAAAAGAATAAGGATGGGACCTGCACCGGTGGGAAGGAGCTGTGAAGGAGAAAAGGTTTCCACACACTAGGAAGCCCCTTCGGGGTCAGAGACAGTGGTTGGTGGGGGTGGGGTAGTGTGGAGCTTTGGAGCCACGGAGGAGAGCGCAGCAACGGGACAAAAAAAAACAAAACAAAAAAACCCAAGAGATTGACGAGAATCTGTTTACTCCCACTCTTGCCCTCCACATATGGGACATTGTTCTGGGGCACTCTAATGATGTTTGTTGCTATGGCAGCCATCTTTCAATAATGAGGGAGAAGCCAAGAGAATGTCAAACATTTGAACCCAGTGCCCTAATGCCTTTGAGCTGTTGAACCAGGTTTTAAACTACTTACTTCCAGGCACTATTTAGAAGCCTGTGTTACTTAAGACCCTATTAAGTTAGCTGTCTGTTACTTGCCACTGATGGCATCTTAAATGATGAAGGCAGTTTATGATCTAGCCTCTATTTATTACTTTGTCCCACTTTCACCATCGCCAACTATGGGAGTGTACCTTCTAGTCTTTTCAAATTGTCTGTAATCCCTGAAAATGTTAAGTTCTCACACCTGGATTTTTATAAAAGATAATATATGAAAAAAAAGATAAAATATGTTTCCTTCCCCTGATATATATCTTGATCATTCTGATTATCTGTCACCTGTCACTCATTCTTTAAAATTTTAATCAAAGGGTAATTTTTTATTAATGTATTTATTTACCCACAAATCCATTAACTCATTCAACACATCTTTAGTAAACACTTACAATGGTTTAATCAATGTGATAGGTGTTCAGAATAGAGTGAAAGATATAAACACCACTGTTGTCTTCAGTAAGCTCACAGTCCGGTAGAGCACCCAGACTTCAAAGAAACAATCATGTCATGATTTATTCAAGTTGAATGGTGAAAATTATTGAAACAGAAAAATATAGCACGTAAGAGGACAAATCAGGGTTAACTTAATTTAAAAGGAATTGGAGAAGGGGGTCAAATAGAGTTTCTCTGAAAAAGGAGCATTTATGTTCATATGTTAAGAGAGATGAGGGATTGCCACAAGCCAAGGAATGTGGGCAACCTCTCAAGACTGGAAAAGACACGGAAGTGGATTCTCACCTAGAGCCTCCAGAAAGAACACAACCCCGCCAATACATTGCCTTTAGCTTCCTGAGACCCTTTTCAAACTCCTGACCTCCAGAACTATAAGATGATACAGTTGTGCTGTTTTGAGCTTCTGAGTTTGTGGTAATTTGTTTACAGCAGCAATGGGAAACTAATACACATGTGTATCAGCTGAGTCCATCTCACAAGAGCAATAGTAAGGACTCTGGGAAGAGCAGGGGGGATGTTGCACTTATCTGCAGGGTCCAAGGAATCCTTCACAAGGTTTAAGGGAGGGATGACATGACTGGAGGTCTGATTAAAAGGTCCATGCTGTCTGGTGGATGGAAAATGGATTAGAAGAGCACATGCGTGGATTGCAGTAGACCTGTTACAAAGGTATTAGAGTGGTCCATGCCAGAAGTGATCGTGACAGGACCAAGGTGTGGCAATGGTGACAGAGAGAAGTGGTCACAGTGAGAGGCATTTAAGGGCTATGTTAAGTGAATTTAAAGAAAAGATGTGAATGTGTGGTATAATGGAGAAAAAAGTAATATTTTTGACTCCAAGTTTTCTGCCTTGAACAAATAGGTGGATAGAATTACTGTTTGTAGAAAGAGAGAAATCTGCTTAGGACCAGATCTAGCCTAGAGGCTTAGGGGAGATCATGAGGTAAACTCTATTAATTTTGATAAAGCTGGTAAATAGCTTAGAGGAAAATGTTCAAGGGTACCTTGTAAGTGGGTCTGGACTTTAAAAGAGCGATCAAGTCTGGGAACAAAAATTTGGCAAACAGATGGCACTTGAGACTGATGCTGAAAGCTTGGACTCTGTGCACTGGTGCTGAATTAAATCTTGGAGACAGAGTTTTGGGTGAAGTAGAAAAGAATAGCTTTATTACTTTGTCAGGCAAAGGAGGACACAGTGGGCTCCTGCCATGAAAAACTGTGTCCCAACCCAGGAGAATTTGATGAGGAATTTTATAGCAATGGTTCAAGGGTGGTATTGCTGGTAAGATTAGGGTACGTGCAGGGCCTGCACTACTCTAATCTGGTCTCAGGTAATCTTCTTGATGAGCTTCTCTGGCCCCTTTAATCTCACCTTAGGTGCTTTCTTGGCTGCTCCTCCCTTGATTAGCAACTGTTCAAATCTGCCCTTTGGAACTCGGGGAAGGTCATGGAGGCTGGAGTCTGCTCCCTGCAAACAAGAAACAAAGGACAGGAAGTTTTCCATGCCCAGTAGCCTCACAAGGTTCTGCTCAGTTTCAAGACCATGGGAGTGGTTGGTAACACCTATGAAGAGAATAGAGAGTGAGAAGAATCCCAAGATTGAGAACATCAACATTTAAAAATTTTGTGGAACAGTGTAGGCACACTACATCCTACCTGTAAGAAATCCAGAATGCTGCTGTTATTTTGCAAATAAAACTGTATTGACACACAATAACACTCTTTTTTTTTTTTTTTTTACATCTTATGTATGGCTGCTTTTGGAAGTAGCAATGGAAGAACTCAGTAGTTACAACAGAGACCCTATAGCCCACAAAACCTAAAATGTTTATCTGAATTTTACAGAAAAATTGGCCAAGCAGTGACGTAGGTGAGATATAAAGAAAGAAAATTTGGAGATGTTCAATGATAATATAAAATCCCTTTGTAACTATTTTCCTGATATCTACTTTGGAATTAATTGCTCCCCTGCCCCCATTTCCCTGTTCTCAAAGTGCTTTTCAGATACCACCAGTATTTGTCACTTTATTCTAATCAGCCTATTACTCATCTATCTTTTCTAATAAACCATGAGCTTCCTGGGAGCAGAGATGGTATGATTTTTACATCTGAATCCACAGGGCCTAACACAGTGAACACATCACATTGTAGGTGCTTTGGCCACGTTTGCTTATTGAATGAATTCATACTGCAAGGTTAGTCATAATAAATCAATAAATCCTTACTTAGTCAAGGACTTTTTGGAAGCATGCATTTCTTGACTGATAGCAAGAGGAAATTTATTGGAGTTCATGTCCTGTGTCGGTATAATAAGATAAAGTATTCAGCCACTACAAAAAATCTGCTTGATAATAATAAAGAAAGATTACACAGGCATTCTCCTGATTGTGTGTGATTGCTTTCCTCTCCAAAGCCTGCCTCCTGATCAGTTGGTGAAGAAGTCAGGCTTTTGGGAAACTGTCCAATCCTGAAGGGAAGATTTGGGCATTTTTCCCAGGGAAATATTTTCAAGAGAAAAATAAAGATTTATAAAGGTAAAAACTCAGGCAGAAGTGGAATAATATTTTGAATGCTATAGTTATAATTAATATTTTTATCAGAAATGTGTGAAGGTAACACTCAAAATATAGACACATATGAAATAGGATTCAGCAGAAGTAACTTGTTTAAAATTTCAATGACACAAAGATTTATGTTTTATACAGCTGTATCTACTTGGAGTCAACATGCAACAGATAGTTTTGGAAATTATTTACTTTTCAGATTTTTTTCTTTCTATTAAAAAACTCTTCATCTTTGAATTTGTTTTAGTTAGTGAACTTTCTATTGCTCTAAGAGTGAGATTAATGTATTCTACTTTCTTTGCATGCAACTTTTCAAAGACATGGCTATTGCAAATAGGATGGTCCAGTAATACTTCTTGTTCTTGGATATAAGAAATATTTCCCTGAAATACATCCTTTTTCTTTTTTGAAGTTATTTTTCCAGTAATTTTATATTAGTTTCTTCAGGAGCCTTTCACTGAGTATGAAGTTTGGAATAAGTTGTCTGTCACATCCCCCTAGCTAATGCCTCTATATTCCCATTGCATACTGTGCTTCTCCTTAACACTGAATTTATGTCAGATTTAATTCTCTTCTATAACTCCATCTGATTTATTATTTACATTGCCACACAATTATTGCATAATGACCTCAAATACCCATTGGACTGCAACAGTAAATATTTATTTATCTCATAATCTCAGGGTTTATCTGATGTGCCTGGGACTCATGCATGCATTTGTGGTCAGGTTCAGGTAAGCTCAGAGGCTGTGCTGATCCTGACTGGAGGTTGACCACCCGTTAGCTTATCTAGGATGGCCTTTGCCTACAAAACTGAGATAACTCTGTTCCTCGTGTTTCACCTTCTAGTGTGAGCAGGCTATCTCAGACATGTCCTCATGTCTGTGGCAGAAGAATGAGAAAGAACAAACCCAATCAGGCAAACAGTTTTCAAGTTTCTCCTTGCATCACATTTTTAAAGATTCTTTGGCCAAAGATAGTGACATGGCTGAGTCTAGAGTCGAGGGTGAGCCAGTCCCCACCCATGAGAATGGGAGGGGACTTCAGGGTCACATGGCAAAGGGTATGAATGCAGAGATGAGTGAATAATGCCATTGGTCAACTGCAAGTCTCCAATAGTGATGAGGTCATCAATAGTACAGAATTTATTTAAGCACAGACTTTGGAGCCAAACTACCTGGGTACAAATCTCAGCCTCTGTACATAAAAGCTGTGTGTAACTTTGGATGAGTTACTTATCCCCTCTGTCTTGGTTTTCTCATTTATAGAATGGAAATAGTATTTTACAATACATAGGTTTATTGTAAGGAAGAAATGTTTATTATATACAAATTTAGAATAGTATAGTTCATGGCAGAATAGTTCATGGCACAAAGAAAATGCTTAATAAATTTAGTTATTCTTATTATTATTAATAGTAGTATTAGCAGTATTTTTGCTTAGAGTTGAGGCTCAAGAATTAGATTTTGAATTAAATTATGGATGATATATAGGGAGTATTGAAGTGTGTATTAGAATAAAACTTGCTTCCTATACCAAATTCTAATTTTAGTAGCTAAGCATAATGAAAGATTAAATCCTGTTCATATAACAGTGCAAGTGTTTCTAATCAAGAGTATCTTTCGGGCTTCCCTGGTGGCACAGTGGTTGAGAGTCTGCCTGCCAATGCAGGGGACACGGATTCGTGTCCCTGTCCGGGAAGATCCCACATGCCGCGGAGCAGCTGGTCCTGTGAGCCATGGCCGCTAAGCCTGCACGTCCGGAGCCTGTGCTCCGCAACTGGAGAGGCCACAGCAGTGAGAGGCCCACATACCACAAAAAAAAAAAAAAAAAGAGTATCTTTCCTCTATGCATCTAACCTGGAGTCTAGCCAAAACAAGTGCTCAGTGAAAATTAATCCTAGTATATGTAAGAGGTAATATTTCCATTTGATATCTACAGTCTTGAAGACAGTGGTGGTGTCATGGACAATGTAATCGCATATCCAGACCCTCATTCAGAAAATAAGAACCACATACCCAGCTTCTAGGGAGGCTTCCAGCCAACAACCCTAAGCTGTCAACCCTCCCTGGGGACCATCTCATCTGAAGAGAGCTGCTTGCCATGTCACACTCTTTCTTGTGTGGCCAGCATCCAATGACTGATCAAAATAGGTATATAAAGACCTGACCTTCCTACTATAACATGGAATAGCTCTTCAGCATTGTCCCATCTACAGAACTGTTCACAGGGTTGACAAAGTCTTCCACAGAAACTGCATCACAAATTTACATCTCCCTCCTCAATTTTTCTTTTGTCCTCTACGTTCCACAGATGTTGACTTCAAGAGGACCTTCAATAACCCTCCTGAACCCAAATTTCCATCCCAGAGTCAGCCTCCTGGAGAATCCCACCTGCAAAATGTTGTATGAAAACTCAATGGACCATCTTAAGTGAGAGTCTGGAATGTACACAGTGCTACAAGCAACAAGTTTGAAGCACAGGGTTTTTTTTGTTTGTTTGTTTGATTTAATCTACAATGGTCAACTAATCATGAAAAAAAAAAGTTTCCTTGAAGTAGCTTTGCATATTACACTTTTTTTAATGGTTTGCTCCTGATTCCTTTTCCCTCATAGAACTTTACTGAGAACACATTACTACTCTTTCAATATGCTTTACATTCACAAATAGGTAGGTTCACACTTTTTCCATCTTTGTTACCACACTGCTTTTTTCAATGTATTGTACTTCGTGAGTGTATACTGAATAAATTGATGACTAACCATATTAACAAACTAACATAAAGATGAATATAGGGTTCTTACTCATGAAGACTATTTTTTACTCTCAACTTTTTTTTGAGGTATAAAATTATGCTTAGATCCTGAAATCAAAACACTAAAATAATGACAGTCTGGAGGCTGCCTCACATACAAGAAATCCTCAACCATTAGAAAGTAGCAGAATTTTAGAAAATAAATTGAAAAAAAGAGAGAACTGGTAGCAATGTCAGACTTATGAAAAGGAGGTAATGTAATAAAGAAGCACTTAAGTAAGCAATTACACCAAATCACAAAAGGCATTTTGACTTGCTACTTGGAAATGCTATTTCATATTGACTTTTGCATTAGAAGATGTGGCTGCTGACAGTCATGTATTTGAAGATTATGAATGCTAAGTAGAAAGGTTGGGTTTGTTTTTGGATTTTCATAGTAGGATGCTGCTACCTTTGGGTGTGTTGAGAGATAGCCATCTGCATTGCGTGGCTTCTAGAAACCCTGGGTTCATCTACCATATTCTTCATGGCCACACATCATCCATGACATCATTGTGATAGCATGAAAGTACACAATTCAATCAAACCTTTCCACTGACTAAAGTCTTTCACAGATTCCTCATTACCTGCAAGATAAAGTTGAAACTCTTTAGCACGGTGAAAAAGATGCATCAGAATTCGACCCATTTCATTTTATGTTCCAGTGATACCAAATATCTTATTTGTTTTAACTTAGCCAACAGTTCTTACCATTTCTTCTGGTAAAAAACATTTATATTTCCTTTGGCAAAAGGAACTACTCATTTAAAGTGTTTTTTGGGGAATTGTCACTCTCCGTCCTGCCTGCCCCACTACAAAGAGAAGCATTGACCTAAGCAGGCTATGGGCTTTATTCAAGGTGAGCGCATGGGGTTCAAAGACATCAATGAAAACTGGTACATGGCCTTGGGAAACGTAGAATCTTTCTTCTTCTAGCTTGGCAACCATTAGAATATAGGCTTAGAAGTACAAATCATATTTTTCATCAGATGAAGTAATCTTGCTTGTTTGAGAATAAAGCCAAAATAGTGAGAGAAGGGCCAAGAAAGAGAGAAGGAGGGCATAGAGAGATGATAGATGATAGATAGATAGATAGATAGATGATAGAGTAGAGAGGGAGAGAGAAAGAGAAAGATGAAATCGCTGACAACATTGCATGAGACTCTGGATTCATCATGCCTAGATTCTCCCTCAGATTGTCTTTAAATTTTTTTTTTTTTTGGTACGCGGGCGTCTCACTGTTGTGGCCTCTCCCGCTGCGGAGCACAGGCTCCGGACGCGCAGGCTCAGTGGCCATGGCTCACGGGCCCAGCCGCTCCGTGGCATATGGGATCTTCCCGGACCGGGGCACGAACCTGTGTCCCCTGCATTGGCAAGCGGACTCTCAACCACTGCGCCACCAGGGAAGCCCGTGTCTTTAAATTTGATGCAATAAAATACCTGTAAACTTCATCTGATTAAGCTTACTTTCTGACATTAGAACCTATATGAGGCCTCATACAGTCTACAACATTTATTATCTCAGAGAAATTGTACAATCTCCTTGCTCTGCGTGGAATGCTTTTTCAGTCTTTTGACTATTTGATCAATTTCTATTCATTCTTCAAAACTCAAATGAAATGTCAACATATCTGAGAAAGTCTTTCCTTCCCCTTCCTGCCCTCCATCTAAGCTGAGAGTTGATCATTCCTTCCTCTGTGCTACCTCTGTCTTCTGGTTACTCTTTTACTGACCACATTAAAAGATAACAGTGATATCTTTGCTTACATGTCAGTTTTTCCAACTTATTTGGAAAATCTTTTTAAGTAAAAGTTGTGACATTTTTCCATCCTATCATTATTATTCCTACAGCCTGGCAGAAAGAAAATGTTTATTAAGATGCAATGAGTGAAATCTGGACTTTACTAAGTTGTGTATTAATTTATGTTTATATTTAAATTTATAATATATTTTTATATTAGGCCTCATACAGCTACCTAACAGGTGCAAGGACGCTTGCTAAGCACTGTGTGTGCATAATGAAAACAATGCTTTGGATATGAGTACTGCTATTTATTTTAAAAATAAGCCGGCTGAGGATCAGAGAGATTTTTGTGCAATTTTTCCAAGTTTCCAGGATTCAAAATCAAAGTGTCCAATGCTAGGTCCTGACTCTTCATAGCTAAGCTATTGTGCATTTCACATGAGCAGGATCCCTCAAGATTTAGCCAGGTTAACCAGCACGCAGGCATACCACTTCAATGGCACCAAGTGACACAAGCTTTGCTGCTTCAGGAAAGGGAGTAACTCCGTCAGTGGGTGTGGGAGTGCATTTATTTTTTATTGCTTTTAAACATGTTAGCACAAATTTAGCAGATTATAACAGTACCATTTATCACCTCACAGTTCTGTAGGTCAGAAGTTGAATCAAGTCTAAACTAGGTTCTCTGCTCAGGGTCTCACATTCACAGTATTGGCCAGCTTTCATTCTTATGTGGCGGCTCTGCTTCTAAACTCATTTGTTGTTGGCAGAATCCAGTTTCTTACAAATGTGAAACTGAGATCCAAGTGTTCTCACTGACTCTTGGAGGAAGGTCATCATCAGCTCCTAGAGGCCACTCGTCGTTATTTACCCCAGGATTCCCTCCATCTTCAAAGTCGGCAGTGAAGAATTTTCCTTTTGTCAGACCCTCCTCACATTTCAAATATCTTTTTTTCCTGGAGGATTCCTGTCTCTTTGAAGGTCTTACCTGATTAGTTTGGGCCCACAAAAGATAATGTCCTTATTTTAAAGCCAAATGATTTGGGAATTTAATTATATCTGCAAAATCCCTTGACAGCAGTACCTAGATTAGTAATTGATTAAGTGACTGGGAGAGGATATATATTCACTAGAGGTTGGGAATCTCAGGGAGCATCTTAGAATTCTACTTATGGGGTAATACCTAATTTTATGAGAATAGGATTTATATTTCCCTATTGATATCCTTCTTCCATGGAACCTCTTATGTGATCCATAATTCCTCAAAAATCACTGACACAATCTGCAGTTTCTCTTAGTGCCAGATGGGGACGCTAGATAATATAAATGCAAGTCCTGCTTTGTCATCAGACCCTGCCATCAGATTATGACCATAGCCATCAGAAGTTAGCATTCCCTTCTGAGTGGTAGACCAGAGTACAGAAAGAAGTGATCAGATTTTGATGATCTGGAAAAAACAAGATAATAATAAGTGGAGGACATGTTGGTGTTTAGCCTTGACAAGAAAAAGTGAATTGGAACTTTGAAAGGCATCATGGTAAAATTGAAATATAGAACTAATCTCAGAAGTAATCGTTTCCCAGCAACTACCTCTTGTTAACACATGGCCTTCTTCCCACTGGGAGAAACACACTTTCTGGAGTCACTGAAGTAAAGTGGAAACCGCAAAACTATGTCACATCAACTTTCTTGCCATTCAGCCTTTTCCCAATCCATCATGAAACAAAAATCCAGTGATATTTCTGCGTATGTTTACTTCCTACTACATAACATGTGGTAAGAATAAAATACAAGAGTTTGCGTATTTGAATTAATTAATTTAATCGCTTTGAACCATTACATAGATTTCAGAGGCAAATCACCTTCTTAGCGGTTCCATTATTTTCAATTATTCTTTTGGTCATCCTCTGATTATCTATATAGTTTTTAGACTTAAACTACCTTCTTTCATTCACATAGCTTCCACAAATTTTCTGCCTTCTATTAATACACATTAGGCAACCCCAAAAAGGTACTGAAAACAACTTCACTTAGACTAGAATTGCTAATGAAAAAATGCTGACTTGACTCAGCAGCATGGCAGCAAATGTTACAGTTACTTTCAAGTACAAAAACTTTCAAGAAGAGTAAAGTGAGAAAAAATGCATAAGTTACTTGTCTCCAACATGGTGAGAATTCAAATTTAATGTGTATACCTAGAACTGATCCCTTTGGCATTGGATACTAATTTGATTATACCTTTGTTCAATCGATTTAGGTGCACAGATGATTGAAAAGTAGGTTCACTTAATTTGCACAAGGTGAAAAGGATAGATGCTTAGAAGCAATAATATGATTCTACCTTGAACTACTTAGTTTCATGAATGAGCTGAATATAGATTCATATATATATATAGAAATGCATATGAAATATTTATCATGTAAAATATATTTTATTTATTATTTATATATCTATATCTATATTGGAATAGGCCAAATTATCAGGCTAGCTTCACTGTGGGCAACTAACTAGAGTTTAATCCTGCTAGTGTGGAGAACACTCTTTGGAGTTATCCTACCTGAGGGTCAAGGGATTTGAGGTTTTTATGTACCAAGTCCCATTAATATATGAGTGAAGGCTGACTCATGAGGTAAGATGGGTAAAGTCCCCACAGGCTCCAGAAGCAAGAATAAACTCTCAGGCAAAATAAAATATATAACAGCTGCATTTGGAGGTCAAGCATGGGTTTGTGCTGAAGTGGTATGGGCACTATAATATGAGTAGGACACCAAAATCAAGAAGAGCCAGAGAATGAGTTCAATCCAACATTATTATTATTATTATTATTATTTTTGGCGGTATGTGGGCCTCTCACTGTTGTGGCCTCTCCCGTTGCGGAGCACAGGCTCCGGACGTGCAGGCTTAGTGGCCATGGCACACGGGCCCAGCCGCTCCACGGCATGTGGAATCTTCCCGGACCGGGGCACGAACCCGTGTCCCCTGCATTGGCAGGCGGACTCTCAACCACTGCGCCACCAGGGAAGCCCCCAACATTATTTTATAATGAAAATGATTAGGAGCTGGAAAAACATATCCAAAGTGCTACCAGTAGGTTTATATCTAAGAGCTCAGAATCAAGACAGAGAAGAAAGAGGTAACAGGTGACCAGAAAGGAGCACCCAGTGCTTTTGCTATGGCCATCTATCTCTTCTTGAATGAGCATGTATTATTTGAACAAGTATGGCTGACATAGGAAAATAATTTTTGAAAAGCTAGATGGGACCATGTCTTGAAATTTTCTTCCTCTCTTACCACTCTAGTCCACCTTTCTGGAACGTAGAGTGCCCTGATATTTTCCTTTTAAATGACCTGCCCAAGAGTAAACTTCTTACTTTCACTTTCACTGATCTCACTAAATTAATGCACTAAATGCACTAAATAAATTTTCCCTCCATGACCAAAACACACTGTGCTTACTCTTTTCACTGTCAGTTTCCTTGGTTCCCATGTGCTTCTATCTTTGTCTCCCAGAGAGTGGGCCAGATCCTCAATGGTTAGAACATTTGTGTGAATCCTTTAGTCACATATAAGGTTAACTCTGGCACCTTATGTCAGAATCCCCTTTGCTCACTTGCTCTCTGGTTGGGTAAATAGTACAGAGCAGCTTGGACAGAACTCTGCTCTGGGTGGTTGGAGCAGGCATTGTGGTGAGTCCCACCTCACCTGATGTTGGGATACATAGAAAGAACGGACAAATATAAAACAGATTCCTGAAGGACTGCAAGATTACAGCCAGGTCTGGCTATCCAGGTGGGGGTCATGTATTTTTTCCATTTGTTGAGCAAATATTATTGCAAGCCATTTCTGATCTCACCAAGCACTGGGAATTTAAAATGTAAAAACAGTATTGAAGGAGATGTACAAACAGAAAGTCAACAAAGAAAGGTTTAAATAGGGGCTAAGACAGAGGTGAATAGAAGTAGGGTAGTGCATATTATAAGCATTTCGGAAGCCCTGAATATGTGGCTTTAGTGGCTACTTCCACGTTCTTGTCCAAGCAGGCAGAACTATGTAGCCCTTCCTTGAGTCAGGAAACTCTCCTCCCCACCCTCACTTGAACCTGTTAACAAGTATTAAGGTTTCAGAAACCTAACAGTAGCTATGTATATTCTTCAAATGTTCAAGCATAATTAAACTAAATCTTGTAAGCAAGAAAAAACATCAAAAAGCTTCATCCTATACCTTTCCCTTCTCTACATACTACTTACATACATACTTTCACTAATTTTTCATCCTTTGTGTTCAGAGCAAGCCTCTGACATTATCTCCTCAATGATAGATATCATCAAAATGCTCAGTATTTGATTAATTATTTTTCTTTGGAATGATTCTGCTACTTTATCTTTCTGGTCTATAAAGTTTTATGTATCTTTGAAGAGATCCTAGATTTTCTTAAAATGTAAAATATAGGTGTCTTTAGGTCTTTTATCTGTTTGGATTAAGCTCAGCTACAAGAAGCAGAAAAAACAAAATAAACTAGCTTAAATAAGCTAAAATGTATGTCATTAAAGTTGGAAGCTAAGTATAAAAAATTAGTAGCTCCATTTTTTTTATCTTATGGTTCTACTTTGAGATGCTAGCATTTTTAATGTAACTTTAGAATCCAGCATGGATGCTGGAGCCCCATCCATTAAGATTATCTTTTAGCCAACATGAAGGTAAAAAGAATAGAGGGCAGGTTCTCTTTCTTCAAGAATACATTTCACAAGGTAGATTCACCCCATCCACATGCATTCTGTTGGACAGCAATTAGTCACAAAGTCATATCTAGCTGAAAGGAAGGATGAAAATCTGGTCTATTTTTGCAGATTATCATTTGCCTTTCTAAAAGAAGAAAAATGTGTACTTTATCTCTAAGGCAGAAGGGGACAATGGGGACTGTGCAAAGTTTTCAATGTTGGGCTCATTTCCAACACGCAATAGAAAAATTTCCAGTTAAAATACAGCAGATTAAAAGAAGTTTTGCTCTACTGTTCCACCTTGAAACAAATAGAGGAAGAGGGTATATCAACTAACTCAGTAGGCAAAACTTAATAATAAGAAAACAAATAACCCAGTAATAAATGGGTAAATGACGTGAACAGATACTTCACCAAAGAAAACATATAGCAGGCAAAGAAGTACATGAAAATATGCTTAACATAATTAGTCATCAGGGAAATGCAAGTTAAAAACACAATGAGATATCACTAAAACTTGTTAGAATGGTAAAAAAAAAACCACAAAAAAAACACACAAAAAAACAGAAATAAAATCCTGACAATCTTAAGTGGTGACAAGGATATGGATCAATTAGAATACTAACACATTGCTGATACAGATGCAAAATGGGACAGCCACTTTGGGAGCTAGTGTGCCAGTTTCTCCTCAAGGTAAATATGCATTTCTCATGCAACCCAGAGTTTCCACTCTCAGGTGGAATCTAAATGAAATAAAAATCTATGTTCATGTAAAAGCCTGTACATGAATGTTTGTAGAATATTCATAATCACCAAAAAGTGGAAACAAACCAAATGTCACTCAGCTTGTTTCTTAATTAAAAAAAATAAATAAACTCTGGTACACCCATGCAATAGAACAAAAAAATTACTTATATAAGCAACAAAACAGATAAATCTCAAATGCCCTATGGTAGATGAAAGAAACCGGCCCCAACAGGCTACATGCTGTATAATTTGCTTTATGCAACATTGTGGAAACAGCACAACTGCTTCAGAGACTGAATTAATCATTTCAAGGAGCTAGGCATTGAGGAAGATTTGATTAAAAAAAAAAAAAAAAAGAACAGGAATTTGTGTGTGTGTGTGTGTGTGTGTGTGTGTGTGTGTGTGTAGTGGAAGTGTTCTATATCTTGACTGTGGTAGTGGTTACGTGCCCATATATGCTGGTCAAAAGTCAGAGAACTGTAAACTATACTCTCTAAATTGTACTGTATGTAATTATACCTTAAGTAAAACATGTAAAGTAAAATTTAAAAAAACTAAATCAATTTTGAGGCAAAGTTAGAATAAGGGTGTCACCATAACACCCAAAATCTCTCAGCTGGTTAAGTGCACGATGGCAAAAAGCAGATTAAGTGTATTCTGACCCAGTACATTTTTCTGTTAGGTAAGAATTACTCAGGGCAGTAATCAGATTAAGATCAGAGGAAAAATAGAGTTATTTTGCAGAAACTATATTGTTGAGAGAGAGAGAGAGAGAGAGGAGGGTAGGGAAAAAGATGTGGTAAAAAATCAATAAAATATAGCAGAGTTGAGAAATTTTCCTTTTAAAGGACAGTCTGGTAGCAGTTACTGGAACATGGAACTGATTAAATCAAATATATTATAAGTCTACTATTTTTTTTAAAGAGAGTTGTACTGGCAAGACACAACAAACCTAGATGAAGAATTCTTATAAAAAGTTATTCTTAAGCCTCAACAATTCTTGAACGAGAAGGGAACAGAAAAAAAGCAGTACAGTTCAAGGAGAGTATATTCCCTAACACTCTCTTCAAATGTAGTAAAGGAAGATAACTGAAAACAAAAACACATCAAGAAAATGGAGCTGAGGACCATGAAGAAGTATAGATGAAGAAGAACTTTCCTGAGGACACAATCATAACCTAATTGAGAAATAAGACCATACCAAAGGTAGAGGAGACTCAGTGCCTGCCCAGTGGAAATTAAAAATTGCTAAGGAGCAGTGACTAGAGTGCACCTCCCATTTATCCTTTCTCTGTTCTGTGTTAGGAGTCTGGGAATGATAACTAGGCTTTTTGTTTATAGTACTCTGGACCAAGTGAAGAATTTCTGGGCTTAAAGTAGCAATTATTTTGCAATATTTAGAGATTCCAGACTTTGACCATGATGAGCTTATTGGCTTGAACTTGGAACTTGACTGGCCTCCCTTTGGAAAGGGATAGTTATGCACTATGTGTGGGAAGAAGGGAAGAATGATTGACCAAAAGAACAATCTGTGCCAGAGACATAACTCTAAACACACATTATATCTGATCACCCACATTTTTCTATCCTCTTTGCAGTTAGACAGGACTATGTGACTATAGCTGACTGATGGGCTGTGAGCACAGTGAGAATATGCTCAAAGCATGTAAGAGCCTAATGCATGATCATATAGCTGTCTCTCCCTCTTTCATGAAGCCCCAGATGTTCTTGTATTTCCATTAATGCAGTTACAAAGTGGTATATCATATATCAGCTGGTCCCTGTGTGAGTGAATCAGAACCTACCCTCTCCTCTCCTAATCAGTATCAGCCAGCAATGAATACGCATTATAATGAAAATAAACTTTACTTTCAATAAGCCCCATAGCAATATCTAACTATCCTAACAAAACACCTTGCAATCCCCCAAATCATTATGTCCCAAATGTGCATAGTATTAGAAAATGAATTACAGATTTCTTGAAAGTGCATCTAGACAGAGGAGTTCTTCTAACTAGAGAAGTATATATTTATTTAAAATATTTCTTGAATGCAGGACATCTCTATTTGATACTTGAGTTGATTATATGACCAGGTTTTTTGCGATCATACTTGTGTCCCCTTCACTAAAAAATCTTCTAACTACAACAGCCCACTCTATCTCTGTTTCCTGCATATCTTTGGATTTTTTCTCTAGTGCTCGTTTTGTTACTTAGTCACATAAAGCATTCTACAGTTTATGTATATTCTGAAAATGAGGATGGTTTGTCTTTGTCCACTGAGACTAAAAACTCTTTGAGAGGAGACCCATTTCTGATACAGGAACATGCTCCAACTCAGCTAGAAAGAATTACACTGCAACAAATATATAGAAAATGATGCTATGCTGCTCAATCAAAGTGAAACAAAGTATAGTTCTTCAAAAGGAAGAGTATTCAAACTGCATGTAGATGGTGACCTCTTTCTTAAATGCATCTGGCTTTAGCTGTTAAATCTGAGACAGGTTTTCACCAGTTTTCTGAAAAAAAAAAAGAGAATCCATCCCAGAAAGGAAATTCCAAATGCTTTTCATACCAGACCTTTGGATTGATTTAATGCATTCAAGAATGCAAAGTTCTCATGTATTGTGTAAATATACTGAGAATCCATGAGGATTTGCCACCTATAATTTGCGTTGATTTATCTAGTGAGCTTTGAGAAAACAGACTGTTTCCTCTAAAAATATGAAGCCATAGAGTATGAATTAAAAAGACAACCAATCAAAGGAGCCACATTTACTTACACACCCAGAAAAAGATAGATACAATAAACTATCATTAAGTGAGCATTTACTGTGTATCAGAAACTGTGCTGATGTCATCACAATCATTTATTATTAAAATAATCCTGCAAGGTAAATGATATTATTGTCACTTTCAGATCAACTTAACAAAGAAAAGTTTGCATATACCTCACGTATCTCAGTGTACTGCATCAGATTTTGGATTCACCAAGCCTTCAAAATCACATGAGCTAATTCCTTTAAATATATCTCTCTGTCTTGCTCTATCTCCATCTCTCTGTCTCTGTCTTTCAACCTGGTTTCGCCTTGCTGCTTATAGTAAAATGTGAGAAGTTTCCTTCTATGACTAGATTGTTTAGTATTTTATTCATGAATAGATATTGAACTTATTATAAGACTTTCCTGTATCTATTTAAATTATCATGTAATCTCCCACTTGATTGTATTAAATGTTACATTACATTGACTCATTTTGGAATGTTATATAGGTACCCATCTATTTCTGGTATAATCTCCATTTAGGCATAGTGCATTACCCTTTTAATATAATGCTAAGTAAGATTTGTTAGTATTTTGATGAGGATTTTTGCATCTATGTTTATTAAGAATATTAGTTTATAGAACTACTTTCTTATAATATTTTTGCCAGGTTTGCTGTGAGAATAATGCTAGCCTCATTAAATGAGTTAGGAAGTTCTTCCTACTCTTCTATTTTTTTTAAAATAAATTGTGTATTATTACTAATTTAAATGGTTGATATAATCCATCAGTGAAGCCATCTGGGTCTTAGATTTTATTGTGAAATGATTTTCAATTATGACTTCAATTTATTTAATAGACATAGGGCTATTATAAATTCGAAAATGTCATCTATTGTCAATTTTGTTAATTAGTATCTTCAAGAAACTTAAACACTTTAACTTGCTCAAATTTTCATCATAGAGTACTCATCATATTCTCTTATTACAGTTTCAATGTCTGCAGACTCTGTAATGATGCCCCTTCTTTCATTCCTGGAAGATAACCACAGGATGGGTCTCTGCACCAACTACGCCCACTGTGAGTAAGACGTGATGAACTACCTGACTACCAGGACCCCCACTTTTGATTAACAGGACACAAAGTTGTCCTGAATCCACAGGCATTAACATGATTTCAGAGCCATTGTCTAATACTTCCCCTTAAATCTGGGTATATTTTTTTAATGCATGATCACTCTAGTAAATGGCCAAAAATCCCTTGGGGAAGGTTTAGAGGATAATTTATGTGCTTACCTGTGGCAACGGTGCAAGATTCTTCCTTAAGGGGATTTGTCATATCCTTCATTCAAGGGATTTTTCTTTTTTTTTTTTTTTCTGTGAATTAATTTGCGTTTAACTAGGTCAGATTCTCTGACTTTCTACTATGGAAATTCAGGCATGTTTTGGTTACTAGACCTAGAGTTTTCCCTATTTTTAGATCAAGAAACAGTCTAGTAGGCTATTTAGACTGCTTTGAAGATGACATGTACATGGCTCACAAGTTTACTGAGATGTCATACAAATGAGATTTGTGGTGTATTTTCCCTCTGGCATGGGGGTAGCTCTCTATAGGGAAGCTTTGCGGCTGATGGTTACTGGACAATAGTCAAAAGAAGTGCATACTCTTCAAAAGACCAGCAAGATGAACACACTGGAACCATTTTCTCATCCCTTTATAAATATTTACTCATCAAGCCTGACATTAAATAGGTGAAGAAATTCCTTAAAGTCAAGCAGAAGTCAAACCAGTTTTTTTCTTAATCCCTAACACAACTCTTAAAAAAGTGTTAACCCATTACTGTGAAACAGTTCAGGGAAGACATACTCAGAAAAGTAAATTATATTGTTTCACTTTGAACAGTGGAATCACATAGTAGAACTTCACATATTTACACAGCTGAAGTTAAGTTGGGCAGAACCTAGCAAAACCATGAAGTATAAGGGGTATTACTTTTGTATCTCTCTGTCTTTTTCTCTTTCTTTAAATCTTCCCCATTCCTACACTCACAGCCTCTGAAGAAAAAAACAATTTTTGTCCTATTTTTTCTCTTGGTTGTGCATGCTAAGCCAGAAATCTAACAAAATTCCTTAACCTTTCTTTGTAATCCTATCCCTAATTGTATCCATTTTAGGATATAAGAGCTTCCCCTGTTTTTTGTCTTCTGCAATTGCATTAATTCAAGCTTTTATTATCTATGAATGTGTGCCTGCCATAGCTTTCCAACTGCAATGGTTTTCCAACTCCCTTCTCTGCCCCAACCTTGTCCAGAACAATTTATTTTCCACACTGTAGCCAGTGAGATTGTTTATGATTAGATTATAGCAACTGTAGGCTTAGAAATGGTTCACTGGCTGCCCTTGTCCCTCCAGAGTTCAGACTCGGGACTGAGTTGGTAGATACCTATCTCCTGGGCTTCATCTCAGTTTCCCTCTCACAAATTTTATCTTGAGGAAATGAAGGAATGAATATATTACTTCAAAAAAGCCATTCCCAGTAACCTATCTAACTCTTGTTCATCCATCAAAGATGAAACACGTTTATGGGGAGGCACTTTATTATACTGTGGTTCACCTCCCTTATATATTATGTGCCTATATTGGAGGTAATGCTAAGGCTATTTTTTATACCGGCGTCAGGCTACCTCTATAAAGACAGTACTCCAAGTACCAGGGTTTATATTATACCATGTGGGTCTCAGCAAAGATTTAGGACCCAGCAATGGCCTGAACCTCAGGCAAAGCATGCACCACAAGTATAGTAACCAGCCATCCTAGTTTTCCAGGTCAGTCTGGTTTATATGTAATACTCCTACATAAATAATAATAATTCCCCTTTTCCCCTTGGAAATATTCTAGTTTAATAAAGTATGTGATCACTTTTGCTATAAGGGGGCATTTTAGCAAAAACAAAATTACTCTTGCTTTAGCCATATTATAAGGTTTTTAGGGTACGTGCTGCTACAGAATGACCTTGAACTATGCAGGAACCTGTCTTAATGCATGTATTGCCTTGGAGTCTTAGAAGATATAGGAGGCTGAGTTTTGCTTCTGCTCAAGAATACTCATGAGGATCTCATTTTAAATTATTAGCACCAGGATTTGGTAAGCAGCACTAGGATGACTGCCCATGATTCCACTCTTCATTTAGGGCAAGGTGAGAATTACATAAGGAAAAATTTTGGTTTAGAATCAGAAATTTTGGTTTAGAATCCTCATAGAATTATGGGGTGACTTCTAAGTGATACTCTTGTATTATAGGGGAACATTCAGACATATCCTTAGACCTAGAGACTTTATGAAATTAGAACAGGAAGCAAAGATGAAAATTATTCATGGGAAGCTGTGCTGGATGATAATAAACTGTCCAGGCCTGGGTTAGATGTTTAGTTAATGGAAAAAAGTCTCCTAGTGGGATTATCTAACCCAGGTTGGTAGATAAGATCTATTTGAACAATGGGTTCATTTGGATGACTTAGAGCTTATTAATTGAGGGCTATAGTGAAAATAAAAATGCCATGGGCAGTAAGCAAAGGGGAAGTAAAATGAAAGAAGAGATTCTAATATGATAAACAAAGGAAAAAACAAAGATGCAGCAGGAGAAAAACACTCCCTGATGCCTGGAACTTCCAAAAAGAGGGGGCAGCCAGTGTCTTAAAGGGAGGTTGGAAGATTTATTCTTTGATCGGCCCTTCAAGGCACACACTTCATGAGCATACCTAGCAGGTTCAGTACAGGAATCTACTCTACAATTTCCCCAACTGAAATCCACTTGTGATGAGGCAGTTTCATGGGCCAATGCTATCTACAGTCAGAGTTACTGATAGCTGCCCCCATGGCCTAGGACAGCTCATCCAACATTGTAGAGGTTATGCCATTAGCCAGAGTCTAGGCACAATGAAGAAATGAGATCTGAAAAACACAGAACATGGAAGGAAATGGAAACTGCTAAATTTTAAATAATCTTGATGTGAGATAAAAGTATCTGATCTGGGCTGTTGTCCCAGTGACCTGGGTTCCTAAAACTGAAATGTTCTCAATTTAGCAATAAGATTTTTAATGCTATTAACACAGCATACCTTTTTGTGAAGGGCTGGATAATAAGTAATACAACAGTATAAGGTCTCTGAATACAGTACTTAACTACAATGCATAAATAAATGGATGTGAATGTGTTTCAATAAAACTTTATTTACACAAACAGGTGGTTGTCCTACAGGGTCATAGTTTCCCATAGCTACTTTAAGAGAAAGAGTATGCTTCAGTGGCTTTCCCCATATAGATATGGTAAGAGCTTTCTGTCCAAATCAACCTCCTATTGAGATATTTTTAAAAAGTCAATTAGTAACTGTAGTTTATAAATTTTGGAAACCTGACATAGATTGACTAACATCCTAACAAGGGTAAAAGACCAAAACAAACTAACAAACCTTTTTTTCTATTTTCCTTTGCACAAATACTACTAATTATTTGAAAAGATATTTAGCAATACCAAATACTGGGTTCTGAAAGTACAATTCAGCTCTAGTTTCTGGAGATCATCTTATTTTTAAATTATGTGATCAGGACTTTAGTGTCACAATAATTTTCTATGTGTTGCAACCTCATTTGACTTTAAAAGTATGACTTGGCATTGAATTAAAACAAATTCTTATACTGTGAAATAACTATAGCCATTCCAGAAAGAAGCAGCCCAACCATCAGAAAACCCGTGTTTGGCTGAATATAAGCAAAACAAGAAACTGGAGAGGACTTTAATTGTTTTGTACCTTTAGGTGAAAAGGCTAAGATATTTAATTTAGAGCTTTAATTTTTTGATATTTTGAAATCTTGGGCTTTAACTTACAAGGGGATTTAATCTTTGGATTTTATGGTGTTCATGGACATTTCATAATAAGCATGGGTTTATATTAAAATTTGGAACATTCCCTATGTCAGTATCATTGAACTATCAAAATACTATTATTTGATTTCATTGAGAAACCTCTAAAAGCCAATATTGCACAAGTAGTTGGATATACTTTGACATAGGGAACAGGATAGCAATAAAACCCTGTTCAAATGCTTGGGATGTTCTCTGAGAACCAAGTCAAACCAAGAGGTGCTTATGTGGTCATATTACTCAAATCTTAGGTCAGAAATCAGAACAATTCACCTAAGAATATGCACCAAGAGGAAGAGGCGTGATGTTCTCCAAGCTGCTGAATCACACATTTCCTTCTGAACTCCTGTTATTCATGCTGAAAGCAAATCTCTTACGTAAGCAAAAATAAATAAATCATTGCTCCAAGCCAACTTTATTTTTTAACGTCTTTATTGGAGTATAATTGCTTTACAATGGTGCGTTATTTTCTGCTTTACAACAAAGTGAATCAGCTATACACATACATATATCCCCATATCTCTTCCCTCTTGCATCTCCCTCCCACTCTCCTTATCCTACCCCTCTAGGTGATCACAAAGCACAAAGCTGAAAAAAAAAAAAAAGCACCGAGCTGATCTCCCTGTCCTATGTTGCTGCTTCTCACTAGCTATCTATTTTACATTTGGTAGTGTATATATGTCCATGCCACTCTCTCACTTCGTCCCAGCTTACCCTTTCCCCTCCCTGTGTCCTCAAGTCCATTCTCTACCTCTGCGTCTTTATTCCTGTCCTGCCCCTAGCTTCTTTAAAAACATTTTTTTGTTTTTTAGATTCCATATATATGTGTTAGCATATGGTATTTGTTTTTCTCTTTCTGACTTACTTCACTCTGTATGACAGACTCTAAGTCCATCCACCTCACTACACATAACTCAGTTTCATTTCTTTTTATGGCTGAGTAATATTTCATTGTATATATGTGCCACATCTTCTTTATCCATTCATCTGTCGATGGACACTTAGGTTGCTTCCATGTCCTGGTTATTGTAAATAGAACTGCAATGAACATTGTGGTGCATGACACTTTTTGAATTATGGTTTTCTCAGGGTATATGCCCAGTAGTGGGATCACTGGGTCCTATGGTAGTTCTATTTTTAGTTTTTTAAGGAACCTGCCAAGCCAACTTTATTTTATTTACAAGGCATCCATGTGCCCTGATTAACTAAATGCACTGTACAAAAGAATCTATTCTTGAAACAAGTTTTCCTTCAACCCCCTTGGAGTACTGTACTGGAGTACTGTACTGGAAGCCTCCTTATGGGCTGCCTTTCCCCAGGCATTGCTTTCTTCTTTCTTTGAATCACAGAGGCTTTGATTAGCATCAGTCCTTTGAGGATATTTCTCAAGGAGATTTTTTTTCTATTTTTTCTCTGTTTTTTCCCCACTTCCCCCAAGTTTGTATAGGTTACTTAATAGTGCAATTAATTATTGTTTTATGACCAGATGAAAGGTTTTTTGTTTGTTCTTTCTTCAGGTTTTTTTCCTGGTTTAGGGAGATGATATGAATCACTTTTTCTTCCCGAAAGGAGAATAAAGTGGACTTTGATAAAGGTCAGGAAAAGAGAGTTGGAGGGAGGGAAGTTCATTTATTATCTCCCTTGGCACTTCTCTTTGCCTTTTGAAAAATAAAGATCTGTTGGAATGAAGAATTTTAAAATAGCATGTGTTCACTCTAGAAACATAAGTTGCATTAGAAAAATGTTATTTTTTCCTTTTTTTCTCAAGTATTTTCTGTACTAGGTGGTGGTGATAGCTTGAAAGTCACATGCATAGTGATCAGATCTTGTAGGAACCAGTTGCTGAGCTTTTCTATGTAAGTTAATTTAACTCAAAAGAAGATAGTTTGTTGATTATGTATCCTTACATATTTTTTATCATATTTTTATTACCCCTGCTTATTATAGATGCAAACACATGCAACCCTACATCTGGGCTAGAATTTTTTATTTTAATCTTTCCTCACACTAAGAAGAAAGGAATCATTGTATATTCTAAGAGTTAAGTTATTTACATAGTAGGAGGATGATCTCAACCCATAAACAATAATGGGGATGGAATGAAAAGCATTATAAGTGTGCTGCTGATACCTTTACAAGAAAATAGGTATATTAAATTAAACATGTTTTGGGAGAAGATGATTAATCTACGGGTTAACCCTATCAGCCAGGTTTTGCTATGAAACAGACAGCCACAAAACTATCAATTGGCATTACCTTAGCTAGGGCTGCTATAACAAAATGCCATAGGCTGAGTGGCTTAGCTAACAAACATTGATTTCTCAGAGTTCTGGAGGATGGGAAGTCTAAGATAAATATGCTGGCAGATCTGGTATCTAGTGAGAGCCCTCTTTGTTTGCAAAAGGCCATCATCTTAGGACCTCACCTGGCTTTTCCCTGGTACATACATATTGAGAGCTATCTTGTGTCTCTTTCTCTTTTTATAAGAGTGTTAATCCCATCCTGAAGTCCCTGCCTTTGTGACCAAACTGACTCTAATTACATTACAAAGGCCCTACCTCCAAACACCATCACATTGGATATTAGGACTTCACCATATTTTGAGGGGACACAAACATTCAGTCCATACCTGGCACACACTGTGAGCATTTATTTGTCTCCTATGCATTTGCCAGCCCACTAGGGTTTGGTTGATTCAGGCTCTACAAGCTGGGCTTGCCTCCCAGATGCAAGTTGGATTTGGTTCTGTGCCACACATCTCTCATCCTCTTTAAATCAGGGGTTAGCAAAGACATGTTCTTCTCATGATGAAAGTCAGGAACTCATTTTCACTTCTCTTTGGATTACCTGTGCTAAAAACCACTGGCCAAAGCAGATCAAGTTAGCCAGACTCAACGGCAAGAGGCCAGGAAGTACACTCCATCTAAAATGGAGGTCAGGGGTGAGGGAGAAAGTGAATGCGTTTTGAAGCATGATCTGATCTATGAAACTTTTCTACTCCAGGAAGCACTCAGTGAATACTCTAATTCTTTTTCTCAGTAAAATCAAAATCTTTGTACCATTTTTTGGGTTTTTGTCTGAAGATTTTCACATGTGTGTAAATTGTACTTTATTGTAATATATTTGTTTATGTATCAGTCTCCTTCTAGACGCCACCAGGAATGTTTTATTCTTTCCTGTGTACACAGAGATCAGCATATTCAACAAATATTAGATGGATTGACTACAAAATGTGTGCACCTAATATTTCCTGCTGTTGTTTTATAAGAAATGTAATAAATAATCTTTTAATGTTTTTATAGATTCCACTACCTCATATGTTTAATAAGAGGATTAAACTAAATGCAGTGCACAGAACACTATAAACACTCAATAAACAGTAGCTGTTCTTATTCCTACTATTATTCTTGTTATTACATTTAAAGTTAAGAAGTTAAATATGTAACTTATATCTCTATATCTCCAGTTTTATTTATATAAATTTCTTATCACTACTATGATTTATTATGCCTATTAAAGTACAGATTACCTCTAGTAAATGGCTGCTGAAATCAGGCAGAAACAAAACAAACAGAAATTAAATACTGGTTTCTAAATTTTTGCATCACTCTCCATGCAGATTTGAGCTTCTATATAAAATTCTATTTTTATGAAAATGTAATATTTTTGTACAGAAGGAAAATTTTGGCTCGATCATATGCACATTATGAGTCAGACCTCTTGAATGTAATCATAAATATGATATGTAGAACACAGGTTGATATGGGGTTTTGGCTGCTCCTGTTGGGGCATGATCAAAGAAATTGAAGATTATTTATAATGGCCCTCTATGGTGCGCTAAAGGAAGTATGATGCTGAGCGATGGGAAAGAGAGTCAATGGAGTTTGCTGGTAGTATATGCTCTGGATGATATTATCAATACAAAACTAAGACAGTGTTAACTTGTGCACTGGTGAAAGTTAGAACATGGTTCTTAGCCAGGGTGAATAGGTTTAATAAAGGCTGTCTTTGTTTGGTTTTGTTTAATCTTAAACTGGCTTTCCCGCTGAGGGTATGACAAAGTCAAGAATGTTCAAGGAAAACAGAGCTCAAGCAAAAAGTAATAGCTTTATGGGATAAGGGTTAAGAGGTTAGATTCTCAGGACTACTATAGCTTCTGGATATTTAAGGAAAATATACCAGAAAAGGATATGCTTTAGAAGACCATCCCCCAAAGTCTGCATCTAAATTAATCTCAATTTTTATCAGACTCCAGGAATGCATGTGTGCAGATAATGAATCCAAGGAATCCAGCTAAAAGCAATAACAAGAATACTAGAGAGCTGAATAGACTTAGCAATAGTTTTCTGGTGGGGAGGAGTCTTGACAAAACCATCGAACTTTCCACTGAAAACCCACAAATGCCATGATTTAAGAGCAAGGGCTCACAAAGCTTAAACCCAAGTTGCCACAGGACCAAGATGATCCATCAATGATTTAACTGATTGCTAGAACCAAATCAATCTCTCCACAAATGAAGAAAAAAAAATGCTCCACATCTATCAGTGTACAGTTCACAATACCTGTACAGAACACAATACCACCAGGCATACAGAAAAGTAAAAACACATGACCCAGAGTCAATATAAAAGTAGTCAATAAAAGCAGACCTAAGCATATATCAGATGTTGAAATTAGAAGACAAGGACTATAAAATAACTACGATAAACATTTTAAAGCATTTACAAGAAAAGATGGTCAAGAATTTTCAGTAAAATGTGGAGAAATTCACAGTGATATAGAAATTCTTAACCAAATGAAACTCCTAGAACTAAAAATGTGCAATAACTGAAAACAAAAATGTCATTAACCACAGTTTGGACAGTGCATAAGAAAGGATTATGAAAAGAAAGTCAAGATAATCAAAATAATTCAAACTGAAGGGAAATGACTGGAAAAATGAGCAGAACTTTAATGAGTTAAAAGATATTAGCTAACAGAGTCACACATATGGAATTGGAGTTCAATAAGGAGCAAAGAGAGACAATGGGGCAGGAAAATATATTTCCAAAAATATTAGATAAAAGTATTTTCAATCTCATTAAAACCGCTAACCCATAGATGAGTGAAAGCTAAACAGGATCAATACAGAGAAAAATATATGCCAAGGCATTTCATAGTCAAACTGCTAAAAACCAAAATGAAGAGAATATCTTAAAAACAGCTAGAGAAAAAAAAAAAAAAGATGTATCCCATTGAGTGAATAAGGATATGAATGATGGCTGACTTCTCACCGTATGGCATCTAGAAGACAATGGAATATAATCTTTAAAGTGATGAACTTAAACAAAAAATCTCACTGTATTAGATTAGACAAATTAATGGCTTAAAACAGCACAGATTTACTCTTTACAATTCTAAAGTTTAAAACTCTGAAATCAGTTTCACTGGGCTAAAGTCAACTTGTGGGTATGGCCGGTTCCTTCTGGAGCTTCTGAGAAGAGGATCCATTTTCTTGTCTTTCTCAGCCTTTACTGGCCCCCTGTATTCCATGTCTTGTAGCCCCTTCTTCCGAGTTCAAAGCCATCACCTCAATCTGTTTCTGTCACTTCATCTCCTTCTCGAACTCTCTCTAACTCATCTTGTTTCCCTCTTATAAGAATCATTGAGATTAAATTTGGGGCTACTTGTATAACCTATGATGATCTCCCATCTCAAGATCATTAGTTACCTAACATAATATTGTGCATCAACTATATTTCAAGACAGGGAAGATCATTAGTAACCTAATCATGCATTCAAAGTCTTATCTGCCCTATTAAGTAACATTTACAGGTTTCTACTGTCATTCTCCAGGATACATTTGCTTTATGCAGGAGCCAGACTTATAAATTACATGGGTAAATGGCAGGGCCCACTACTAAGCATGCTTTAGGTCCTTAAGGGTAGCACTAATTTTAGCTATCTCACCCAGGATGTGACGTTTCTGAGTCATTCTCTTGGCTGGGAGGAGGAAGGTAAAGTTTGAGACGATTCCACTTGGTCTTCTCTACTACCATAGCTCTTTTCCCATCAGCCAAGGGACCAATGTGACCAGCTATCAAGTATGTCAATCTCAGTTGTCTACTTAAGAACTGGGAAAGTGATCACTGAGTGGGGTTATAGACCCAGTGACCCATTCACTTTTGTAACTGACGTACAGTCACTGTACAATATTATTTAGTTACAGGTGTATAACATAGTGATTCACAATTTTTAAAGGTTATATTCCGTTACTATAAAATACTGGGTATATTCCCAGTGACCCATTCTCAACACTGACTTTGACTAAGATTTCACTTACTACCTGCCTCTCTTATGTCCTTCTAACAGAGGAGTCTGAAAGATGATGCTTCAGGTTTCCAGGTTTTGACATCACTCAGGCCTCAGCTCCAACCCTGTGTCAAATAGTCTGTGAAATGCTTTGCTATTCATTTTCCCCAAGTGTGCAGTTACTTGAATACATGCCCGAAAGTCCCTTTGGGGAAAGACTAGGAGAATCATCACTACTTGCACTTGCCGTGCTGTGGCAGTGTCCTTCCTCCAGGGACCCAGACTCTCCTTGAGTCATTATGTTCCATATCTTAAAACTGGCTCAGGGAGAGAAATTTGGCAAAGGAGCATGACATTTTTTTTTTTTTAATTGACACAACTGACATCATCCTCCTGGACCTTCCTTTATATTTTTTTCTATGGTAAAAGCTGAATATTATCCTTGTTAGCTACTCATTTACTTTGTCCTTAGAGATGTGTTGCATTAAATATCCTCATAAATCTGTGTGTATGTCAGGCCTCTTGGATGTCACTTATAACAATTACATCTACCTGGTTTCTGAGAGTAAAGTGCCACCATATGGGCTCTATTGTTTTGAGGTCTTGACCCCACTGCTATCAATAAACCTAGTTTTACAATAGCCTTTCCTATTGTTAGCTGGGGTTTACCTGGTGGCCAGGAGGAGTGTGAGGGTAGATCCTAAGGGGGAGTGTACATATTATGTTAGAGGGAGAAGCTTTTTCTTTATCTTCTTACACTAAGAGTGTGCTAGATTTTAATAGAGAAATCTGAGCCACTCTGCAGGGTCAGAAATGTTACACTTTTCAAAATATAAGGGGACATCTACCCATTGTCAACATCCCAAGTGTCAGAGACCCATTGTTTTCCAACCAGAGTTCTAACTTTAGCACACCAGACCTGCATCAGTTTACCTTTCTCCAGATCTGAGCTACTCTGATTGTTAAATCTTGGGTGCCTGGTCCCAATTCAACACTACCTAGTGTACTCTGTGCTACACTAACCACCAATGATGAGTCTTCATGACTAGCTAGGTGACAGATAATTCTGCTCTACACTTTATCTTCACAGTTAATTTCTCAAGCCTCTCTTGCTACCAATGATTGTGATGGTGTTCTCCTGATGCAGATGCTGAGGCAGAGATTTTAAGATGCAATTATAGATTAAGGATCTGTGGAAGGAAGGAAGAAAAAGAAAGGACTGGATAAAGAGAGAAGTCAACCCGTGATGCAGGCCTAAAAAGCACCAGCCAATCCTATGGGGAATTCAGAATCCTATAAGGTCCATCAGGGTTTGCTGCATTGAGCCAAATTGGGCAGGCCTTCAAACCTCTGCCTGTATCAGTCATTGGATGCAGGCTGCCTGCCCTAGGGAAGGATGTATTCTGTGACAGGTGGCTCTCTGCAGCTGAAGCAGACATTGAACTAGCTGATGTCCTCATTTAAAGAGGGATCTGGTGGCATATCTTTCAGATACACCACAGCATACAACCCAGGTGGAAAAAAAAATGGGCCAAAGACTTGAGTAAACCCTCAATAAGATGATTTAATACTGTCCGATAAGTCTATGAAAAAAATGTAACATGCTTAGGCATCAGTAAAATGCAAATTAAAAACATAGCAAAAAATTCTCTCATATGTGTAGAGTGGCAAAAAGCAACAACTACAACAAAAATCTGACAATATCAAACGTTAGGTAAGACATAGAACAACTTGAATCACATGAATTGATTGTAGAAGGTAAAAAGTATAACCGCTTTTCAAAAATTGCTTGGCAATTTCTTATAGTGTTAAACATGTACTTACCTATAGCCCAAAAAATCCATTCTTAGGTAATTTCTCAATAGAAGTAAAAACACATAATCAAAAAGACTTGTATAAGAATGTTCCTAGCAGGAATAATCATAATAACCAAGAATTGGAGAGAACCCAAATGTCTATCATCAAATGAATTATTCCTTAAAAAATGGTGGTATATTCATACAATGGAACTGTATTCAGCAAAAAAGATTAAAAACTTGCAAAATTACAAACTATGTATTGACATGCACTGCTATATGGATGAACTTAGAAACGTTTCGATGAGCAAAAAGAAATAAAACATACTTGCAAAATATAAAGTGTATGTAAATGTGATATTATTATTAAATAGCATCATCAATAGAAGTTCAAGAATACATAAAACTAATGTTTGGGGATACCAGCCAAAATAGTGGTTGTCATATAAAAGTCTGATTGATGAGAGAGGGGCACAAAGGCACTTCTGGGGTGATGGAATTTCATATTTTTATGTAGATTTTGATTACACAAGGGTATACACTTGACTCATCAACGTGTAGACTTAAAAGCAGTGTGTTATATGGTGTTTAAGTTATGACTCAGTTTAAAAAAAAATCACGTTCTTCTCAAAAATGAAAACTGCAAGTACAATTTGTGTAAAAATTATACATCTAGATACAAAGAAGTTGCAATAAGAAAATTGGCACATACACATAAAGCAACACAAATAATGCAAGGATCATGTGATTTTAACTGCAGTAAATTCAGTTCAAAAAGACAAAGGACACTATGAAGTAAAATAATAGCATAACACACAATTATGAGCTTAACAAATGTTTAAGCATGATCATCATTGTGCATTATAATATATATTGCAAAAAACAAGAAATACAAGGAAAAATTTACAAACTTAAAACAGCAGTAGGAAAATTCATTTTATCATACTCAAGTCAATGACCAAACAATGCACAAAAATTGGGAGGACCTGAATTACATAATTGATAACTTAGACCTAACTGAGCTAAATATTTTATGTTCAAGGACCCCTGGAAAGTTTACAAAAAGTGCTAATGTTCAAAACCACATCATCATCTTTAATATCACAACAAGAAAATAGACTTAAGCCATTCAAAAAGAGATGACTTCTGACGTGGTTAGCTCTGAAACAAGACTGAGTATAAATCTTAGCTTACTGGCTGTGTGACCTTGGGACAATTACCCAACCTCTCTGTGTTTTAGTTTCTTTATCTGTAAATGAGGAATAATAATAATAGCGTTTACTTCATAAAGACGTTGGGAATAATGTGCAATTTGATGAATATAAAGCACTAACAATAGTGCTTGGCATAAAGTAAACCCTCTGTAAATATTATTATCATCATTATTATTGCCGAACACCTTATTTACAATAATTGATACAATTTTAGTTAGATAATCCTAATAAGGAAGAATTCCACCAGTAATTGCAACTATAATGTACCCAACTTCAATTTTTTCTTGTGTCCTTTAATACTCACAAGCTTTCTTTAATGGTGTGTGCTATTTCGAGATTACAGGGGCAGTTGGGATAGATTTTGTCTTGAGTGCACTTTTTCCAAGTCCCAGTTCAGTGTTTTTCCCATCTCTTGCTTTTTTACCACAAATATAAGGTCAATGGACCACATGCTTCCTGACGGCAGAGTTAGAAAGGACAGGATATTGAAAAATTCAGCCAGAGCTGCTTGTGGTTCTTTCTAGGAACTAAGTAGAAGTGACCATTTAACCCAAGATAGCTTATTCTGTTGTTCCCTCAGAGTCAAAGGAGAAATCTCTACCACCTAAATTCCTTCCTTCATAGACTGGTGCCGGCAATTTCTTTAAGTACAAACACCACGCTCAACATTGCATAAAATATAAGTCTCAGTGACTTAAATATAAGTCATGGTCATAGAGCTCAAAAGAATTGTGACATTGAACAAGTGGCATTAGCTGTGAGTCTCAGTTTCTTCATTTGCAGTGATAACACAAACTTGAAACAATTATTTCTAAGAGGGAATGAGATGGATGCTATAGGCTCACTTGTTGCTGGTTTCCTTTTCCTTTACTTTCTTCCTGGAAACAGTTGCCAGGTTGCAATTGATATTTAGGTATAAATAACTGATGCCAGATCATTCTCAAAGACCAAATACTCATATTCAGAATAGATAGCATAGAAACTAAGTTACTAAAGGGAAAAGGAGAAGTGGCTTCTGAAATGGAGGCAGAAAAGCCATACACCAGCCTGTCACAGTCTAGAGAATTGTTTAATAAGAGTACAGACCCAGGGTTCAGAGGGTCCCTGCCCTCCAGCTATGTAAGCCTGGTAATTTACTTAAACCTCTGATATGGTTTCCTTATATGTAAAGTAAAGATAATATTATCGCCAACACTTACTAAATTTTGTGTAAAATAGATAACTTAGTGAATATAAAATGATCAGAAGAGTATCTGGCACGAGATATGTATTCAATCTCTCTTAGCTATTATTAGCAATGCATGTTTCTTCCCAGCTCTGTGTACACAACCAGACTGCATGAAGGGGCCAATTGGTGTATTTGCAAAGGAAAACATCATTAATATTTTTGTCTGGCACTATATAGAGAAATAATTCCCAGTCAGCAATCTTAATCTCTCCTCTGGATTTAACTCTAACAAAGCCTTCACTAAAATGAATAACATTTTCTTAACAGATAAGAATCTCGGTTCTAGACCTTGTCTATTTCTACCAACACACAGTAAATGCTAGTTGATAGAATAAATGTATTTGTGAGTTGGTTGTTTACAGTTTCTTGCATTCGAATAATAATAGTTCAAATTTGCAAAGCACTTATATTTAGATCACATCCTATAGCCTTTAAACTTCCCTTCAAGGCAAGCCAGAGTATGCATTGCTATTGCTGTGATATTAAGGATTTAGTTCCTGAGACAACACAGAGAGACGGCACCTATTGAGTCTTTATTGTATGTGCAGCATTGATCTAAACATAGTATGAACATTAACTCATCTGGTCCTCTAGCAACTCTATGAAGCAAGTACTGTCATTATCCCCTTTTTGAACAGATGAGAAAACTGAACCATAGAGAAGTTAAGAAACTCAAGTTGTAAAAGTACGGTTATGAGCACAGCCCATCTCATTCCAGAGTTCAAGTGCTCACACCTGAGTGAGAAGGCAGCAGGTTCACTATGTTGAAAGGAAATAGGAATAATTAAGTTTTAATTATTTTAAGTCAAAAATATTAGTAATTATAAGTGTACTGACCAAGGTGGCTGGCAAACAAAGAATATACTAACTCAGTGGTGTCCTTTTCTATAAGCAATAAACATTTAGAAAATAGAAGACAAAGATCACATTTCAACAAAAGCAACAGGAACCAACAATTAAATAACTCTGGAACTTTAGGGATTCACAAAACACAGGAATAAAATTTAAGACTCTACTGAGGAACATAAAAGGAGACAAGAGTGAATGGAAGAACATATTTTGCTGCTGGATGGGAAGAGCTGGAATTGTTTGAATGATATTTCTTTCAAAACTAAGCGGTGAACATAACACAATACAATAAAAAAGAAAAATAATTATTTTTCCTTTTCCGAACATAGGTGATTTGATTTGAAAGTTCATATGGAAAAATCTATATGTGACATTAACATTTTAAAGTTTGGAGGAGAAAAATGGCGAGAGAAGACAAATTGTGTGATGAAACTTCAGCAATTAGATGGATTTTACATTTCAGGCAATGAGAAACAGACCATTAGATAGAATATTGAGTTCTAAAACATTTCTAAATGAGCAAGAGAAGTGGAGAAAAGAATGAATACCATTGAAACAATGAGCAGCTACCTGACATAGGGAGGTGAGGAGGATGGCTAAAAAAAAAATCCTCAAACTAAATATTAGAATCCTAATATCTCTTATTCCTTCCTTATGGCTTACATGAAAACAAAAAATACTACTCCAATGAATGCAATATGTAAAACTTAAAGAATGAAACAATAAAAAAGCTAAGAGAAAAAATAAAACAATTGTTAAAAATATCATTTTAAATTAAAATTAAAACAATTATGAAAAACTTTGGTTATACTAAAATATCTTTTGTAACTACCAGTTGTAAACTTTAACTACAGGGGCTTTTTTCTTACAGGATATATTTAAGAATTAAAAGATTATGTAAAATAACATTCCTGCTTTCTAATTGTTAGCAATTCTGCTTCCATCACCTATGAAACATCATAATTATAATAATGAAAATCAGATAAAGAGGTCTCTGTGATCATAAGGGCCCAAATGCAAGAATGAACATTTTGCTAAATTTGATTACATCAAAATATAAAATATTATCCTTGTCCAAATAATATGCATTAAGTCGAACACAAACATTAAAACAGGGAAATTGTTTGCCACATATATGACTGTGTTGGTTCAGGTTATCGTAACAAAATACAATAGACTGGGTAGCTTAAACAACAGAAGTGTATTTCTCATACTTCTGGAAACTAGAAGTCCAAGATCAAGGTGCCAGCCAATTCAGTTGCTGGTGAGAGGTCCCATCCTGGCTTACAGAAGGCCACCTTCTCACTATGTCTTTACATGGACTTTCCTCAGTGCATGTGTGCACTTAGTGAGAGAGACAGAGACAACTCTCTAGCGTCTCTTCTTATAAAGGCATTAATCCCATCATGAGGGCCCCATCCTCATAGCCTCATCAAAACCTAATTACCTTCCAAAGTCCCCATGTCCAATTACTATCACATTGGGAGTTATAGCTTCAACATATGAATTTCGAGGAGACATAACAATTCAGTCCATAGCAAGGTTAATTTCCTTTAAAATCCATTGAAAAGTTTGTTAAGCAGCCCTATAACAAAACGTATTGAGGACCTCAAATATAAAGTTACTGAAAAATATATGAAAATGTCATATAAACATGTTAAGGGATGTTAATTCAATTAAAGAAATGCAAACTGAAACTTCAGTGTGCCATTTTTTACTTATCAGTATGGAGTATTTCCAAAAAGTATATGATATAGAGGGAAAATGAGTGGATAATCTTACATTTTGGCTATAATGTAAACTGGTGCAACCAGTTTGAAAGGAAGTACAGCAGTATTTGCCAATATTTAAAAGTTGGTAGATAGAATATATCTAATATCTATATATCTCAATTCTCATATATAAGGGCTAATTTTGAGAATTTGTTATATCAAATGTAAAGCACCTAGTACATTTTCTGGTCCAGGTCAAGAGAAATATTAAAGATGACTAGAAGGCAGATAACAACTCCATGTGCTGTTCATATAGCTAGTTTACAGATGAGCAAAGTGAGAGGGAGAAAGGTCTCTGCCTTACTGTAGTTCAAACCATTTAGTGGTGGTAAACCCTCAAATTCAAACCCGGGTCTATTGATTTCAAATATCATACTAAATACCTGTATAAAGATTATCATTAAACGTCATGATAATAACTGGTTGAAGTTATTTTATCAGCTATTTACTACTCCATAAAGCCACCCCAAAACCCAGTGGTTTGTTTCTCACATTTCAGTGGGTTGGCTGATCTCAGATGGGCCTTTATCCTTCTGGTCTTTTCTGGGTTCACTCATGCAGCTATCATCATCTGGAAGATTTACTGGTTTAGGCTTGATGTGGCTTTGTCTGGGCATCTATATCCACCTCATCTCTCATTATTCAGTGGCCTAACATGGGCTTCTTAATACTTAACAGGTAAGTTCTAGGACAGCAAGTCCCAATGCACGGGTAGTTAGTAAGCCTCTGCTAATGACACATTGGCTGAATTCCCACTGGACAAATTATGTCAGATAGAATCAGTGTGGGAGAGGTGTATGTAAGAGTGTAGATGGCTAAAAGACACACATCAGATGAAGTCTGAAATAGCCTGGGGCAAGCATCAGCAACCTAGGGCCTGTTTTTGTAACTAATGTTTTATTGAAATATTGAAAAATAGCCACACCCATTGGTTAAGTATTGTCTATGGAGGCTTTTTTGCTAGAACAGCAGGGATGAGCAGTTGTCACAGAGACTATCTGTCCGCAAAGCCTAAGATATTTACTACCTGGCCCTTTACAGAGAAAGCTGGCAAACCTAGGAGGCCCAGGAGGTGGTGCCCCAAATCTGCATCACATAGTACCAAACCAAATATCCATACAAAGTTCCATTACTAAAACCCTTCCCCAGTCTCCACCTACCTCCTCCCCACCTTTTTGTTCAATCACCATAACTCATTCTTGTTCCATTCATGAGCACTATTATTTTTAAATGTTATTACATCTTTATTTCACTAGGTTTTAATCTTAAAATGGTGCTCAATTTAAACTATAATTACTGTAGTTGGGAATCAAGGATTATACAATCACTTTACAACAAAGATGCTTACAGGTATTCCCTGTGGTACTCGTGACTGTTGTAATTCTGAATGGAACTTTTAACTTTGGAGCAATAGACAAACACAATGAGAGAGCACTTTGGAGATTCATTTTGATGTTTTGCACTAAGCTTCCTCTAAATAGCAACAGGGCTTCAGCAAATAAATTACCTCCTTTCAATTGTGCTCTGGGTCCTAGTAGACAAGATGCATTTAGAGGAGAGTTTATGAAAGGCTCCAAGAGACTGAAAGCTTCCCTGCGCTTTCCTGGAGTGCTCTGTCGACAGTGTAGTGACTGGAAACTATAAAAATGCAAAAAGTCATTTGTCTCTTAACAGCAGCAGTTTACTACAGCATCCTATTACTTATTAAATCATCAGCTCAATAAAGCATAGATAACCCCACTCTAGTACACACTACAATGTAGTAAGACTTCATGTGCTACCTTTCTGTTCACCTGATAATAATCAAGACCTAGCTAAGTCCTTACCTCTCCTCTAAATCCATTTTTTGTTGCCCACAGTAACCTGTACAAAAGGTAGCCGAAGATCATGCTCGAGCTTTGCCATTTATTTCCATTTAATCTTTGGAAAATTAGTCTTACTGATCCTTGTTTTTCTGTCTATGGAATAGGAAAAATACTACTTATCTTTTAAGGATGTGAAGGTAAATACTTAACGTTCCAAATAACAATAACAAAACACGGCCTTTGCACAGGGCTAGAGTCTATAAAGATATGTGAGTTTCTAGCTCCCCTCTGTCTTTTTTATTTTTGTAATTTTATAACATTTTCCCATGTCTATGTTACTGCATATCTTTTTTGGTGCTTTAATTATTTAACACAATTTTTTACATGTCTTCAGATTGTGGCATTGTGAGGTAATAGATCATTGTTTAATTTATCCTCATAATTGTCACCGTACCAGGTGAGATATATCATAGGTACTACATTGTTTATGGACGGAGGGAAGGAAGGTAGAAAGGAAGAGAGGGAGGGATGAGGAAAGGGTGAGGATTGTATGGATTCTGGAAGAGGAAATTTGTGGATTATTAATGCAAGTGCCCATAAATTTGTGCTTCTGTTGAAACAGAGCTGCAGTTGGCAAAGGAAACTGCAGACTGATCAATATTTTAAAGGGATAGATGAATAATTCTGAAGAAACTTTTAAATGACTTTCTAACCTTCCTAAAATTCTGGGACTTAATCATCCATTTTAAAAGCTCTCTTTTCCTGCCACAGTTCAGTGTTTTAAAAAATAATATTTGGAGGCTTCCCTGTGGTACAGTGGTGCGAGTCCGCCTGCCGATGCAGGGGACACGAGTTCATGCCCCGGTCCGGGAAGATCCCACATGCCGCAGAGCGGCTGGGCCCATGAGCCATGGCCGTTGAGCCTGCGAGTCCGGAGCCTGTGCTCCGCAACGGGAGAGGCCACAACAGTGAGAGGGCCGCGAACCGGAAAAAATAAAATAAAATAAAATATTTGGTTGGGAAGATGGAATAAATACTCAACTTATTGGCAGCTGAAATGTAAAAGCCATTCTTATTCAGGACAGAGGCTGCCAAAAAAAAAAAAGCCCAAGAGGGTAGACCTGGCCTTTAAAATGCGACCTGTCTTCTGTGTGAATTCCCATCTCACCTCAATATTAGCAGCCCTTCCACGTTGATCCATTCACAAAGGTTGATTGATCAGTGGTAAATCTAGACTACTCAAAATATTGTCACTAGGTCTCTCCTCCCCAGAAGGCCCTATGGTGTCTCCAGTTAAACTTTCCCTACTCAGAGTGTGAATACAGAGTTGTGATCATGTTACCCCTCTTCCATGTCTCTGCTTTCTATTGAGGCTAAGCTTGGCTCACAGAACTAGCCAGCTCTCCACTTCTCTTGCTCTGCTGAATTCTTTCCTTTGCTTCACTGCTATTTGGTCCATTATGCTCATCCCTTCTTCTGTAGCCATCCCTTCTTCTTTTGTCATTTGGGCACCAACCACACCTAACCAGCACTGTTGTACATATAAACTATCATTCAGCTCTTTCAGTCTGGTGTCCTCTGCTGGGCTCGTACCTGAGTCTAGAATCTCCATCTCACAACAATCACTAAGGACTTCACTTAGCATCAATAGGGTGACCATATGATTTGTCGTCTAAACTGGGACACCTTCAAGAGTAAAATAAATACTTACTGGCTTTGTCAGGAAAGTGTGTGTAGAACAAGTCTATCTGGGAAAAGCCAAAGTGTCACTCTTGCTCAGCCTTCCAGATCTGTCAACTACATCTCACCTAGTCTCTTTTCTGGCCATCTGGATACCACATAGTCCGCCTTTCAGTCAGTTAAACAATGAGTCACCTCCACACATAAAAGCTTCTAACCAATTGCAATGTGCACCAAAAAAATCTCAGGTCATCAAAATCTATACTAGGTTCAAGCAGAGGGAATTCGATACATGCAATTGGATACCTGGGTGAATGAATTGCCAAGGAGCACACAGGGAGTGGTAAGGCAACCTAGAGATTAGGGAAGAAGTTACCACCTCTCAGGATAGAGGCACGAGAGAAGACAATGTTATCAGAGCTCGGCATTCATGGCTTTGCCTATGGAGTGGGTGCTGAAATCACAGGGAACAGAGGTACTGGCAGAGATGGCACCTGCAGACAAAAGAAAGGGACAGATACTCTGACTTTTTTCCTATTATCCTCTGATTTACTGCCTATGCTTCCACTGGGTGATGTGTTTGAGTTGATTTGTTTGGAAATATTAAACCAGGAGACTAGCTGTTCTTCACATTCAATGCATTGCAATTTAAAATATCACTGAATATCAAGGCTACAAGGAACAACAATGATGACCTGGCCAAATCACTGAATGGACACTTCTACCAAGGGAGCATCAATCCAGTATGACTGATTACCTTAGAGAAGTTATCTAAGAGAGTATTGATCAGCGTGTCTGCCAGGAGGCATTCACTTTGGATTGTCTCAAGTTCTTCAATGAAGTCTATCCTGGGAGATCCTGCCATCATCCAAGAGATTAGAGATTCTTGATCATCACCAGGGAAATGTGTATCAGCCAAGACAAAACACTGACATATTTAAAGTCTTTGGAAGTTTTGTTTTAAGGTTGCACACAATGGCAGCATATGTTAAGTTCATTGGCTTTGGAGTCAGAAAGTCCTGGATTTGTATTTCAACTTTTTCACTAACTAGCAATTTGACCTTGGGAAATTTTAGATTCCACTCTGCTTTAACTCCCTCATTTAAAAAATCAGAATGTTATATAGCAGAAACTAATACAACATTGTAAAGCAATTATACGCCAATAAAAATGTTAAAAAAAAACTCAGGATGTTATTATGACAACCATATAAGATTCTTGAAATTATTTACTAAAATAATATTTAGAGAAGGCCACCACATAGTCAGGTTTACAAATGCTAGCTGCTATTGTTATCTTTAAAATTATTTTTAGCCATTCTTCTATTAATGGAAATAGGCTATACTCGAATACACTGAAAATTCTGTTAATACTGAATCCATGAAAGCAGAAAGAAGGTTAAATAAAAGATATCAAAAAGAGACAGTCAGGAATCTGAGTAAGCTAAAATAAATGAGAGAAGTATTAGTTTTAGAAATTATCGCAACATTCAGAACCACTCTATACTGTGAACTATAAACAAAAATGAGACGAAAATGTCAAATATATATAAAAGAAAAGAAAAACAAATGTGCTACAAGTCTGGTTCCTTATGCCAGCTTCTACTATCAGAGCTGGTATAATTATTTCAATCTTTTTCATCTTTTCCACTTTTGTTAATTTGTAATAAACTCTTTGGTATAATCTCTATAATTCTGTATTGCAGTCCTGAAATACCAATGGCGTTGTCCTTATTCTTTGGATAAGAAAGGCTTTATGTGGACAGGGCAGAAGAGAAAATAGGGGCTCACTTTTTATGACCTCCCTTGTCTTCACTTCTCTCTGATATTCTGATCTTTCTCATACTCAACTGATAAATATCAATAGTAACCACCTTTTCAGGGAGAGTCATGGAAAATTATTTGAAATTACTTTAGAATGTTCCATTCTCCTAACCATACTGAATATGTTATGAAATTAAACAAAACTGAATACATAGGATTCTGTGAGATCCCATATACTGTATCCTCTGTGCGGTAGAAGGGATTAGACCAGTAACAAACTGTAGAATAGTATACTGAGCACTAAACTGGTAGTTCGAAAGCTTGTATTCAGTCTCTGTTCTTCCACTTACTATGTGTAGTTTGATAAGTTTGTCCATATTTTCAGGACTTCATTCTCTACTTAATCTTCTATAGGAGTAGAGATTTAGGCTGAAAATCTCTGAAGTCTTTTCAGAACTAAAATTGTTTCATATATGTATAAATAATGAAATGTCTTCAGGAGGTGGAATTAGAGTAAAATTTTTTCTTGCTTTATACAGTTTTTAAACTTTTAATGACAAAATGCTTTGCTTGTATAATTTAAAATACACAGTTTTTAGAATTCCAATTTTGATAATAGCAGAGTAGGTTTTACCAAAATAAGTCACCCACACACAGAATTATAAATGCTAGAAAAATATTTTTAAAACTATTCTAAAGTAGTAGAGAATGCACACAGGTAGACAGAAACAGGAATAAGTCATTTTCTTGAAAGAAGGGAAGCCCCCTCATTGACATCCATGTTCATATAGTTTTGCTCCATGCCCCCATAATAAGGGGGTAACAAGAGACTAAGCACAAGTACACAGTGTTATTGTCTTGCATTAACAGGATGGAGATAAGAGGTGAGAGAGTGAAAATTGGGGTGGAAACAAAATAAAGAAATAAAGATGGCACAGTGGGGTAATCACAAAATTGTATACAGAAAAATCTCCCAAGTCCTTGGCTGAGCATTGAGCTCTGCAAGCATGGTGGGTGAGGGTGCAGAGGGGATTCAGTGGCATGGGAGCACCATGATATACGACAGTCAAAAGCCAGAGAAACCTGAGAAGGAGGTTTGGTTACTGCCAACTAACGTTGTGGGTAACAGTTTGAAATTTAGTCCCTCATAGTTAGAGAGGGATGAAAAACACCTTGGGCTTCACACTGATTTGCCTTAGCAGAGCTGAAATTCAAACTTCTATAAGTTCAAGCTCAAGGTTATCATCTTGTAATTTTGCTGCTTTCTTTTACACATATTAACACTTCAGAGGAAGATAACAGAAGTAAAAGTATCTAAAATGTGTTCCCACAGTATTCAGTAAACAATCAAAATTAGTAGATGTATGAGGAAGAAGAAAAATGGGACATATTGTCAAGAAAAAGGGATGGACTATTGTTACACACAGTGTTATTATCTTGATGTAGCCAAGAATTGGAGAAAGGTTAGTTGTTGCCAGGATTTAGGATTGGGATTGAATTGGGTGAGAAGGGGCATGTGTGATCAGAAGTAAGCAACACAAGGGATTATTATCATGCTGGAACAGTTTTTCATCCTGACTACATACATCAGTTGAAACAACTGTACCACAACAGTGCGGTATGTGATAATGGGGGAGGCTATCCATGTATTGGGGCAGGGGATATATGGAAAATCTCTGTACATTCAGTTCAATATTGCTGTGAATCTAAAATGGTTCTAAAATATGACATATTTTTAAAAGGTGAAAAAGAAAAAAATTCCCATTGTTAACATCATACTCAACGGTAAAAGACTGAAAGCTTTTCCTCTAATATCTGGAACAAGACAAGGATACCTACTTATACCCCTTCTATTCAATATAGTATCGAAAGTCTTAGCCAGAGTAATTAGATATAAAAAAGATAAAAGTCATCCAAATTAGAAACAAAGTAGTAAAATTATCTTTCTTTGTAGATGACACAATCTTATAACTAGAAACACTAAAGATTACACACACACACACACACACACATAACTTTTAGAACTAATAAATGAATTCTGTCAAGTTACAGGATATAGAATCGACGTACAAAAGTCAGTCACCTTAACATTGAGCACTCACAAAGAAAATTACAATAGCATCAAAAAGAATAAAATATTTTTGAATAAACTTAACCAAGGAGATGAAAGATTTGAACAGTTAAAACTATGAAACGTCACTGAAAGAAATTAAAAAGACACACACACAAAAGGAAAGTCATCCAGTGCTGATAGATTAAAAGACTTAAAATTATTGAGATGTCAATACTATCCAAAGTTATCTAGAGATTTAATGAAATTCCTATCAAAATCTTGAAGGCACTTTTTGCAAAAAAAGAAAATTCATCCTAAAATTCACATAGAATTTCGAAAGACTACAAATAGACAAGACAATTTTGGAAAAGAAGAACAAAGTTGGAGGTTTTACATTTCCTGATTTCAAAATTTATTATAAAGATACAGTGATCAAACATATGGTACTAGTATCAAGACACATATATAAACCAATGGAATAGAATAGAGAGGTAAGAAATAAACCCTCACATGTATGGTCGAATTATCTTTTCCAATGATGGAAAGAACAGTTTCAACAAATACTGTTGGAAAACTAGATATCCACATTCAGAAGAATGAAGTAGGACTCTTTATCTTACACTATCTACAGATATTAATTCGAAATAGATCATAGACCTAAACATAAAAGCTGAAACTATAAGACTCTTAGAAGACAACATATGAAAATCTTTATGGTATTACATTTGGCAATGATTTCTTAAATATAGCACTAAAAGCACAGGCAACCAAAGTAAAAATAGATAATTTTGAGTACATCAAAATTAGAATCTTCTGTTCATCAAGGACATAATCAACAGAATGAAAAGGAAACATAAGAAGTGAGAGGAAATGTTTGCAAATCATTTATCTGATAAGAGGTTAATAACCAGAATATATAAAGACAACTTACAACTCAACTACAAGAAAATAATGAATAATCCAATTAAAAATAGGACAAAGGACTTGAATAGACATATCTCCAAAGAAGTTATACAAATGTCTAACAAGCAGGTAAAGAGATGTTCAACATTGCTAGTCATTAGGGGAATGCAAATAAAAAGCACAATGAGATATCACCTTATACCTGTCAGGATGGCTACTACCAAAAAATGAAACCAGAAAATAACAAGGGTTGACAAGAATGGTCACTGTTTGCGGAAATGAAAAATGTTGCAACTGCTATGGAAAATAGCATGGTGGGTCCTCAAAAAATTTACAATAGAGATACCATATGATCCTCTAAGGCTACTTCTAGGTATATATCCAAAAGAATTGAAAGCAGGACTGAGAGAGATATCTGCATGCCATGTTCGGAGCAGCATTATTCATGGTAGCCAAGAGGATGAAGCAACCCAAGTGTCCACTGATGGATGAATAAACAAAATGTGACATATACATACAATAAAATATTATTCAGCCTTAAAGAGGAAGGAAATTATGACCCATGATACAACACAGCTTAAACTTGAGGATATTACGCTAAGTAAAATAAGCCAGTCACAAAAAAGAGAAATATAGTACAATTCCACTTACATAAATTATCTAGAGTAGTCAGATTCATAGAAACAGAGTAGAATGGTGAGAGTCAGGGGACAGGGCAAGTAGGAAATAAGGAGTGGTTGTTTAATCAGTATAGTTTCAGATTTGTAACATGAAAAAGTTCTAGAGATTGATTATACAACAATGTGAATATACCTAATAACATTGAACTGTTAAAAACAGTAAAGATGGTAAATGTTGTTATGTATTTCACCATGATTTAAAAAGTGTTAAAGCAGAAAATAAAGTGAAATGAAAACCACAGACAAGGATAGGATATTATAGTATGTTTCTTTGAAAGACTTCTATTGACTTCCTTTGGTATATAGAGAATTGATATAAATAAAAAAGAAAAAGAAAACACAATAAAAATGGTCAAACATCTTCAAAATGAACTTCACCCAAAAGGATATAGGAATGCCCAATAAGCACATAAAAAAGTGCTCAACATAATTAGTCAACAGGAAAATGCAAATTAAATCCAAAATGGGATACTATTTCACACCTACTAGAATGCTGGCAAGCGTGTGGAGCAAATTTTATTTTACTCACACTGTTTTAAGGCCTACTCAGAGAAATAGCATGCTGTTCTTAGTTCTAAATTTGGAAGATGAAAATTTAATCTGATGGAAATCTTTCATCAGATTAAAGCATCAACTCACTTCAGTTTTCTACCTTCATTCTGGCAGCATTCCCAAAGCTAAATTGATATCATCCTCTTCTCAAGCCCTGCAGCTTTGAGAATTAACTGTTCCCGCACAATTGTCTGGGTAACCCAGCAGCCACCCTTTCTAGTGGTTTTTCTCTTGCCCTGAGGTGCCCTCAGGAAGAATGAGCAAGCTTTATTTGGTCATAGTCCTGTATCAGCCTGGTCAAGGTAGAGGTTTTCTCATAGTTTTATAGTCTAGTATTATTTTCCATACTACAATTAGGAATAATGCAGGTTTTGTGGATTTGTCCATGTCATGGATTTGGGTGTGTTGCCCTGAATGCAGCTAGGTAAATGTAGGGCATGAGAAGTATTTTTCTGTATGCCAGACACTCTGATAGGGATCAAACACATTTCATTTGGTTTTATCCCACGTCTATGAGGTGGGTAGTTTTACTAAGTAACAGAGACGTTTAAATGCTTTTACTGAGCTCACCTAGCTGGGTCTGAGCTGAGATTTCAGCAGAGTTCTGTGTGACTTTCCTACCATCGTGTGTGTGGTTTTTGTTTGTTTGTTTGTTTGTTTTTATCACCTATTGAAGTAACTGATTAGAGATAAAAAGAACCCAGAACCAGGGAATAAGTAGGGGTCATCAGGAACCCAATAGCCCCAACCAACAGACTGGAGGAGAAGGAAGGAAAGGGTGGTCGGCAAGGAACCGTGTGGATCTATGGAAGGAAGCAAGGGATTTCTCCCTGTATCAGTGGCATAATTGTTTCACTGAATTGTTATTATTATGGTAAAGTCTCAGTACTTGTAGTTAGGTAAATCACCACACACGTAATACTATGTATATGGACACAAATATTGAATTCTACTAATCATCAGAGTCAGAATAAAAAGGAGGTTTGAATCAGACTATACTAGCTTACTTGGGGTTTGTGAGAATTTCACCAGGGATTAAGTAGCTTGTGAATTTTTAAAATCTTTCTTTCTGCTCAACAATATCAAAATGTAATGATGGAGAGGATTTGGGGGGAGTGAGGGAGATTTAATGAAGAACTTTAACTTTTTGAGACTTTATTGAATTAAAATATACATGCCACAGTATTTACCCTCTGAAAGTGTACAACCCAGTGGCCTCTTGTTTCACAAGTCTTTTGCAGCCATCACCACTATATAATATCGAAATATTTTCATCACCCCAAAAAGAACCCTCCTACCCACTGGCAGGCACTCTGCATTTGTCTCTCCCCCACAACCCTTGGAAATCATTCATCTGCATTCTGTCACTATGGATTTGCCTATTTTAGACAGTTAATATAGATAGAATGAAGAAATACATTACCTTGTGTCTGGCTTCTTTCACTAAGTATGCTATTTTCAAAGTTCATCCATGGCTAAATAATATTCCATTGCATGAATACACATATTTTGTTTATTTATTCATCAGTTGATAGACATTTACATTGTTTCCAGTTGTTGGCTATTATCAACAATTCTGCTATGAACCTTTCTGTATAAGTTGTTATGTGGATAAGTTGTCTTGTGGGTACGTTTTATGTTTTCAGGTATCTTGAGTTTATGCTTGGACTGGATTTTCTGGGTTATGTGGTATCTCTATATATTTTTGAAAAACAACCAAATTGTTTTTCAGAAAGACTATACAATTTTACATTATCATCAATGAAGCATGAAGGTTCTAAAATCTCCACAAACTTGCCAACACTCAAAATTGTCTTTTTATTATACACAAACTAATGGGTGTGAAGTGATTCCTCATTGTAGTTTTGATTTGCTTTTCCCTAACAACTAATTTTATTTCAAATGCTTATTTGCCATTTATATATCTTCATTGGAGAAATATATATTCATATCCTTTGTCCATTTTTTAAAAACTGTCAAGGTAAAATTCATAGGACATAAAATTAGCCATTTTGAAATGAACAATTCAGTAGACTTTAGTACAGTCACAATATTATATGACCACTACTTCTATCTAATTCTGAAAGTTTCAAAACACTTTCATCACCCCCAAAGGAATGCTCATACCCATAAAGCAGTTATCCCATTTCCTACTTTATACAATCCCTTAGAACCATCAATCTTCTCTCTGTCGCTATGGATTTACCTGTTACAAATCGAGTCACAGATATAGAAAACAATCTTATGGTTACTGGGGGGAAAGCAGGGGGAGGGATAAATTGGGAGATTGGGATTGACATATACACACTACTGTATGTAAAATAGATAACTAATAAGGACCTACTATATATCCCAGTGAACTCTACTCAGTACTCTGTAATGACCTATATGGGAGAAGAAGCTAAAAAAGTGTGGATATATCAATATGTATACGTATAAGTGATTCACTTTTCCATACAGCAGAAACTAACACAAACTTGTAAATCAACTAGACTCCAGTAAAAATTTTTTAAAAATAACATTTCACATAAATGGAATTATACAATACGTGACCTCTTGTGTTGGGTTCTTCCTCTTAGCATATTTTTCCCCAACATTCATCCATGTTGTAGCACATTATCAATATTTGATTCCTTTTCATTGGTAAATGATATTTCATATATATATATATATATATATATATATATACACACACACACATATATATAAAATAATTTGTTTATCCATTCATTAATTGATGGATATTGGATTGTTTCTACCTTTTGGCTCTTGTGAATAGTGTTGCTATGAACATGTGTGTACATATATTTATTGGAATACCTATTTTTAATTCTTCAGGGTATATACCTAGGAGTGCAATGGCTGGGTCATATGGTAATTTTATGTTCAACGTTTTGAGAAACCACAAGACAGTTTTCCACAGAGGATAAAACTGTTTAGATTTCCACCAGCAATATATGTGGGTTTTAATTTCTCCATATGCTTGATGACACGTTAGTTTCAGTATTTTTTTTATTATAGCTAGATTCTTTCTCTCTCTCTCTCTCTCTCTCTCTCTCTCCTTTTCTCTCTTCCCCCCTTTCCTCCTTCCCTCCTTTTCTCTTTCTCTCCTTCTATAAATCTCTCTGGTTAAAACATACAGTACAATATTGAATAGCAGTGACAAAACACCCTTGTATTATTCTTCATCTTAGGAAAAACAGCTTTCAGTATTTCACCCGTAAATATGATATTAGCCATGGATATTTGTCATTTTGGGGGAGATCCCTAGTTTTTCATCAAGGAAGAGTGTGGGCTTTTGTCAGATGCTCTTTCTATCATTTGAGAAGATCATGTGCTTCCCCCCACTTTGTTCTATTTTTGTGGTACATGACATTAGTTGATTTTCCTATGCTTACTTATTTACATTCATTACTTACATTCCTGGGGTAAATTCCATTTAGTCATGGTGTATAATTTTTTTTTTGGTGTATAATCTTTTTAATACACTTGCATTTGGGTTGCCAATATTTTGCTGAGGAATTTTTCATCTATATTCATAATGGATATTGGTCTTTATTATTTTTTTGTCTTCTATTGTCTTTGTCCAGTTTTGTTATCATAGTAATATCTGTCTTATAGAATGAGTTAGAAGTATTCCCTCCTCTTCTATTTTGTGGAAGAGTTTGGGAAGGATTACTAATAATTCTTCTTTAAATATTTTGTAAAATTTACCACTGAAGCCATCTGATCCTGGACTTCTTGTTGAAATGTTTTGATTACTCATTCAATAACTGTAATATTAAGACTTTGTAATAAGTCTATTCAAACATTCTATTTCTTCTTGAGTGAGTTTTGGTAACTTGTGTGTTTTTAAGAATTTCCCCATTACATCTAGGGAATCTAATTTGTTAGGCATAGTTGTTAATAATATTCTTTTATAAACTGAATGAATATGAGAGATGCTAAGTCAGCTTAAAAAGGATTTCAAAAACCTCATAATATCACCTTGAATTAAGGAAGGAATTTATAGAAAGGATGATTTAATTGTCTAATATCTTTCTTAGTTTCGGTGAATAGCTCAGGGCAAATGCTATTTCCCTTTCTATAAGAAACTGCATCTATTTTTATTTCTGTATTAAGCTAGGCTATCAGTGTATTGAACCATGCTTCAGGAGAGTATCTGGGTCACATTATTGCAGGCCAACACATAATTGCTTTTATTCCATTAAAATTTACTGGTAATTCCCTATGTCTCTAGAGATATTTTCTCTAAGATTCAGTCGCTTGAACTGCATTCTGATGTTGTGTAAAAATACATTCAAAGATATTGTCCACTCTGTTTCTCAGTGTCTTTGGCTCAAGGACTCGTAGAATATCTTACAACTTGGATTTAGTTCCAGTAAAAAAAAAAAGTGTATCCAAAGACAAAGTGAACTTCTTTCTCTTTCAGTACATTCAAACAACATATTATCCTTTTTGCTTTATATGCGAGAAATTCAGGATCAAATTCACTGCCCCATATTGTAATCTGCTCCACCCAGATGACCAGATACAACCCCCCTAAGATTTAATAAATGTGTTTTTTATTTTGTTTTGTCTTGAAATATATAACCTAGAAATAGGTAAATCTAAGTATTGCAGTTAATTGAAGGAACAATCCAGACTAACTTCATCATTTTACAGACTGAGAAACTCATGCAGAAAGACTTGGTTTCATCCAAGTTTAAGCTTGAGTCATTTACTGTTTTTTTTTATTACATTTACACTCTAACTTGCTTTATAAAATAGAAACAGGGTGCTAGGGATGTATATAGATACATGGAAGAGAAAAATGGAACTATCATTTATCAAGTAATAGATAGGTTGCTAGGTCCTTGATAAACACCATCTTTTATTCTTTATTCTTTATAAAAATGCATAAAGTAGGAAACCAAAGTCTAGAGGATGTATCTCTTGAAAAAGATCAAAAAGTTGCATAGTTTGAACCATAATTTGTTACTAGGCCCATGTGTATTTAAATTTTAACTTTTTCTGATTTATGTAGTGACATATAATAAAAACACAGTGCAACAATATTGGGACAATTAACTTAGAATAAAACCTCAAGTCAAGTTTGACATCTGTAGGTCTGCTGTTTCTCCAACCTCTTTCTCCCTTACAAGCTCTATGACAAAAGGTATAAAGACTAAGATCCCTTCCCAAGCATCTTTGCATTAAGGCATTGGCAGATTGGCACCAATTTTGCAAGTGAGATAGGCAATAGTCTACCTCTTCACTTTCTCCCTTTTCATATTTTGAAGACAGATATTGCAGATATGTTGGCTGGAGCTACAACAACCATATCATGACCATAAGAGAAAGGCAAAGAGTACATTGGCTCTAATATTGCTGGTCTACTGACCCCACCCAATGGCCACCTACCTCTGAATTTCATTTTACATGAGAACAATAATTATCTCTTTGTTTAAGCCGTTGTAATCAAGTTTCCTGGCACACTTTTTTTTAGCTAAAATAGTCTGAACCGATACAGATTATCTCATCAGGCTATCTCTCAGATATCATAGTCAGATTGCAAATTTATAACACACTTCAGTTAATTCTGTACCTGAATTCCTTAAAGTGAATTGGATCAAGAAAACCCCGGCACACCTCCCGGTCTGCTCTTTTTTTCTCTCCTGAGACTTTAAGGCTATTTTCTCTGGATATGCCAGTACTTCTAAGCATTAAACATCACATCTGTTGGGGCATTTCTGGGACACTCAGAGATAGTTTTTGCACTTTGTAGAATAACAGTCCCATATAAAGATCCACTCCCAATACCAAACGTTAGATCACCATTATCTCTTGCTTGAGCTACTGCTACAGTCAACTAACTGACTGCGCCCCCACCCCCCGCATTCCTACCTTCCTCCAGTGTGTTATCCATACAGCAAAAGTAATTTTGAAATAACATATTAGATCCTCAACCCTCCTGGGCTTTATATCCTCCAGTTGCTTCACACAACATGCTCCAGAATGCCCTGTATCTTGAACTACTGCCTCCTTCCTTCATTCATAAACTTTCACTAGAGTATTAGGTATGTCAAGCACTGCCTTACCTCAGGTGCTTTGTACTTGCTGTTCTCAGTGCCTGGAATGTTTTTCCTTTGGCTCTGCTCCTGGCTGGACTTTTGTGGCCTCTGTAAGGAGTTCTCATCTCCTTCTTTTAAAGAAAACTTCCCCGAAAAAACAGTTTAAAGTATTCTTATATTTTTCTGTCTCCTGGGATCCTGCTTATGTCTTTTTAAATACCATCATTTATAATTATTTTCTTTATTTCTTCTTTTTATTGAAATATAGTCGATTTACAATGTTGTGTTAGTTTCTGGTATACAGCAAAGTGATTCAGTTATACATACATATAATTTTTCATATTCTTTTCCATTATGGTTTATTACAGGATATTGAATACAGTTCCCCTGCCATACAATAGGACCTTGTTGTTTATCCATTTTGTATATATAGTAGTTTGCATCTGTTAACCCCAAACTCCTGATTCATCCGTCCCCTGCACCTCCTCCCGCTCGGCAAACACAAGTCTGTTCTCTATGTCTGTTAAGTCTGTGTCTGTTTCATTTGTGTCATATTTTATCACATATAAGTGATATCATATGATATTTGTCTTTTTCTTACTTACTTCGCCTAGTATGATAATCTCTAGGTCATCCACGTAGCTGCAAATGACATTATTTTATTCTTTTTTATGCCTGAGTAATATTCCACTGTATATATATATATACTACATACTCTTTATTCATCTATCAATTGACATTTAGATTGTTTCTATGTCTATTTTCCTTACTTCTTTGTGTAATACTTATGCCTGTGACTGTAATATAAGTTCCACAAGAAAATGACTGACCTCATCTCATGGTGTTACTACCTGTAAGAATAGAGCCTGCACATAGGAGGCACCCAATAAATGATTGTTTAATGAATAATTAAATTGTTGGCTGATACTATCAGACAAGTGAAATAGAAATCTCTAAATGGGGACTACACAGAGCAGGGGGTAATGAGAGGATAAAGATATGCCATAGTAATTTCTGGAGACTCTTTTTCTTAATTACCAAACTAGACATAATTTTTATTTCCTTTCCATTTTCCAGCTTTTTAAGTTTCCATCTTTCTTGAAGTGTGATTGACAAAAATTGTATACATTTAAGGTATACAGTGTGCTGTTTTGATAAAAGTATACCTTGTATAATAATTATCCCCATCAAGCTAATTAATATATTCATCACCTCATATAGTAACCATTGTGTGTGTGTGGGGGGGTGAGGACAATTAAGAACAACTGTCAAGTATACAATATATTATTATTAACTATAGTTACCATGCTGTATGTTAGCCCTCCAGAGCAAATTCATTTTGTAACTAAAAGTTTGTATTCTTTGACTAACATCTGCCTATCTCTCCTACTTAACCTCCAGCCCCTGGCAACCAGCATTCTAATTTCTGTTTCTCTAAGTCTGACTTCTTTTTAGATTTTACATGTAACTGATATCATGCAATATGTGTCTTTCTGTGTCTATCTTGTTTCATTTCACATACACTCAATTTTAACTAGTGTAATAAAATGCACCTGCTATCACACATTCAATTTTATTAATGAAATAATCTTCTTTATGGGGTTTTAGATAGTGCCAAGTGTATGAGTTAAAGTTCCCTAGAGAAACAGACCAATAGGATGTATGTGTCTATATGTGCATGTGTGTGTGTGTGTATACACAGAGAGAGAGAGGGAGTGAGAGAGGGAGAGAGCTAAAGAGAGAGAGAGATTTATTTTAAGGAATTGGCTCATGCCACTGTGAAGCCTGGTGAGTCCAGAATCTGCAGAGTAGATCAACAGGCTGGAGACCCAGGGAAGAGTTAGTGCTGCAGTTTGAGTCTGAAGGCAGTTTATGGACATAATCCCCCTTTCTTCTGGTATATCAGTCTTTTACTATTCAGGCCTTCAGCTGATTGGATGAGATCCATCCGCATTGTAAAGGGTAATCTGCTTTACTGAAATCTACTGATTTCAATATTAGGCTCCTTTTTAAGATACCTTTACAGAAACATCTATAATAATGTTTGAGGAAATATCTATATACTGTGGTCTAGCTAACTTGGCACATAAAGTTAATTATCATAGCAATAAAAACAATAATGATAAATTAGAGTGATTTTCTCATCCCTCCTTCCCATTTCTCCAGGGCCTAATAAGAATTCAGTTTTTTTACAGAATCTAAAATACTGGAGTATTACTAAAGAAAGAAGGAAAAAGAGAAGCTAGTGAATCAAATTTTAATTAGTTTGTAATTTGATGCTAGTCTATACCTAAATGGTACCCCTACCATATCTTTACTAGTTAATGTCCTTGCTCTTAGGTGGATTGGATGTGGGCAGAATAAATACAGCATCATTCATTTAAGGTGCACATGATGACTTCATCCTGTCCTTAATTTTCTTATGATAGGTGACAAGAGACTATCACTTATTTTTTAGTATTAAAGAGAAAGTCAGGGAATGAATTATGATGAAAGTATGCTCAAATATAGAATTTATTTCAATATGTTTTCATGGTATTCTGTAAGGACCATCTTAAGAAATTGGTTTAGATATTTTCAATCCTAATTAATATTTATTAACTCTTATCCACTAAGATACTAATAATTCATTAGAATTCTTAAATTAAACATTATTACTTTTATAAAAGGAAATTGGGGACAGGTTGCTATCAACTCCTAGATGAGGAGAAGAAACACCACATCTGAGCGTAGCCAAGAAGGTGAGTCAATGTTCATGAGAAAGTTGAAGAGTAAATCAAGCCCAGGAATATTGGCAAGTGGTAGGTGGTCCAAGGAAATGATTGTGAAGAGTACCACAGCTCCTCTTGAAGGATGGAAACCTTGTCTAACCTAGCATCAGAAAACTCCCACACTGATGTGTTCTGCAGTTGCACTGAAAGTAAGCCTTTTCTTACAGAATTAAAATTGGTAAAACATATTTTGTTCGATCTGCTGAACATACAGGAAAATATCGTTAAAGCAATATTACTACCAGGCTGTGAAAGTACATTACCTTTTAGTTCAAAGTAGGTTTCAAATTTTATTGTTTTTCCATTTGCATCCTTGGGCTAGTAAAGCCCTGTGGAACACAGTTTTGGTAATGTAATACCAAGTAAGCATTCCTGAAAATATATTTGCTTTGAACTTATAAATAACATTGAAAATAAAACCAACACAGGCCATTAAAGTTGATATATCCTGGATATATCTCACCATTTGGTATCCAGTAATAAAAGAACAGAAAACGACTAAAGATTCAAGACACTAAGACTTAACAAAAATATCTAGAGGCAAAACTGAAATTAATGCTTTCAGTGAATCCAAAGCATAAAATCCTGGGCTAACAAGAGTGATGACTACCATGTGATTGGAGATGACTCTGCTGATGGAGAAGGTCTGGCCGTGTCAAGGCTGTCTGTGAACAAGGACCACCTGGAAAAGGAAAGGGCTCCAGACCAGGGGTTCTGAACATTTTTTTTTTTATCTGGATCTTGGGTGTCTAGAGAAGACTATAGACCCCTTTCTTTCTCAAAATAATGTTCGAACTAAGTAAACACTTAAGATAGTAAGGTTATTGAATGTATGTTAAATATAATTAGCAAAATATTAACATAAAAGCAATTTGCAATATAGACAGCAGAATGTGTACTTCTTAAAGTATGAAATAGCAATATCTAGTGGTGGGTATAATAAATAACATAATAGCAGAGTAGTAATGAGAATAAAAATCTTGAGATATCTGCATAATTTGTATAATGTAATTTGACCTTATCTATCAATATAAATTAGGTAGCAAAGCAATGTGTGTGCTCCTGTGGTTAGCTGTCTGGGTTCATAATAAAAGGGTAAGCTAAATTTCCCTTAGAAATTTTACTATTTTAAAAAAAGAGTTTTTGTTTTTTTTTTCCTTCTCCTATTTAAAGTCACAAACCCTTTGGGGGTCTGTAAAGTCCAGTTTAAGAACTTTTACACAGTAGCTGTCAACCTTAACTTAACATGAGAATCACTGGAGAATTAAAAAAAAATACTGATACTTGATGCACCCTCCCAGAGATTCTAATTGTATCAGTCTGAGTTTCAGCCTTGACAGATAGTGGAATTTTATAGGTACACGTGTGTGTGTGTGTGTGTGTGTGTGTGTGTGTAACTGAGTTCTTTGTGCTTCTGGAATAACATAGCATTTTTAGTGTTGGCAGTATTATCTGTGAAATAAACACCTATTCGTGTCATTTTCTGCATCCTTAACAACTTACCAGTTTCCTTCACAATTCGTTAACAAAACAGCCTTGAATTACTCGTCGTTTCAGCCATTTGAAAGTGATTGCTTCTTCCATTTTAAAAGATGAAATGCTGTAAGAACTTACATGTACTTTAAATATCATTTGAATTAAGATATAGTTAATTTCTAAAAATGGCTCTCTAAGGGGATTTGCTGGTGGGATTTCAGGGTTTTAATTTTAACTTAAAAATTCAGCTGGGAAATAGTTTTTTTTTTTTTTTTTTTTTCTGTCTCTGTGAGCTTTCCTCCATCACTGCAACCATCTTGCTCTTAGAAACAACTTCTGCACTATGCTGCAATTGCGTTAACTTGTAAATCTGGTTAATCAATATGTGTTGTAGGTGCAATGATGAGGAGCGTGCACGTGTTCTGAGAGCACAGAGAAGGGGCAATCGAGGGGAAGCAGGGTTGGAAGATGAGACTTGGAGGAAATACAGGAGTTTGCAGACAGATGGGAGATAGTTGGGGTTTGGTTTAGGAGAGAGCATTCTCGGAGTAGGGGTAAAATAATTCATAAAACTAGAGGTAAGGAAGAGCAAGGACCCTTAGAACTGAAATAACTTGGAGTATCTGAAATTTAGGTTTTGGAATGGGAGCAGTGACGGAGGAAGCTGGAGAGAATATAGATGATACCTCCTTGGCCAACATCCTAAGGAAGTTTAGACTTGGTTCTAACAGCCAGAGGAAGACATTAATGAGAAAATCACTATGAAGATAAACTAAGAGAAACCAAACAATGTATAGAAAATCCTCATTGTTCTAGATGCTGAGTGAGGGGTGTGTTTGAAGAAAGAGGTATCGGTCCAATCTGTGAAGTAAGTGAAGGTCTAAAAATTTCCCAATAATTTTAACAACAAGGGGGATACTGCAAACATGCAAAAGATAGTTTTAACAAAGTATCAATACTAAAATGCTTTATTAAAACAAAGCTTAGCTCTGAAGCGGATGAAGGAGGCTAAGTCAATAGCTGGAGAAAATGAGAACTTGAAGAAAGGTTTATATGAGGGAAACTTTAGTAGATTTAGCTAGGAAGGGAAAGAGAAAGTAGAGAGGGGATATTAAAAGATAGAGAAAAATGATCCTAAAAGTAATGACATGAGTTCCTAGGAGGTGGGATATGAAAACATGGAATGGGCATTGCACGCATTCCATTTCCTCCTTTGTGAAAGGAAGAGAGTGACAAAGGTATTTGCTTTGTACTAGCAAGGAGTCTTGTCTGGCATCTCTGTGTTTCTCTGGGAATATAAGAAATGATGTCCCTCTTTTGAGAATGATGGAAGATATATTGGAGTTGAAAATAAAGGGTGATGATGAGGACAGTTGGAGGGTTCCACAGAAGGACTGAAGGTCCCGTGAATTAACATATATTACCTATTTCATCTCATGCAAACCCACCCTTGCTCATTTATCTCCTGCTCCACTGATCTTAAGTCCTCTATTGTGGAAGTTCCTTCTCATGGTAAGTCTTTGGCCAGGACTTCCCCTCTGCCTATTATAATTTAAAGACAACTCTATCTAAATTAGAAACCTGCCTGTATTCATAGTGTACTTTTTAGTTCCTTCACATTTCTAACAATTTGTAACTATTCATTTATCATTTTATTTATGACTTTCATAAAAAATAAACCATTTTATTTTATTTTATTTTATTTTACCATTTTAACTCCAATGTCTAGCCAGAGGCCGGCATGATGTAAGTGATCCAGTATTTGCTAATCATTGAATAGAGTAGATTCATGGCTGTACTAGCCAAAAAATGCTGACTTTAAAAGATGTGATTATACAAAAACTAAAAGTGGAGGAATTCAGAACCTAATTTTAGGCTTAGAAATGTAAAAGTAAACAGAGTAAAGTTAATCAAAATAAATAAAAATGGAAAATAAAATGTACAAACTTATATCAATCAAAAAATAAATTCAAGAGCTGATTCTTAGTAAAATTTAATGAATCAGGTACAGTTTGACTGATTGGATACACAAAACTAAAACAAGAGACTTTTGGAAAATGAGAAATAAGAAAGGGGTATAACAACAGATAGTGTGGAGATCTGAATATCATTGGCAAATAAAATGTATAACTCTTTGTTGTTAAATTTGACAATCCCAATTAAAAAGATCCTTTTTTTTTCTCAGAACATATAAATTGCCCCAATTGTCTCAATAACAGGTAGAAAAGCTGAATAGGCAAATAATTATGAAAGGAGCTATAAGTGTTTTCAAAGATTTTCTTTTTCAAAATGCTCCAGGGGACTTCCAAGCAAAGCAAATAAGTGAATACAGTTGATTTGGTCTTCACCTTTTTTTTTTTTTCTCCCAATTGCTCCTTGAAATGAATAATGGAATATAAAAATCATCAGAAACATGCACCAGTACTGTACAACTGTAAAGAACTCTCTCCATAGTCTTAAATTGTTAAAATTATAGTGAAGAGGAAACACAAATGAATAAAGGTCCTGCCCCCAAACACCCAATTGTACAAAAGTCAGTGTGTGGGCAACAAGAAGAATAGATCCTTGTAAAGATTAACATGACCAAGAGAGAGTGCTGAGGATAGGACAAATGGTGGGGAGCATATTGTTCTTAATTGAGAAGTCTTACTGCTGGAGCCATACTGATAATGAGTCTGCAGTGGGACCTTCTTCACCAGGTTTAATTGGCACGGGCAGCCTCATTCCTACCTGGCCTCCAGCAAAGACATCTTCTTTGCTGGCTCCTAATGAGGCCACTCACATGAGGCAAATGGTAAAAGCACACTGATTCCTGGCTGCTCTATCAAGCAGACAAAGACAATACTTGAATAAAGAGCTGAAGGTCTGTGTTCCAACTTGCCCTGCCTCCTCAATCCAAATTCATTTCCAGACTTTACAACCAGTTCAATGAAATATTTGAAAAAGACATTAAATTTGATCATGGTTTTCCTTCTTATATTATTCTACACGATTTAAATATAAAAACCTTATTTGTGAGAACTCTTTTAGTTATTAGTGTTGGAAACCCAGTGAAAAGTATCTTAATGCAAAAAAATGATGTAATTAACATGCAATTGAAAAAAGCATAGGCAGATTTGATTTTAGTACCAAATCTACGGTGGGGCATGGTCGTGATGAGAGCTCAGATAATATTAATAGCACCAAGCCTCACTAAATTTTCTTTCATTGTTGTGCATCTTTATTTTCTTTGTGGGTTACCTTTTATCTTCTGCAGATAGATTTTTCCATTTGTCTTGGGAAATGATTCCATGAAGCCCAGTTTATGTCTTTCTTCAATGTCATAATGGTTCCTAGCATCCACCTGCAATGGGTTATAGATCCATACCTGTAAAAATTCCTGTGGGTAAGAGAATGGAGTCCTCTTATTTTTAGTCAATTTTATTCATCCTCAGGCCAGAGGCAAGAGAATACGGATGACTTCATGCTTCCCTCACAACAGAGAATGAGGTCTGTCCCAGAAAGGAGACATTGAGCTATTAAAGGTAAGAGGGTTGTGTGTGGGCAGAGAAAATAAGCAACCCTATTATCAATATGCTATCACTGTTGGCATAACTGTACTATTTTCAAAAAAAAGCATAGCTGTGTGAAGGTAAGATAGTAGAGAAAAAACATGTATACATATATTTAACATACAATTATAACAATGACATTCCCCCAAATATATTCTGAAAAAAATAATAACTAAGAACAGATACTATAGAAAACTTCTAATTCAGCAAGGCAAGTATCATACTGTTTTTGGAAGTCACCTCCAATTTAGATTTTTTTGTTGTAAGCTGGCACACACACACCTGCCATCAGTAAATTCTACACAGAGAGTAGGACCATATGTTGAGCTAAGCCAGTCACCATCTTCTGGAGCAAAACTCCAGGGACTGGGCAGGTTGTAGCTCAGTGGTCACCTGAACAAGCAACAGACTCAGTTTCTTTGTACAGACATTAGAAGAAATTGGAGGGTACTGTGTGGATGAAGTTCACTATTCTGATCACATAAGCATGCTCACAATCCAGGTGCCATCTTGGAGAAGAGAAGAAAACATGGTTAGAAACTTGAAAGATTAGTCATTTTACCTAAATGTCCAGTAATGATAAATCACACTATATTTATTGTATTGGACTAACATTCAGTGATTTTATTTCTTTTGCTACCAGCAGTTGGAGATTCATGAAAACATTCACATCTTTTACAGAATATGAAGTAACTATATTTTCTATACTCATCAGTATTATAACATGAGAAGTCTATGTATTTTTTAACTCAACTATAAAACTCAAAAAAAAAATAGTTATATGGAAAGCATAGTATGAAATTAGGAAACTTTAGATGGAAAAGAAAGCATTTTTGTCAAAATGATTTTAAACTCATGGAAAGTGATAATTGCTGCAGTGGATAGCAGATTGAATAGTTAATAATAGTGAAGTAGTAAAAGAAAAAAAATGAGAAAATTTCCTAGGTTTCTAGGAAAGGAGTAAAAACAATAAAAAATAAGAGAAGATAAAAACATGGCTTTGAGCCAGAATATAGATTATGGAAAATTTAATCAAGAATAATGAAAGAGTACTCAAACATTAGAGGTGACAAAATGAATATAACAATAGACACAGAAGGTGTTTAAAGTATAAGTGGATTCAAATCTATGCTAATAAATTTGAAAATCTCAAGAAAATGCATAATTTTCAGCAAGATATTAATTATGTAAATTGATTCAAAACAGTAGAAAAATTGAACAGATCAATGAAAAGGAGACAATTTAAGACTGTCAAAAATTACCTCAAAATATGTCTGTTTTAAGCAGTGTTTTACAGGTAAGTGCTTTCAAACATTTAAGTAACAAATTATTTACATGCTACACAAATCGTTTCCAATCATACCAAAAAAAAAAAAAAAAAAGCAAGATAGCCAAACACAGCATAAAAACAAAACTTCTCCAGCCTTATTTACAACTTTAAAATGCAGAAAAGTTTAAAAATTTCTAGCAAAATACAATTGGTAGTACATTTAAAAAATAAAATTCCATAACCTAGCTTGGTAGGACATTACAGGAAGAAAAATGTGTTTAACATTAGGGATTCGTTAACTTAGTATATCATTTCCCTTGGCCAAATTATTTTTTAAAGTCTAATAATCATTTAGAAAGTTTCTGAATTGGTAGTCTATATTATTATACATACATTCTATAATCCATAATATTGATCTGTAATAATCCATATTTTTTTTAATTAAGCACTAAGAAATGTATTGTGAGCAAGATTTACATGTGCAATGAAGTAGAAGTTTGTAGAAAATATTCTAGGAGTTCAGAATTTTAAAGCTTGCTTTGAAATGCATGCAATTCAAAATCACAGCTATATCATTACAAAAACTGACTTTGGCACTGCCACCTTCACGTCTTTGGCTATTATGAATCATCTAGGAGACCAAATGCAGCCTTATCTCTTTCCTGGCACTGGGGTGAGATTTATTAATTGTGACTATGTTTAAATAACTAGGTATTTGCATTTTAGAATGTGTCAGCTGTGTTGAAAGCTATTTAGAGCATTATGCTGATGGACTTAAGGACACAGGGGTGAGTCTCACATGAACTTTATCACAATCATCATCATCATCATCGTCATCATTATTATTGTGCCACAGGTTTTCTCATCATTATCCTGGGTCGAGATTTAAGGGACAGCATTTGGGCTTAACGACTTAATGATGATTTAGCTGGAGTAGAATAACATCTCAAAACAAGTCATATTCCTAGTTGAAAAAATAATTATTATGTTCTCAAGTTATTTTTGGAATAAGCTGTAAGGGAAAAAACACCCAAAATGTGTACAATTTTTAAGCATTCTCATAGTGTTTTAAATTTTACATTGGACTTTACCATGGATTATCTTCACTGAGCATCACTACAACCCAATGGCTAGGCTAGGCAGGATAGGCAATTTTAGACCTAGAGTTTAGCTGATGAAATTAAGACATGGAGAAATTAAGTGACTACCCTGAGGTAAAACCCCTAGTAAGTGGCAGAAGAGAACCCAGGTCTTCTGAGCTTTTGTCTAGTTCTAAGAAACAACTCAAGGTGGGGTGTCCGTTGATAGCCACACCATTGCGTTACTCCCCAGAACTCAGGGAGTCAATACTGCACATTAACAGGGGATAGGTTGTCATTTACAATGGTGGAGAATAACCCCCTGACTTCACCTCTTGTTGTAATCACTATGACTTCTTTATAACACACAGAGTAAAAATTCAATCTCTGTTTCTCTCAATTGCACTAAATCTGACCTAAGCCCCTGACTACCATATTGACTGTGCATATGTCTCACTCCCTCTGGAATCCCCCCAATAGGGACTACCAATGAACCCATGAGGTACACATAGGTCAAACAAGAGCATATTGGCTTTCATCCAGAAGATAAATAATTTCTGATGTTTTGACTTGAATCGTATTCCACCCAAATATGTTTCAGTCCTCACCTCAGGTACCTGTGTATGTGACCTTATTTGGGAAAAGGGTCTCTACTGATGTAACCAAGTTAAGAAGAGGTATGAGTAGGATGTGCTCTTAATCCACAATAACTGGTGTACTTATATAAAGTAAGGAAGAGACACACAGGGAGAACACCATGTGATGTAACAATGGAGACAGAGATTGGAGTGATGAGTTTACCAAACAAGGAACTTCAGGGATTACCAGGGACCACTGGAAGATAAGAGAAAGGCATTGGACATGTGGACTAAGAATGCCAGCTGCCATATCAGTAAATAAAGGATGCTACATCCATCAGCCACTACAGTCACCCTGATGGTGCACCCTGAGGAGACTCAGGATGGAGACAACTGGGCTGCCCACTGCCAAGCCCACAGCCACTGCAGCCACCCAAAACCCTGCATCCTGAGGAGACTCAGGATGGGAAAGAATGGGATACTGGCCCCAGATAGCTGAGGAGTATATTAAAGGAATTATTTCAATGATCTCAGACTCTTGCATCTTCCCATACATAAAAAAAGTGCTAAAATCATTAACTTGAAGTTATCTGGTTTTCTTTAATTGAGTCATCTTTTGATGTTCTAACAACCTGGTCTTTGTTGCAAAACTCCTGTATATCATGACTCCTCCTTTACCTCTTCGTAACAGTACCTCCATGCTATCTGAGAGGCTGCCTCCCAGGCTTGAAGTCCTGAGAAAGTCCACTGAATAAAACATAACTCTCAACTTCTAGGTTGTGCATTAATTTTAGCCAACAGACAGATTCTCCCTCAAGCCTTGAGGGAGAGCATGGCCCTGCTGACACTCTGATGCTGTACTTCCAGCCTCTGGAACTTGAGAAAATACTTTTCTGTTGCTTTAAGTCACCCATATTGTGGAAATTTGTTAGAGCAGTCCTAGGAAATTAACACACCCAATGTCGAATCATCCACACCTCCCATTTTTTGATTGGGTTACTTGTAGTTTTTGCAGAATGTCATCATTGAATGTCACTTAGCTCTCTTAGGGACTCAGGTTTTCCAGCCTAGTCCTCATGGGAAACTGACTCCATAGTCTCCATGTCTCCATGTTTAGCTTGGCTCATGGTGCCAGTGGCAGGAATTACATTTTTTAGTTCTCAGCAGTTTTATTTCCACCTGCAAATATTTTCTTATAAGATGGGGGTAACCCAAGAGTCATCCATTTTACTCTTCATCCTGGAAGTAGAATTTTCCACTATAGAATACTAGGACAGTCTTATGAGGCCTCCATGCTCATAAGGAATTTTCCCTTTATCCTTAAAAGCAATGTGTTGATTACTAAATTCTTCCTTCCTGGATGATAAATATCCATAGGCCAGAGATTTGAGGGAGGAGGGAGAGGGGGCTGTTTGGTTCAAGGGGGGCTTTGTGGGTGGGGAGATACCTTTCATTCCATAGTGGTGATGTAACTTCTAAGACTAAAGTGAAACAAAACTTAAACCAATAACCCCTTATCTTCTGTCTACACCTAATTCAAGTTTATCTGATTATAAATAAGACAAATTATAAATAAATAATTTAAATTATAATAAATAATATAAATTATAAATTCAGATTTATCTGATTCCCTTTTCATTTGAGTTTGAGTCGGATTATGGAAGCTATTCTAACAATGATGACTTTCACTGAGGGAGGGGGGAAAACAAACAAAAAAAATAGAAGGGCATTGAACAAATACACCATTAGACTCATAAATTATGAAAATTATGAGGCACCTTGTTAGTTCTCAATGAACTTTTAATGCACAAATGGGTAAAGGGATAAAGAAGTAAAGATAGAAATATTCATAGATGGTCGGGTATTTTCCAACCCCTTGCTTTTGCTCTGTTCTGTTTTGTTTATCTTTTCCATTTGTTTTTTGTTTTGATGTCTTCCCACCTACATTACAAGTCCAGATCCTTAGTATGCTATTCAGGACTTTTTTTATAATAACCTGGCTTACCTCTCAGCTTCAGCATCAGGCACTTCTACCTGCACTTCACACTCCAACGATCCTAGACCACATGCATTTATATGCTTCTTTCAAAGAATTTCATTCTGCAGTGCATCTGCTCTTGCCTGGAAAGTTTGTCCTTATCTCACTGACTTCTATCGACCTTTCAGGACTCACCTCATGTGATATCAACTTTTGAAAACTTGCTTGATTCTCATCTTCCAAACTGTGCTAAGTGTATCCAAGAAGAGGAAAAGACTGAAGATTCCAATATGGATTTTATTATGTTCTGTAGCACCTCTCAGAAGATCAAATGTTATTAATGAGAATGAACATTTTTCTTATGCTTTTTGACATTTGTATTTCTTTAAAAATGTCTATCCTTGTATTTCCCCCAACTTTTTTTCTTCTGTTTGCACAAATTTCCATCTACTCATAAAAGTTATTCATATCTTTGGACATATTTGTACCCAATCTTTCATATATATTATATATATTTTCCAGGCTTATGGTTTATCATTTAACAGATTCACACAATTTTTATTGTATGAAAACATTTAATATAGTAAAATCTATGGATATTTTTCTCCACCATATATCATTTTCTTTAAACTTTGAAATTCTTTTTTTTTTTTTTTTTTTTTTTTGCTTTTTGCATTAGCTCTTTATTTTAAATTTATTTTGGTATACAGTTTGGAGGGCATGATGATCATGTATAAAAATTTAGAAATGTATTGTAGGCCTTGTTTTACCATCTGGGATAAAAAGCCAGGGATTGGTTGTATTTTAAAAACTGTTTCATCATCAGAATTTGTTTTTATTCTTCCAGCACCTGAAAAAATAGCACAAGATGATGAAATGAGCAATCACAGATGCCTCAGCAAATTGTATCATTTCCATATATGGCTATTATTTCCATGAACAAATCTATAAAGCATCTCTTCTTTAAATGGGGTCCATGGATCTTGGATGACCAGCATCAGCCTCATTCAGAAAACTTGCTGGACATAAAGATTCATGAGTCCCAAAGAATTACTGAAATAGAATCTTTGCAATTTGAGATCAAGCCTTATGTAAACTCAAAGGTTAGGATTCTCTGCCCTCACTATAAGTTATTAAGAAAGGTAGTTTTTGCTTTGATTCTATTTGCAAAAGTCTAGCAACTAACCTGTCTCAAACCCTAAATTACCTGTGTCAGGGCTTGTCACCTGTTTTCATCCTGATGTTTGGTCTTAGCAACAGGAGTAATTAGAGTAAAGATGGTATTCACCAACAAACCAATGCTGGGGATTATCAAAAATATCTCCAAAGCAACCACTATAAATCTTTGCCCAGCACCATATATATTTATTTTATTTTATTTTTTTTAGTCCTCTGAATGCAATACCAAATGAGAATTCCTACAGAGTTTTGAGAGATGGCAGCATCTTCTGAAGCGACTAACTCTTGTTTGAATGTGTGTTATCGGGCAATTATTTTGCACCTTAAATGAGTTATCACACTTAACTATTACTTCAATCCTTTATGGTGAGTGTTTTTTGTTTCTTCATTTGTTTGTGTTGTTGTTGTTTATCCCGCACAGTACAGCTCGCAGGATCTTAGTTCCCTGACCAGGGATCAAACCCATACTCCCTGCAGTGAAAGCACAGAGCTCTAACCACTAGACAACCAGGGAATTCCCTGAAGTGTTTTATTTTAAAGTTTTTGCAAATGAGGAAAGCAAGCATGGGGAAGACAGAGTTCCTTGGCCAAATTCACAAACTAGAGAGTGTCAGAGCCAAAGTTCAAAGCCAAGATTTCTGGACCCAAATCCAAGGCATGCTCTCTTGAGCATGGATGCCTGAGATGTACCTTTTCCCAGATATGGGAATAATCTGCTATGAGTCAAGCATTAGGAAATCATGCAGGAGCAAATGATTAAGAGAAAGCAGGGGAAAGCAGTTAAACAAAAGATGAGCTGTTTTGCTCTGGACCCAGGTAGCCAGAGGCATCTTAGGTCTTCCTGGAAGGCATGAAGCCAGGAATCCTCACCTGCTTCCTTGTGACCCCCAATGGTGCGTCTTTGTCCTCCTCAGTTAATGTTAACAAAGACACTTTGACCCTGTTCACTGTCCCACCCACAGGAATTCCAAAGTATTTCCCACATGATGATTCTCAAAATTTTTCCCCCAGAATTAGACAAAGAATACAAATCATTTTTATAATGTAATAAATAATATTTTTGTGTAATCTTCTAGTTATGCATAAGTAAATATTTATATGTAATTAGTGTGCAATACAAGACCTTTCACATGTTACTTTGTTCAGTTCTCACAACAATGTGTTGAAGTCATGATTGCTCTCATCTATTTCCACATAGCAGAGGAAAAAATTGAAATTGAACATGGTGGGGGTGATTCTTTCAAGGTCAATGAAGTGACACTAAGCTTGAGATTGGGTCTTCCTGCTTCAAAGCCTTTGTCCAGTGAAATTTCCCCTACATTCCCAGTCATTTCTGCTACACACCAAGAGCTACAACTTACTAACCAGCTGTTAAATGATGGAAGGACTATTCTTGTCTTTCTTAAAAGGTGAAAGGCTATGGTATTCATATGGAGGTTTAAATGAGAGAAATGCAGCATAAATAGGGTTATTGAAGGGATGGATAGCAAAATGCTGTATAGACAATCCTTGCACAGACAGCTGCAACCTTCAGCTGAGGCAGAACCAGCACTGTGATGTCAGAGTTGTTCGGTAGAAATAACAGTAATCAAAACCAACACACAAAACCGTCAGCAAACACAAACTTATGCTTGAGTTAAAACAGAACAGTGTGCCTACCCAGCAATCAGGGGCTGCAACTGAATTAAATGCTTTTTTTTAAAATTAATTAATTTTTTAATTGAAGTATAGTTGATTTACAATGTTGTGTTAGTTTCAGGTGTACAGCAAAGTGATTCAGATATATATATATTCTCTGATTCAAAGAAGAGTCTGAAAATATTTTATATCTCCCTTCTTATTTTAAAGAACTATAATTTATTTCCCCAGGTTATTTATATTTGCTAAAATATCAACTTTAGTCTCATTTTAGATTAATGCAATCCCAAAATAACATGACAATTTTCAATATTTGGATACCAGATCTCTATTTTAAAAGGGTGTGTTACTAATTTATTTCCCACTAAATTGTATACATTTAATGTAAAGTCAATATCTTAAAATCTGTGAGCTGTTAAGTTTCACGTTTCTGATTTCTCTCAATACGATGTTTCTTAAAGGGCTATTTCTCTGTAAATCAGGAATTCTGTTGGATAAAAAAAGAAAATTCTGTTTAAAAATTTTGAAATATATATATAAATACACTCATCTGAAAACAGGAATATACAAGTTACTACACATAAAGCCCTTAGAAGAATGCCTGTTATGTAGAAAGTGGCCTATATTTACAGCTACTGTGTTTGTTGTTGTTATGATTATTACTATTATAATCTATGTTATTGTTATTTTTTAATCTCTCTACACACCCAGCTCTAGCTACTAGGACACTTGTTCTTTCTTTAACTTTTTAAAATAAAAATTGTGTATATTTTAGGTATGACATGATGTTTTGATATACACATACATAGTAGAATGATTACTACAGTCAAGTTAATGAACACATCCATCACTCTGCATAGTTGCCATTTGTGTATATATGTGGTGAGAATATCTGAAATCTACTCTCAGCAAATTTCTAGTATACAATATAATAATATTAACTATAGTCATCATGCTATACAATATTATCTCTTAAGACTAAATCACCCAGATTTATTTTTAATTCTGTTAAGAAAATATTTCCAACCCATAACTGATTTGAATGTAGCTCTTGCTTCAGTAATAATCACTCACGCTTGCATTGGGGTTTTATAACTTACTAGGGACATTCACCAATATGATCTTTATTGACCCTCTCCATGAATGCTTGAAATATGTTTTCAGTTGAAATGCATATTTTATGCATGGAAATTGACCTAGTTAGTTCAGGTGAATCGTATAAGTTCTCCAGACAGAATATTAGAAAGCTGGATGTGAATGGGTGTTTCTTTATTTAACTTGAGTGCTTTTCTCACTGTATTTGACTACCTCTAACCTTAAACCTTAAACCTTAGCTTTAATGCACTTGAACTTTCTGCCTTTCCACATAAGGGTATTTCTTCTGGACAGAGAAAATGAACATCAGAAAGAGGTGAGTAGCTCTTCTTTCTCTCCTACATGTTATAATATTGAATCTTTGACTTCATCTGGTATCTCTTTCATTTCCGTTCTTCTTATTAAAAACATGAAGAGGATTATTTGTGACCTGTTTTGCTCTTCATATAGGTTTATGTCACACTTTTTATTCATTTCATTTTGAGTTTTATTTCATATTTCTGTCGCTTCATAGCCCATATGACTTTACATTGGAAAACCCAATAAAATCAATATAATAGTAACGCAATGCTTTCAAAGATGTGTTGTTGGGAAATGAAATTGATTCATCCACTTATTCAACATGTATGAGTCCCAGTTGGATGTGTGACAGTGAGGAAGAGGCAGCGGTAAATCAGGCTCTTCTCTCAAGAATCTCATTGTCTATCATGGGAGGTGAGAGATTCATACTCCAGAGAGCTGTAGTGCAAGCTACAGGACCACCATCTAAACGCCATGAGATTTCAGTGCAAGCAATTACTCTCAGCTGAGAGAACAGTGCACTGGGGTTGGTCAAGCAAAGGGTGGAAACGACATGGATATGTGGTTATAGGGTGGTATATTCCAGAGAGAGGGAACAGGATGAGAAAACACAAGAACAGAATTGAGCATGAACAGAACACAAGAAAAATGCTGTTTAACTGAAACAACAGGGCTCAAGGGAAGCAGGAGTGGAAAGTAACATTTGAAAAAAAAAAAAAAGTGGACCTGAATTTTAGAGGAATTGAATGTCTGCCTAAGACTTGTGCATTTTATTAGCAATAGGGAACTAGTGGAGGTTTTTGAGTAGAAAGATGCAATAATAATCAAAGATCCCCAAAATAAATATCAATTTTACAGAATTGCTTACCATCGAGTAGGGTTTCAAGTGTGTAGGGTCAGGCCACTCAAGGTGGCTATTCTCTTGCTCTCTGTACATTCCCTGCCTGACCAGTGCCTGCTTCACCTCCTTCCTATGCACAAGACTAACCTTCCTACATACTTGCCCCAGGCCCCAGCTAGTGACTGTTCTTATCAAAGGGGTGGTGAGGGGTGTGCCCCTCTGCTGGTTTCCCGGTAACCAGTGAGCCCACCTGAGGTCTATTCCTCCCATAACTGGCAATCTCCCCTTCCTCCCCCAGGAGTGAAAACTGCTGTCCTATCCTGTCCCACCGTAGGAGGCACGGTAGGGTGTCACTCCAGGGTTGGCTTCAGACGTATAAGCTCCCCCATCCATTAAACCATTGATGTCTCTGTTGTTGACTCTGGGCTCTTTCTTCAGTCTTGAAACTGGGCAAGTACAGGCCTTGTAGGTCTGCAGGGTGCAGACCAACAGGGTGCATGAATGGGACTCCAAATCCAAGGTTCATTCTAGAAAACACATAGATTTATTCTAATAATAAACACTTCTATTTAAATAATGTAATAGGGAAATCAAATAATTTTCAAATTTCTATATCAACATAGACATGAGTCAACTGTACTTGTATGAGAAAAAGGGGTTTAAATGAAAGGTCTTTTTGTACCTAAATTATAGACTGTTGGTGTACTACTATAGAATATATTTCTTTGCACCATATTTATTGTCTCATTGTCTCTCTTCAGTTAGACCATGAGATACTTTAGAGCAGAAGGCACATCATATGTCTTTGTAGCCTCTCCACTAACCCAGTGTCTGGCATCTGGTACACGCTCATTAAATAGAGAACATCTGTCACCTCAGTTCTGCTCTTTTAAAGCTGATTGATTCCCCAACCCAAATCAGAGAAATCTCTGAGAGACCTACTCTGTTTAGAGTAAATTAAGAAAAGAGATTTAGCAATGTATATCACCTATCAGATTTTAAAATATGTAATAAAATGATAAATGGATAGTGTATCATTTGCAGAAGAATACAGATGACTTCAAACTTATTGTGTGTGTTTACATGATCTTTTTCTATGTTCCTCTTAAATACTATTTTTTTCCACTTTTTGTCACTTCAGAGATTTGAACAATGCTGCATATATGTTCTATGTATTTAAAAAAGACACATTTAAAGGAGTTTTAGGTTCACATTATAATGAAGGGAAGCTATAGGGATTTCTCTTATGCCTCCTGTCCCCGTAATGTACCTACCCTCTCCCATTATCAACATCACCCACCAAGGTGGTACATTTGTTATAATTGATGAACGTACATTGATACTTCATAATCACCCACAGACCATAGTTAACAGTTCACTGTTGCTGGTGTACATTCTACGATTTAGACAGATATATAATGACACATATCCATGATTATAGTATCACACAGAATATTGTCACTGCTCTAAAAATCCTCTGTGTGCCACCTATTCATCCCTCCCTTTCAACCTTGGCCACCACCGATCTTTTTATTGTCTCCATCATTTTCCTTTGCTTATTCAATTTCATATTATGTGAGTCATAAACTAATGGATTTTAGAGCAGATTCTATATATCCTTTTCTGCATTTTCTTTTATACAATTGTCATTATACCATTTCCTATTAGGAAAAGTGAATGCTAAAGAAAAAAAATGCTCTCTGATTTTTCTTGAAAGCTTCTGTGGATTTTAATGAATAACAAATACTTGAATAGGAAAAGAATAACATTAAAACAATAGGGGGAAAGTTAGTTACTTCTTTCTTACTGTGAACAAGGTGAATCCAAGGGACAGATGGGACCATAGGCAGCATTCAGTATTCGGTCTGAAAGAAATGAGAAGGGGGGGGATATATCCTTTCTATGGCTTTCAAAACTAAGAGCCAGGAAAGACAGAAAACAGATTGTCACAAATATAAATTATTCATTGAAGACATAGAGTGAAAGAAAGAGGGTTTTAGAGTCATTTTTGCAAGTCCTCCCTCTGTGGAGGAAAGGTAATTCTTGGTATTGAACAGATTCTCCCCTGAGGAGACAATTGAGTCATCAGGGGAAGATGGGGAACTAATGGAGATTCAGACTCTGAGAAGTTTATTAGAAGTGCTTTAAAACTATGCAATGTTCAATTTAGGGATGGAGGTAGCTAGCTTGCTGCTCACTTAATTACAAAAATCATGCTATATGAACTTGGAGGTGGTGGATAAGGTAGATCTAGGCAAGCAAAGACATTGCCAAGCAAATAAAGATGTGGAATATGTAATTAAGTTGTGGAAGGGTGACAGATGCTATCAGGCTTCCACTTATGACAAGGTAAAGAAAAGAATAATACAATAATAAATATAAATAATAAAGTGTTGAATTGCTTTTGTGTCCTCAGCTAACAGAGAACCATATGAAGCAATATCTGCTTTTTATTCACTTTTTGATGTTTCTGGGTTATATAACTATTACTTTATTTGGGTTTTTAAGGGATTGAGCAGCAGGGTGGTTAAAATTGGACACCTTGTAATGTAATTGTTGAAAAATAGAAACAGTTTACAAAGTAAAAGACAATTTAACTGGTAGGAGGGGAAAATATCTTTCTAAACGCATGTTATAAGAAATGAAATTTGATGACTTTCACTCTTCGGTGATGGAGTTTGCAGATCAAATGAGTAGGCTGGGCTGGAATGCTAAAACCAAAGCCCCATCCATGTTAGGGTAGCTTTAATTGGCTCTTTAAAGGGCTAGAGGAAAAAAAATGAAATCTGAAGCATCTTTGCTTCAGATTTTTTCCTCCCTAGAAGAGTTTGAAAGTGCATAAATGCATTCAAGACATGTTTTTTTTTGTTTTGTTTTTCTTTTTACTTAAGAGACAACATAATATGGTGGACAAAGATCAGGATTTCGATTCAGACAAAACTTGGTCCAAATCCTGACTCTGGCACTTACTAGTAGTGTAATTAAAACAAGTTATTTCAGCCTATTTTCTAATTTTCCAAAATGGGAATACTAAGACCCCACTTGCAAGGTTGTAAGGATTAGAGAAGATAGCCCATTTCTACTACACAGTAGAGTTTAATAACTCAGAAGTTATTCAATAAACACTTATACCTAGTTGTATTATTTCTACGCACTTAGTTCATCTTGTTTTTTTTTTTTTCCCCTCAAGGAGCATAACTAATTAAAAAAATAATAATAAAAGATAGAAAGAAGCTAATATATACATAAAAAAATAAGTCAAACTCAGCCATTTTCTGATTAATTTCATCATCACTTTGAATTTAGTTCCTATATGGCAACTATACACAACTAAGAGGCAAAGAATTTACCCAACAGAGAAAATAACCAGAGATCAATTGTCCCTTGACATTTGCCCTCTTATCTTTAAAAGTTCCTGATAGTCAGGCAAGTATATACCATTCCTATCCATTCTGTGACGTTAGCAGTGCTACTCAATTCTTGCTAATATTTTTTATCCCCTAAAGTATATTTTAATTAAAAGAAAATGACTACATGCAAAAATATTGGAAAAACATAGAGAACTCTAAGGGATAAAATTTTAAAGGAACTCATATTCAGAAATCACCAGCATTTATATTATATATCTGTGCAGTTATGTTTTCTAGGCACATATATTTGTTACATACATACATTACGTACATATTTTTACACAAATATAATATCATGGGAAATATTTTTCATAGGTGACTTATTAATGTCAATTATATTTTCCTGACTGTGTGCATATTACTCCACATGACAGTTTTAATGGATACACAGCTTTCCAAATAAAACTGAACAACACCCTACCTGTGTACTCAACACTGCCTGGATAGTTATACTTAACCGTTGTAATTGGCCTCTCTCTCTGTGAACCCCTATACCCTCCAATGACCTAATTTTGTTACTTTGCTTTCTTTTAAGACCTTTCTATGTTTTTCCTCTTACTCGCCCTCATACTGACCCTACTACTGCTCCAGTCTGTTTTCTATACAACTCTGCTCTTGGTGTTGCCAACCCCAGGAAAAGATGTGCCTGTCTTTCCCCTTACACCCCAGTCTCCCTCAGAAAGGGCTTGGCAGATACCAAACACGCACAATTTTTTAATTTCACCATAGGTTCCACAGAGGGAAAGGCACCATCTTCAGAGATACAGAGACCTACTTTGTCTTCTGTCTTCATGAATAATACCAGTATCATCTTAGAAAAGCCATGTAAACTTTTCACTCATGACTACCACCTGGAACATGGCTATTAATACCAGTGGTTCTCAGCTGGGCCTAATTTTGCCCTTCAAAGGACATGTGCCAAAGTCTGGAAACATTTTTGGTTGTATAATTGTAGGGGAAGGTTACTGTTGGCATCTAGTATATAGAGGCCAGGGATACTACTAAATATCCTACAGGTCACAGGACACCCCCATCCGCACAACAAAAATTTACCCAGGCCAAGATGTCAGCAATGCCAAGGATGAGAAATTCTCATCTATAAGCCAAACAAGTCTAACTTATTATATTGTTTTATATGCATGGTTCCTCTGCTTCATTTTCAGTGAATAATAGAAGAAATAGACACAGAGAACTAAGTACCTTCTTTAGTATAATTAACTATCTCAATAAATCCCTTGTGACATCTTACACTAATTCTAACCTATCAGACTATCTTGATGGTAAAACCTTTCTTCTGAGACTGGCCTCTTGGTTGGTCAACAGGGGAACACCTTGAGGTGGATGTATTGATACTATACCTTGCATTGAGCAATGACCACCATACTTGTTATTCTATGTCTATTATCTCATTTAATTCCTAAAACAACCTCGTTTCAGTTACTATTGCTAGGCAACAAATTATACTAAAAACTTAGAGGCCTAAACACAACCATTTTATTTGATTCACAATGTTGTGGTTTTGTAATTAAGGAAGGACTGAATGTAGGGAAGGCTTTACTTTGAGGTCACTCATGTGATTGCAGTAAGTTGTTGGCTAAGGTTACAGTCACCTGAAGACTCAAATGTGCTGAACATCTAAGGTGGCTCCCTTACGTGGCTGGCATTTGATGCAGGCTATCAAGCTGGAAGTACCACTGGAGTGTTTAACAGAGCACCCACATTATGCTTCTCCAGGATGTTGGCTTCAGCATACTTGGACTTCTTACACGATGGCTGGTTTTCCCAGAGCAGGTCCCCAAGAGGACCAGGCAGAACTTTCATAGCCTTTGTTGACCCAGACTCAGAAGTCATTCAGCATTACTTCTGCTTCAGTCTATTGGTTATAAGTCAAGCACAAATGTTGGCTCGAATTCCAGGACAGTGGATATGGATCCTGCTTGTCAAAGAATTTGCAGATCTATTCTAAAAGCATTGTGGTAGTATTGTGACCCTTTTATAAATGGAGAACTTGAAGACGAGAGTAAAACGTGAAGACTTAAACTTAACCCCCTCCAGTCCATCTGAGATGCGGGTTCAGCACAACCATTTCAGCCTCAGCAGCAGTTAAGCAGTTAAGATCCTTGAAGATCTTCAGCCCACACCCTCTGAGAACCACTTATCCCACTGTGTTGGGTCATGACTCCCAGACTTTGGCTGGAACTGCTGATGAGCATCCTTGCACCATAATGGGAGAGGAGCTTGACTCTGAACTTCAGCTTCTTTACCAGAGATTCTGAAAAGGTAAAACTCTCTTACTAGTTCACCATCCCTGTCTGGTCCTATTCTCTCCATGGGGATCCACTGACCGGGAGTGTGCTATAATCTGCATGAAAACTGTGAAATTGTACAATTTAGTTTACATTCCCATTAGTGGGCCATGCAATGTTAATAAACATCTCATGAGAGCAAGACTTTGTGGTTAAGTAGGTCTGAGGAATGATGGATATTTAAAGGTGGAATTTTGTACAGGATACCTCAGAGCTGTGACTATAATGGTGAACTTGCTGCATAACACAGGGAGCATGTGGTTGCACAATTTTGCAAAATTATTTGGTCATAGAAACATTCTTGTAACAGAAAAACTCTTAACATCTCACAGTGTATTTGTATTCACTGGAAATTTTGGTAAATATTGTTATGACTGACATTACACAGCATTGGGATCAAGCTTGGATTTGAAGCACAAATCTTGTTGAGTGACTTTGGGTAGATCATGTTTCCTAAGACTTATTTCCTTTGTAGCTAAAATTAGACAGTATATAGGATTATCCCAAAAATTCCATGAAAAAATTTTTAAAAATAGTTTTTTGGCATACAGAAAACATATGTTATTAAAAATTATAGCTAAAGTTTTGGGGAAATTTTGATAGCTGTTTTAGCTAAGAACCCAATAATGATCATATCCTAGCTGACAATACTTCTTAGCTCTTTTATTCTGAGAGAATTACTATTAAGAAACTACTACAGATTTAGGCTCAAAGGATGATTTTTTCCTGTTGTTACGAGCACCGGATACTTCAATGCAGAGTCCTGGAATCAAACTCATTTGGTGTGAATGGCTTAGGTTGAGAGATCTAACTTTTCTCCTTTTCTATTACTAAACCTCATTCATATACCTCAGAGAGATCTTGAGGCCAGCCACCTCAGATACAGTGGGAAAAAGAAAGAGACAAAGATAGGAAGCCTGATGGAGAGGAAAAGAGAAATGACCAGTCCCAAATGGATTCTACATTCACACCACTCCAATGAGAAGAAAAAGTAATGAAACAAAGGAGGTGGAGAATAAGAGATTTCCACTTTTTTAATGAAAGAGTATACTTTATTGGACACATTCTTACCCTGGGAACAACTTTAAAAGTTGGATAAAATCTGTCTAGAAAAAGGAGAGGCAAATGAAAGCAACAAAGCAGACAGGACTTGAGTGTCCAAGACCCTGGAGAGAAGTGAAATATATGGAGGTGGGCCCCTCATTCTATATACTTTTTCCTCTAGAGGTATTTGCTATTCTTTAAGCAACAGGATAATAGATCTATCAGAAAGTAGAGGCATGAGAGTGATGGCGCTAGAGAGGGAAAATCTGGACTTCTTGGCTCCTAAGACAACCAAGGCTTTAGAGACAATATTCCAGAGAAAAGTAGATAGGTGAGCACACATTCTTCATTGTTCATACCTGCAAGACATTTACTATTTTCTAAATGGCTTTGGGCAAGAAGACAAGAAGCTAAATTGTCAGAAATTGACAGAGGCTAAAAACCCATCAAAATCCTCTGTTGTCTCACTGTGCTAGGGACTGCCCTACTGTAAACCTTAGAATTTCAGTTAAGGCACCCAAAATAGACGAGGTCTCCCCAACACCAAAATTCATCCAAAAAAATCATCTCAATCTCTGATTGCGTCAAGGTGATCTGCCCTGTGGTCTCACTTTCTGTCAGAGAATCCCCTGTGGGTAAATACATCATCCTGTGTCTCTAACAATGTTTCTTCTCTAATATCAAGCATTCAATGAAATTACTCAGTGCGACCAAGTAGCCAAATCCAAAAGGAAAAAAAAAAAAAGTAGGCAATACAAAAAACCCATTGTCAATCTAAGTATTGAAGCTATTGGACACAGACTTTAAAATAACTGTAATTCGGGCTTCCCTGGTGGCACAGTCGTTAAGAATCCACCTGCCAATGCAGGAGACATGGGTTCGAGCCCTGGTCCAGGAAGATCCCACATGCCATGGAGCAACTAAGCCTGTGTGCCCCAACTACTGAGCCTGCATGCTACAACTACTGAAGACCACACGCCTAGAGCCTGTGCTCCACAACAAGAGAAGCCCCGACAATGAGAAGCCTGGGCACGGCAATGAAGAGTAGCCCACACTCACTGCAACTAGAGAAAGCCCATGCACAGCAACAAAGACCTAATACAGCCAAAAATTTAATTAATTAATTAATTATAAAAAAGAAATATGACATTTAAATAATAATAAAATAACTGTAATTTATAAGTTGAAGAAAATATGCTTAAGATGGAAAATTTAATAATATAACTAAACTGCATTAAGAAAAATAAATGAAAGAAAAAATTAGTGAGAGAAAGAAGAAAGACATGGTGGGTTTGCACAACATGCAATCTTCTAGTATTTCTACCTACCACGTGGTGGGAGGAAACACACAATAAAATGCACTACAGACCAGTTTCTGCCTTAAAATCAAAGTAGTGTATCTACCCAGCAGTTATTGCCCCAAGTAATGTCCTTCTCATCCACTGGGGGGCAGTGAAGGATGGAAGAGGTGAGCTGGGGGTGGAAAGCCGGGCACTGCCCTTTACAGAACAGTTTTTGTACTGCTTCTACACACAACCTCAGTTTCTAAACTTTTGTTGTTGAAATCACACAATCTATTTTTATTGTTATCATGGTATGAAAAGTATTACTGGCAAGTTCATCTCTAAAATCTGACCACCCCTAAATTTGAGTGTGCTCGGTGAGTAATACAGGCTTCCCTGTGTCCTCTTGATGGGTAACGCACAACAGTCAATCATTTGTCACCACTCTGCCCCATGCTACTTTTACTTTGTCCCATGTGCCACCCATATCCCTGCAGCCTAGCTTGTCCATTAATATTAATATTTGAAATAATAACAACAATATTGGATGTTTATTGAACACTTACTGTGAGGCAAATGTCAATTTTTTTAATGCAGTAACCTCACTTCCTCTTTCACAACAATCTGGTGACAGCTAACAATATCTGCAATTAAGAGATGAGTACTGTAAAGCTCAGGGAGCTTGAGCAATTTATCCAGGTTTCAGATGCTAAGAAACCTTGCAACTAATATCAGAAGGGGAGGGGGCTCGGAGGCAACTTCAGCTTCTACTGTATCCTGTCCTGTCTCCACATCTTTTTGGTCATGAAAATGAAACAAACAAAATGCAGTTCTAAGAATCCTGCCTTGGGGGCAAGAAATGGGAAATATGTGAATCCAATACATTGGCTTCAGATGGGAAAATATAAGAATAAAAGAAAGAGTGAATCCTATTTTATGTAGACATTTTTCTACTTGGAAATGCAAGCCCCCCACCCCAGGAGATCAAAAGGCTGAAATTCCCTGCAAAAGGAAACATGTTCCACAGGAAATCATAAGAGAAGCGATAGCTTAGTGAATTAACTTAACACACACAAACTGAACAAACATGCCCTGCAGGGGGCGGGGGGTGGGGACCGGGTGGTGTGAGGATAATTCTCTAAAATAAGTAACATACGTGAAACTAAAGAAGATTAAGGGCGAACTGAAGCTTCTATTGCTTAAAAAGATTTTTTAAACAATCAGAACAGCATGAAACTAAAAAGAGTAAAAATCACACCAGATATTATTCCAAAACATTATCTCTGTGGGACAAAGAAATTAACATCCTGAAGATATTCTCTGACTGTTCTCTGACTACATCAATGTTGTAACAGGGAAGAGCCAAATCTGACTACATGTTGGATCTATTTCTTTTACTTTAACCTTTGCTTCCCACTGCTTTTGTTCACCAAAAGGTTACTGTCTATACACAATGGCCTCTCTGGGAACCCTGCCCCTCTGCCTGAATGTTAAACCAAAGTGCCTTTCTTCAGAGAAACACCCAGACCCTGTCCACCTCTGGATGGCTGTAAGAAAGAAGAAATTAACGCATCCCCTCCCCGAGGCTAGCCATTCCAGGGGGTACTTGCAAAATTTAAGGCCTTTTTACTTTACTTCCTCATCTTCTCCCCTTCTCTGGGCTGTAAAAGAAACTGGCATCCAAACCCCAAGAAGACGGTTTTTTCAGAGACACTAGTCTGCCATCTTCTCGGTCTGCTGGCTTTCCGAATAAAATCATATTCCTTGCCTCAACACCTCGTCTCCGATGTATTGGCCTGTCGTGCGACGAGCAGAGCGAGCTTGGACTCAGTAACAGTGTGATTCCTGTTGTCTATAGAATAGATTCTCATGTAGAAATAACTCAGGAATACAGATGTCCATGAAGCTATCCTGCTAGACCCTTTCGCAGAAACCTGAATGGTGTTCCATTAATTGTCAAAGCGGCTTTAACAAGGTTTTATTTTTCACTTGAGAAAAATAACTGTAGTTATTGCTTTTTTTCCTCTTAGCAGATAACCCCAATTTTATTTTAGTGGGATCTCCAACTGTGTGTAATATTAGGGGTATTCAGTGTCCAGTATCCAGGTATGAATGCAAAAGGGACATTGTCCTTTCTCTCCAGGTCACATAGTAGTCAAGCAGGGGCAGACGCCCTAGCTTTATCCAGTCACTGCCTCTACCTGGAGCTTTGTTCCTGTAGCCAGTGGTACCAAGATGAGAGATTTGGAGAGGGTGGTTAGAAAATTGTTCACTGACTTTACCCAGCTTTAGTGTCCATTCACTGGAGAAATGTGCACAGCAAAAATGCCATTCTGTCTAGAACTTTTTGGCTAACAACAGTTAGTTGTTAGGTTTCCTATTTCTTATTTTCTGCAGCTGATTTTTGCTTTTTCAGCCTCCAAGACTGTTCTTCCAGCTTTGAGTCAATATTTGTATTTTATTATTTTTTTATCTGAAAATGTCTTTCTTTATCTCACCCTTATTTTGGAATGATATTTTCACTAATTCTGGGGTTGAGAATTATTTTTCTTTCACTGCTTTAAATTCCCTTTTCTTCTGGTCTTCATTATTTCTGATGGGAAATCAACATTCGTTCTCCTTTTTCCAGTGTATTCAATACTTTTTTTTTTTTTGGCAAAATCAGGCTTAATGATTGGATGGCTTCTGCTGTTGTTTTTCTGTGTAAGGCTTATAGTGGAGGCAGGGGAATTAACTCACTTTTCCTGCTCCAGAGTTAGTCTTTGAGAGTTCCTGCTCTCCCAGGCCTCGAAGATGAGGCTTTCTCAGCATTCCTGCTGTTCCCACAGTGGTGATAGACCTCTGCTTTGTATCACTGCCAGGTCCTGGCCCAAGCAGGTTTCCTGACTTGTCACAGAGGAACATGGCTTATGCTTCTACTCCTTCCCCAGCAGTGGTTTCTTTCTTTCTTTTTTTTTTTTTTTATATCTTTATTGGAGTATAATTGCTTTACCATGGTATGTTAGTTTCTGCTTTATAACAAAGTGAATCAGTTATACATATACATATGTTCCCATAACTCTTCCCTCTTGCGTCTCCCTCCCTCCCCCTCCCTATCCCACCCCTCTAGGTGGTCACAAAGCACCAAGCTGATCTCCCTGTGCTATGCAGCCACTTCCCGCTAGCTATCTACCTTATGTTTGGTAGTGTATATACGTCCATGCCACTCTCTCACTTTGTCACAGCTTACCCTTCCCCCTCCCCATATCCTCAAGCCCAATCTCTAGTAAGTCTGTGTCTTTATTCCCGTCTTACCCTTAGATTCTTCAGGACATTTTTTTCCCTTAAATTCCATATATATGTGTTAGCATACGGTATTTGCCTTTTTCTTTCTGACTTACTTCACTCTGTATGACAGACTCTAGGTCCATCCACCTCATTACAAATAGCTCAATTTCATTTATTTTTATGGCTGAGTAATATTCCATTGTATATATGTGCCACTTCTTCTTTATCCATTCATCTGATGATGGACACTTAAGTTGTTTTCATCTCCGGGCTATTGTAAATAAAGCTGCATGAACATTTTGGTACATGACTCTTTTTGAATTATGGTTTTCTCAGGGTATATGCCCAATAGTAGGATTGCTGGGTCATATGGTAGTTTTATTTGTAGATTTTTAAGGAACCTCCATACTGTTCTCCATAGTGGCTGTACCAATTCACATTCCGACCAGCAGTGCAAGAGTGTTCCCTTTTCTCCACACCCTCTCCAGCATTTATTGTTTCTAGATTTTTTGATGATGGCCATTCTGACTGGTGTGAGATGATATCTCATTGTAGTTTTGATTTGCATTTCTCTAATGATTAATGATGTTGAGCATTCTTTCATGTGTTTGTTGGCACTCTGTATATCTTCTTTGGAGAAATGTCTATTTAGGTCTTCTGCCCATTTTTGGATTGGATTGTTTGTTTTTTTGTTATTGAGTTGCATGGGCTGCTTGTAAATTTTGGAGATTAATCCTTTGTCAGTTGCTTCATTTGCAAATATTTTCTCCCATTTGAGGGTTGTCTTTTCATCTTGTTTATGGTTTCCTTTGTTGTACAAAAGCTTTGAAGTTTCATTAGGTCCCATTTGTTTATTTTTGTTTTTATTTCCATTTCTCTAGGAGGTGGGTCAAAAAGGATTTTGCTGTGATTTATGTCATAGAGTGTTCTGCCTATGTTTTCCTCTAAGAGTTTGATAGTTTCTGGCCTTCCATTTAGGTCTTTAATCCATTTTGAGCTTATTTTTGTGTATGGTGTTAGGGAGTGATCTAATCTCATAGTTTTACATGTACCTGTCCAGTTTTCCCAGCACCACTTATTGAAGAGGCTGTCCTTTCTCCACTGTACAGTCCTGTCTCCTTTATCAAAGAGAAGGTGACCATATGTGTGTGTTATCTCTGGGCTTTCTATCCTGTTCCATTGATCTATCTTTCTCTTTTTGTGCCGGTACCATACTGTCTTGATTACTGTAGCTTTGTAATATAGTCTGAAGTCAGGGAGCCTGATTCCTCCAGCTCTGTTTTTTGTTCTCAAGATTGCTTTGGCTATTCAGGGTCTTTTGTGTTTCCATACAAATTGTGAAATGTTTTGCTCTAGTTCTGTGAAAAATGCAGTGGTAGTTTGATAAGGTTGCATTGAATCTATAGATTGCTTTGGGTAGTAGAGTCATTTTCACAAAGTTGATTCTTCCAACCCAAGAACATGGTATATCTCTCCAACTATTTGTATCATCTTTAATTTCTTTCATCAGTGTCTTATAATTTTCTGCATACAGGTCTTTTGTCTCCTTAGGTAGGTTTATTCCTAGATATTTTATTCTTTTTGTTGCAATGATAAATGGGAGTGTTTTCTTGATTTCACTTTCAGATTTTTCATCATTAGTGTATAGGAATGCCAGAGATTTCTGTGCATTAATTTTGTATCCTGCTACTTTACCAAATTCATTGATTACCTCTAGTAGTGTTCTGGTAGCATCTTTAGGATTCTCTATGTATAGTATCATGTCATCTGCAAACAGTGACAGTTTTACTTCTTCTTTTCCAATTTGGATTCCTTTTATTTCCTTTTCTTCTCTGATTGCTGTGGCTAAAACTTCCAAAACTATGTTGAATAGGAGTGGTGAGAGTGGGCAACCTTGTCTTGTTCCTGATCTTAGTGGAAATGATTTCAGTTTTTCATCATTGAGGACAATGTTGGCTGTGGGTTTGTCATATATGGGCTTTATTATGTTGAGGTTAGTTCCCTCTCTGCATACTTTCTGGAGGGTTTTTATCATAAATGGGTGTTGAATTTTGTCAAAAGTTTTCTCTGTATCTATTGAGATGATCATATGGTTTTTCTCCTTCAATTTGTTAATATGGTGTATCACGTTGATTGATTTGCATATATTGAAGAATCCTTGCATTGCTGTGATAAACCCCACTTGATCATGGTGTATGATCCTTTTAATGTGCTGTTGGATTCTGTTTGCTGGTATTTTGTTGAGGATTTTTCCATCTATGTTTATCAGTGATATTGGTCTGTAGTTTTCTTTTTTTGTGACATCTTTGTCTGGCTTTGGTATCAGGGTGATGTTGGCCTCATTGAATGAGTTTGGGAGTGTTCCTCCCTCTGATATATTTAGGAAGAGTTTGAGAAGGATAGGTGTTAGCGCTTCTCTAGATGTTTGATAGAATTCGCCTGTGAAGCCTTCTGATCCTGGGCTTTTGTTTGTTGAAAGATTTTTAATCACAGTTTCAATTTCAGTGCTTGTGATTGGTCTGTTCATATGTTCTATTTCTTCCTGATTCAGTCTTGGCAGGTTGTGCATTTCTAAGAATTTGTCCATTTCTTCCAGGTTGTCCATTTTATTGGCATAGAGTTGCTTGTAGTAATCTTTCATTATCTTTTGTATTTCTGCAGTGTCAGTTGTTCTCCTTTTTCATTTCTTATTCTATAGATTTGAGTCTTCTCCCTTTTTTCTTGATAAGTCTGACTAATGGTTTATCAATTTTGTTTATCTTCTCAAAGAACTACCTTTTAGTTTTATTGATCTTTACTATTGTTTCCTTCATTTCTTTTTCATTTATTTCTCATCTGATCTTTATGATTTCTTTCCTTTTGCTAACATTGGGGGTTTTTTGTTCTTCTTTTCTAATTGCTCTAGGTGCAAGGTTAGGTTGTTCATTCGACATGTTTCCTGTTTCTTAAGGTAGGATTGTATTGTTATAAACTTCTCTCTTATAACTGCTTTTGCTGCATCCCATAGGTTTTGGGTCATCGTGTCTCCATTGTCATTTGTTTCTAGGTGTTTTTTGATTTCCTCTTTGATGTCTTCAGTGATCACTTCATTATTAAGTAGTGTATTGTTTAGCCTTCATGTGTTTGTATTTTTAACAGATCTTTTCCTGTAATTGATATCTAGCCTTATAGCGTTGTTGTCAGAAAAGATACTTGATACAATTTTAATATTCTTAAATTTACCAAGGCTTGATTTGTGACCCAAGATATGATCTATCCTGGAGAATGTTCCATGAGCACTTGAGAAAAATGTGTATTCTGTTGTTTTTGGATGGAATGTCCTAGATATATCAATTAAGTCCATCTTGTTTTATGTATTATTTAAAGCTTGTGTTTCCTTATTTATTTTCATTTTGCATGATCTGTCCATTGGTGAAAATGGGGTGTTTAAGTCCCCTACTATAAATGTGTTACTGTCAATTTCCCCTTTTATGGCTGTTAGTATTTGCCTTATGTATTGAGGTGCTCCTATGTTGGGTGCATAAATATTTACAATTGTTATGTCTTCTTCTTGGATCGATCCCTTGATCGTTATGTAGTGGCCTTCTTTTTCTCTTCTAATAGTCTTTATTTTAAAGTCTATTTTGTCTGATATGAGACTTGCTACTCCAGCTTTCTTTTGGTTTCCGTTTGCATAGAATATCTTTTTCCATCCCCTCACTTTCAGTCTGTATGTGTCTCTAGGTCTGAAGTGGGTCTCTTGTAGATAGGATATATATGGGTCTTGTTTTTGTATCCATTCAACCAGTCTGTGTCTTTTGGTGGGAGCATTTAATCCATTTACATTTAAGGTAATTTTCGGTATGTATGTTCCTATTCCCATTTTCTTAATTGTTTTGGGTTTGTTATTATAGGTCTTTTCCTTCTCTTGTGTTTCTTGCCTAGAGAAGATGCTTTATCATTTGTTGTAAAGCTGGTTTGGTGGTGCTGAACTCTCTCAGCTTCTGCTTGTCTGTAAAGATTTTAATTTCTCCATTAAACCTGAATGAGATCCTTGATGGGTAGAGTAATCTTGATTGTAGATTTTTCTCCTTCATCACTTTAAATATGTCCTGTCAGTCCCTTCTGGCTTGCAGAGTTTTTACTGAAAGATCAGCTGTTAACCTTATGGGGATTCCCTTGTGTGTTATTTGTTGTTTTTCCCTTGCTGCTTTTAAATATTTATTTATTTATTTACTTATTTATTTATTTATTCTTGGCTGTGTTCAATCTTCCTTTCTGTGTGAAGGCCTTCTCCATTTGCAGCAAGTAGGGGCCACTCTTCATCGCGGTGTGTGGGTCTCTCACTATTGTGGCCTCTTGTTGCGGAGCACAGGCTCCAGACGCGCAGGCTCAGCAGTTGTGGCTCACAGTCCCAGTTGCTCCGCGGCATGTGGGATCTTCCCAGACTAGGGCTCAAACCTGTGTCCCATGCATTAGCAGGCAGATTCTCAATCACTGCACCACCAGGGAAGCCCCTCCCTTGCTGCTTTTAATAAATAAATAAATATTTATTTAATATTTATAATAAATAAATAAATAAATAAATAAATAAATAAATATAAATAAATAAATATTTATTTATTTTAATAAATAAATAAATATTTATTATTATGCAGAAATAAATATTCATGGTACACAATTTTTATTGTATGAAAGGGTCAAAACAACAACTGAGTAACTTTTCCTCCCATTGTTGACCTACTAGTTTCCTTATTCAAAGGCAACAACTGTTAGTATTTATTTCTTTTCTCTCTCTTTTTTTTTTTTTACATTTTAAATATTATTTATTTATTTATTTGGTTGTGCTGGGTCTTAGTTGTGGCATGCAGGGTCTTTTTTTTTTTTTTTTTTTTTTGTAGTTGCAGAATGCAGGCACTTACTTGAGGCATGTGTGATCTAGTTCCCTGACCAGGGATGGAACCCGCATCCCCTGCATTGGGAGCATGGAGTCTTAACCACTGGACCACCAGGAAAGTCCCCAGACCACCAGGGCATTTCTTTCTAATGAATATTTCCACCTTTGCTTTGATTTTCCTGCACACCTTCCAATTATGAACTTTCTCATCATGTGCATTTGTGGTACTGTCAGTTGTTTGGCCAAGAGTGAGCAGCTGATATAGATTGTACAATAAATATTAATATGTACACACACAAACATTTAAAATATCAGAATTTTACCCATTATTCTACTCACTGCCTTTTTCTCATTATAAAACATTTTAGACAGGACTCCATAGCAGCTCATATAGATTTCACTCATTTCTTTTCACAGCTGTATAGTAGTCTGTTACATGGATGGACTTTCCAGAGTTTAGCCTCTTAACTATTTAGTATTTTTCTAGTACTTTGATAAATTTTGATAGATATGACCAAAATAAAGGGCAGCACCAATTCACACATCATCAAAAATGTATGTGAATGTCTAGTTCCTTTCATCAGCACAAATATTATGTGTTATTAAAACTATTACCAATATATCTACATATCATTATTATTTTAATTTACCTTACCTTTGTTTTATTATTTTTAATGAGTGAATTGGAACTTTTTTTCATGTACACATCCTTTTAAATTTTTTCTCTTATTGTCTGGCTCTTTACTTTGCATATCTTTCTACTGGGCTATCATTATGTTATTAATTGACATGTAAGTAATTAATTCCAGTGCATGTTCTAGGTGTGGTAAAAACAAATTTTCAAATTGCTGTTTATCATTTGACTTTGTAACTCAATTTTTCTATAAAGAGAAGTATTTAAATTTTTTTATGTTTAACATGTCAAAATATATTCTTTCTGAAATCTGAATTTTATGACTTGTATGTAAGCCTCCTATATTCTTATACATTTTCTTCTATTACTAGTAATGATTTAAATTTTAATTGAAATACTTTATTCAATTGGAATTTATTTTGCTATAAGCCTTGAGGTAGGGATCCACGTATTTTGTTTTAAATGAGAAGTCAGCTAACTGATTTATTGAATATCCCTTTTAGCCATGTATTAGCAACTCTACTTTTGTCTTATAATAAATATGCATATTTTATGAGTATATATTTGGACTCCATTTTTTTGTTGTTGTTTTACATTTAGTTGTTCATTTTGTGCTTAAGTATCAATCTATTTTATTTACTTATTGTGTGTCATTTCACTATGTGCTGGGAATAGACTCCAAACTTTTTATTTTTAAAAACACTTTAAATTACGTTGGTTATATTTTTTCAGAAGTTTGATAGACTAATTTATTATACAACTTGGGTTTAATTCTTTTTTTAGAGTTTTTTTTCTTTTCTTTAAAACTTTCCAATTTATTTAGCATAATAGGGCTGTCTATATTTTCTTTTTCCCTATATAAATCTTGTAATTTATATTTTCCAGGAAAACTACCCTTTTACTCATGTTTTCTCCTTAATTTGCGTAGATTTGATTAAACTAGTCATACAATTTCTTCTATTGCTGTGTTTATTTCTCTATTTTTATTTCTAATTTTACATATTTATAACTTATTATCTTATTTTGCCAACTCTATATCTTCTCTGTAAGTGGCACTCTAGCAGTCACTGGCCCAACTGCCATATGCTAGATATTCATTTCTTTAGCTAAAGGTTTTATCTGGCCTCTGTGTCCTGCCTTGCCACCTGCTTGATCAGCCAGAAATACGAAAGAATTATCATCCTTTGAGAGCAGCCCTAACCCAATAACTGAGAGTACTTGGTATATAAACACCCCAGCTTCTTTGCCCTTTACAGGGATAAGGGGAGATAACCGAGAGCTGTGTTCTACAGAGTTCTATGCTGGTTTCCAAAGTTGGTGAAGTTGGTGAAGCTCCAACTGCCCACTTTGTTGGTTTCTGTTCCTTCTTGTGTTCACTTTCCCAGTCTCATACTAGGGTTTTCTTTACCTACTAACTAAACTAATAGCATTTGATTCTTTGTGTCAAGGGTTATCAGACTGCTTATTATCAGCAGTTAACCCTCTGGGCAGAGATATTTTAGGGGTGCACAACAACAGCCATTACAATTATTACCCTATTATGTCTTTCTGCTTTTTAATAATTTCATCATAAAATTTTATATCCTTAAACAGTACACTTACCATTTCATGCCTTAGAAATTTATATAAATAAAATAATACATTTGGTATTCTATATCTTGCTTTATTGTTAAATATTATTATCATGAGATTCATCAATGTTATTGTGTCATTTTTCATAGAAAATTTCATTGAATGAATATATCACAGTGTAGTTTTCTGTTGATGGACATGTAGGTTGTTTCTACTTTATTGACAAATTAATTTATTTTGTGCCATCATTAACTATCTTGCTAGAAACATCTCATAAATGTTTCACTAGGGGTCTAATAAATGTTTATTATATGTATGTCTAAATGTTTATCTAGTGTATTAAATCAGTCAGTGAAGGCTAAGTTATGCTGCAATAATAACACCCAAATCTCAACAATTTACATCAAAAGTCTTTTGATTTCCTTTAGTTCTGACACTGTATGTCCACCCAAGGTTGACTAATGGAGCTGGAGTAGTCTCTACTTGAAACACCACCAATCTCATAGCAGAGCAAAAAAAAAAAAAATTACATTCAATATACTGGCACTTAAATCTCTATTTAGAAATGACACAAGGCCATTCTGCTCATATTCCTTTGGTCAAAATTAATCACTTGGTGAAGCCTGACATCAACATGTCAGAAAGTAATATCCTTCCCCAGGAGGCATTATAATTTGCATTTTCCTGGGTAATAAAGAACTGAAGAATGTTCCAAGTGTTTATTAAACTTTTAGTTTCCCTTTCCATGATATCCTTGTATAGTTCTTCACTCATTTTTCTCTTTAATTTTGTTGTTGTTTTAATATTACTGACTAATAGAAATTGGAAATTGTTCTCCACTGAAAATTTTATGTGTTGCATTTTTTTTTTTTAGAAGATGTTAGGGGTAGAAGTTTATTAATTAATTAATTTATTTTTGCTGTGTTGGGTCTTTGTTTCTGTGTGAGGGCTATCTCTAGTTGTGGCAAGTGGGGGCCACTCTTCATTGTGGTGCATGGGCCTCTCACTAGCGCGGCCTCTCTTGTTGTGGAGCACAAGCTCCAGACACGCAGACTCAGTAGTTGTGGTTCATGGGCCTAGTTACTCCGCGGCATGTGGGATCCTCCCAGACCAGGGCTCGAACCCATGTCCCCTGCATTAGCAGGCAGATTCTCAACCACTGCGCCACCAGGGAAGCCCTGTGTTGCAATTTTTTTCTTCAAGATTGTGGTTTATATTTTCATTTTCTTTATAGTATTGTTAGATACCACACTCACAGCAATCCTTTATGTAATGTGGTTTAATTCATCAACATTTCCATTACTTGTGCTTTATGTGGTGTGTTTAAAAATGCATTACTTCCTCGAAAATTGTTAGCACAATGGAGTGGTTAAATTCCCTGAAGGATCATCTCACCTCAAACCAACTAAGGTCTGGATCAAACATACATGGCAATGCATTGCTAAAGTTAAAGCAGGTAAAATAAGTTTCAAAAGTATCCCACCAAAACGAAAGTATGATAAGAACAAAAACAAAAATGAGTTGAAACCAAAGTAACAAAAGAGGATGAAGAATTTTCCTTGATGATAAACAATGATTATAGCACAGCAACTGAAAGACTAATCTCCAGCAGCTTCAAGATTGGTAAACTGAAGTTGAGACTCTGATATTAAACTTGAGAAGATTAGCACCCAACCCCCACCCCCATTTTAAAGAAAGTAAGAGTGAAATGTGGGTGGAGAGTATAAATTTCCATGCCTTGGGCAAAAAATTAGAACCAGATCTTTAAGGCAAACCAAATGGTCTCATTTCTTAAAGAAATTCCAGACAAAGAAAGAGACCAAAACTCTGTAGAAAAGCATTCCAGATTTCAATGCATATGATTTCCAGAGATTAAAGTCAAGTAAATATGAGTTTACAGCCAAAGATCATCAAAGTTAATGATATGAGTCAGCTTTCCATCCACAAATAAAAGTCTTGACTAGTCAGAAAAGATACTTGATACAATTTTAATTTTCTTAAATTTACCAAGGCTTGATTTGTGACCCAAGATATGATTTATCCTTGAGAATGTTCCATGAGCACTTGAGAAGAAAGTGTATTCTGTTGTTTTTGGATGGGATGCCGTATAAATATCAATTAAGTCCCCCTTGCTTAAGGTATCATTTAAAGCGTGTATTTCCTTATTTATTTTCATTTTGCATGATCTCTCCATTGGTGAAAGTGGGGTGTTAAAGTCCCCTACTATGATTGTGTTACTGTAGATTTCCCCTTTTATGGCTGTTCGTATTTGCCTTATTTGTTGAGGTGCTCCTATGTTGGGTGCCTAAGTATTTACAATTGTTATATCTTCTTCTTGGATTGATCCCTTGATCATTATGCAGTGTCCTTCTTTTTCTCTTGTCATAGTCTTTGTTTTAAAGTTTATTTTTCTGATAAGGGAATTGCTACTCCAGCTTTCTTTTGATTCCATTTGCATGGACTATCTTTTTCCATCTCCTCCCTTTCAGTCCGTTTGTGTCCCTGAGTCTCATGTGGGTCTCTTGTAGACAGCATATATATACGGGTCTTGTTTTTGTAGCCATTCAGCCAGTCTATGTCTTTTGGTTGGAGCATTTAATCCATTTACATTTAAGGTAATTTTCGATATTTATATTCCTATTACCATTTTCTTAATTGTTCTGGGTTTGTTATTGTAGGTCTTTTCCTTCTCTTGTGTTTCTTGCCTAGAGAAGTTCCTTTAGTATTTGTTGTAAAGCTGGTTTGGTGGTGCTGAATTCTCTTAGCTATTGCTTGTCTGTAAAAGTTTTAATATCTCCGTCAGATCTGAATGAGATCTTTGCTGGCTAGAATAATGTTGGTTGTAAGTTTTTCCCTTTCATCACTTTAAATATGTCTTGCCACTCCTTTTTGGCTTGCAGAGTTTTTGCTGAATGATCAGCTCTTAACCTTATGGGGATTCCCTTGTATGCTATTTGTTGTTTTTCCCTTGCTGCTTTTAATATTTTTTCTTTGTATTTAATTTTTGATAGTTTGATTAATATGTGTCTTGTCATGTTTCTCCTTGGATTTATCCTGTATGGGACTCTCTGTGCTTCCTGGACTTGATTGACTTTTTCCTTTCCCATATTAAGGAAGTTTTCAACTATAATGTGTCCAAATATTTTCTCAGTCCCTTTCTTTTTCTCTTCTTCTTCTGGGACCCCTATAATTCGAATTTTGGTGCATTTAATATTGTCCCAGAGGTCTCTGAGACTGTCCTCAATTCTTTTCATTCTTTTTTCTTTATTCTGCTCTGCAGTAGTTATTTCCACTAGTTTATCTTCCAGGTCACTTATCCGTTCTTCTGCCTCAGTTACTCCCCTCTTGATCCCTTCTAGAGAATTTTTTATTTCATTTATTGTGTTGTTCATGATTGTTTGTTTGCTCTTTAGTTCTTCTACGTCCTTGTTAAAAGTTTCTTGTATTTTCTTGCATTTTATTTCCAAGATTTTGGATCATCTTTACTCTCATTATTCTGAATTCTTTTTCAGGTATACTGCCTATTCCCTCTTCATTTCTTAGGTCTGGTGTGTTTTTACCTTGTTCCTTCATCTGTTGTATGTTTTTTGTCTTTGTTCCCCGTTCAGACAGGACGGGGTTAAAGGAGTAGCTGATTTGGGGACTCTGGCTCACTCAGGCTCGGGGGAGGGAGGGATACAGAGTGCGGGCAAGCCTACAGCGGCAGAGTCTGGCATGACGTTGCACCAGCCTGAGGCGCACCATGTGTTCTCCCAGGGAAGTTGTCCCTGGATCATGGGACCCTGGCAGTGGCAGGCTGCACAGGCTCCTGGGAGGGGAGGTGTGGATAATGACCTGTTTGCACACTGGCTTCTTGGTGGTGGCAGCAGCAGCCTTAGCGTCTCATGCCTGTTTCTGGGGTCCGCACTGTTAGCTTTAGCTCGCGTCCGTCTCTGGAGCTCCTTTAAGCAGTTCCCTTAATCCCCTCTCCTCACGCACCAGGAAACAAAGAGGCAAGAAAAAGTCTCTTGCCTCTTCAGCAGTTCCAGAACTTTTCCTGGACTCCCTCTCAGCTGGCTATGGCACACTAGCCCCCTTCAGGCTGTGTTCACACAGCCAACCCCAGTCCTCTCTCTGGAATCTGACCTAAGCTGGAGCCTCAGCTCACAGACCCCACCCATCCTGGTGGGTTAGCAGACAAGCCTCTCGGGCTGATGAGTGCTGGTAGGCCCCATCCTCTGTGTGGGAATCTCTCCACTTTGCCCTCTGCACCCCTCCCTGTTTGTGCGCTCTCCTCCATGGCTCTGGAACTTTGCCCCTCTGCCACCTGTAGTCTCCCTCTGTGAAGGGGCTTCCTAGTGTGTGGAAACCTTTCCTTCTTCACCACTCCCTCCCAGAGGTGCAGGTCCCATCCCTATTCTTCTTGTCTCTGTTTTTTCTTTTTTCTTTTGCTCTACCCAGGTACGTGGGAAGTTTCTTGCCTTTTGGGAGGTCTGAGGTCTTCTGCCAGCGTTCTGTAAGAGATGTTCCATATGTAGATGTATTTCTGATATATTTGTGGGGAGGAAGGTGATCTCTACTTCTTACTCTTCCGCCATCTTGAAGCTCCTCCCCCAAGCAACAGATTTAGTTTCCTTGGGACTTCAACTATTGAAATCGTCATATTTAAAATAGAGAATCATCATACATGGAGAATTACGTCAATTAAGTACCTAGTCACAAGAGATTTCTTAAAAAATTACCAGTCAAGACTTCATCTTCTGGGTGAGATGGAGTTGATTACAGAATATGATCCCTCTTGCCTAGAACCAGAAAATTTAGTAAAAACCTGTAGAATACAGAAGGTGTCTGTTTGAATATACCAGAAGTCTTGGAAGGCAGTGAAAACTGGGAGGCTATGTTTCAAGAGAATGGGGGAGTCTTGAATAAGTGAGTTGACTTGTACAGACATTCTGAGAAAAATCTCTTGATTCTGAAATTGGAAAATGGAGATAAAATCTGGGCTTTGCACTCACAAAGTTCTACTGCTTAGGGACTGAGACACCAGTAGAGATTTTCCAGGGATTTAGAAAGCCTAAAAGATATGGTTTATTTTCCTTAAGTAAAATTGGAGAATTCTAAAGCTGTGTATGGTTGGGGGGAAGTTGGTGAAAAGTTTGTAAAAAATCATAGCAGATAGCGTTAGAAGGATCTTGAAGTGAACATCTAGATTCAAGAAAGTCAGAGAGAATAAGCCTATTAAGCTCAAGTCAGTAGTTCCTGATGAAATTGAAGTAACCAGTCCTCATTCACCTCCCCAGCAGAGAAAATGTTAACAATTTTTGGAGAAAGATGTCATCAGCTAAAGCATTTGCAGGTATTACAAAGCGATAGACTAGGTGATGGAAACCATTTAGAGAAGCTAAGTCCAGAGATCATAAGCACTTGATGAGAGAAAAGAAACATTAGAGAATAGTTTATATTTTATGTTTTGTTGTTGTTTTTTTGTTCTTTTTATGTGCATGGTTTTTGTGTGAGACAAAAGGGGTTCTGCTAGGCACAACACATCCATAAAATGTAACATTTTAAATTTATTAAGAGTTTACTAGGGTGGATTCTCTATAGCTATTTTATCCTTTAATCCTCTCTAAAGTCCAAGAAAAACAGGTTAGCACTTAACCCTTCCTCCCCTATTTTAAAGATGGTGAGAGTGAAAGTTTCGGGAAGAACAAACTTTCTATAGTGTACACGTAGGATAAGAACCAGATCTTTCTGAATTCAAATGTGACACTAAAATTCTTTTCAAATACGTAATGTGTTACACTGAAACATTCACATTTCTTTCCCATATATTACTTAGTAAACATTTAAGAAATACTTGCCTTTTTAAATTTTTAGAAAAATATCTGTTAACCCCGTTTAAGAAATACTTACCTTTTAAAGTTTTAAATTTTTTTAAAAAAATCTGTTAACCCCATTGCCTTTTTTCTTTGTTTTCATTCATTATAGTGTGACTTACTGGGTTGTCAAATTGGCTGAGGACAGAGTTGGGCTGTAAGTTACACTGCCATGCATTTAAAAGTTATTGATGGATTGTTTCTCATTATTTAGGCACATACTGAGAGAAATAATAAACCTACGGAAGTAAGACTTTGCCAACTCACAAGGTCAACCCTAGGCACTCATTAATTTAGTGCAAGAATGAGCACATGTCTCTGAGAATTTGTGATCAAAACAGATCGGAAACTTCCTCATGGGAAACCACACAGTGTTGTGACACAAGGTTGTAGCTGTGATGTTGTTTAATGATGTAATGTAGTCAGTTCCAAATCCTGGCTTATTGAATTATCTGAGTAGACCATTTCTTTCTTTATTCATGGAGAGAAGCAAATGAACATGTCAAGGTAAGGTACTTGTACACATTTAACAGAAGAGCATACTGAAATCAATCATTTTCTTTAATAGGACAATGTAGCTTAATTGTCTGGGGCCAAATTTCCTGCTTGATCAATGTTTTTTGACTGATCATAAGCTTTTACACTGAAGTATCATGAAAATAAAGGAGACTTTTACTAACATTTTATAAAGTTATCTCTATTAGAAACGATGCTGATACAGTGGCAACATGGTGAATTGGGACAAGACGGGGCTAGGATATCAGAGGCTAATGTGAATATTCCCTTAGGATGTGTGAGATACCAAAGGAAGATTCCACAGTCTTCTCTTCATGAGGAATTACAATGTTACCTGGGAGATAGTGCAAAATATCATTTGGGGATAACAGCACCATAGACCATCCCTTGTCTCTTGGTGAGCGAATACCCAAGGTTGTCAGAGACTCATCTTCAGTCCTTTTTGGAGGAAGTCAAGATTCTTGACTTTTATGATAGTTCTTTGAATTGTGGTCAAAGACATTGTTTTGTCTGTGGGTTTGTTTACTTTTAATGAGACAAGCTTCCCCTGTCTATATTTCTAGGAATATTTTATTCGACAATTTGTTTCCTTCATAACCCAAAAGATGTCAGATTACCCATTGGAAATCTATTGAAAAACAACTGAAATTTGGTGAAAGGGAGACTAGTATAAAGTGATAGTAATTAAAGAGATTAGTAAGGTTGAGTAAAGGCTCCTCCTGCTGGAGATGCTTGGAAAAAGAGCTATAAGAGAGATAGAATGGGGGTGGGGGAAGAGACAGACAGACACAGAAAGAATACTGAAGGAGAGATAAAGAGGTAAAAACTAGGTTAAAATATGACCATATTCAATGTTCTAGATTGATACCAGGACACAGAAGTGCATTTATTATGGTTTAGTTTTTGAGAAAGCATGATATAACCTTAGAACTGTGGAATTATATATGGAAGGAATTAGAATATCAACTCTGTTACATACTGGCTGTGAAACCTTGGGAAATAAGGCAACTTCTGCCAAAAAGTAATAGAGATTAGTAGTGTATTGGTAAACAGTTGCCTTTGGAAACCAGATTACTAAGTGTTCAAAACCTAGCTTCAGGTACTTCTGGTATTTCCCAATGCCTCTGACAATGCTGTTTCCTGTGGTCTCCTTGTCTGTCTCCATTTTCCCAATTCTCTCCTCTTCTCTTTGGAAACAGAACCAAACAATTATTTCTGCCCTAGCTATCTTTTCTGCAACTAGAAACAATAATATTACCTGGCTGCATGATTTAAAAATTAAGTAAATTAACATATGTCAAGTAATTTGAAGGAAGCAAAGCATTTAGTAAATGCCCACTGTGACCTTTTTCCTTCCTTTTATTTTGAAACAAACTGGCTATTCTACAAAATTTGCAAAAACAGAACAGACACTTTTATTTTCTGAACTATTTGTGAACGTGCTGCTGGTATGCCCCATCACCCTAACTTCATTGTGTATTTCTTGTACAATAAGGAATTCTTATTAAGAATAAGAATTAAGAATAAGGAATTCTTAAGAATAAGGAATTCTCTTACCTAATCTGATATGACCATAAAAAGCACTAAATTAACACTAATGCATTATCACCATCTAATACTCAGACCTCATTCAAATTTGTAAATTATCCCAATTATATCCTTTATAGCTAAAGGAGGTGGTGGTCCAGACTGACCCACTGAAATTAGTTATCTCTCTTCAGTCTCCTTCGATGTGAATTCATTTCTCAGCTTTCTTTGACTTTCAGTACCTCAACCTCTCTGAAGACTGCAGGTCTGTTTTGTGGGGTTTTCTTTGTGTTTGTTTTTTAGAGACCCCCTCATTTGGGTTTGTCTTTTGCGAAATGGAGTATTTCCTGTCATATCAGTAAACAAGATGGTGTCACACTCAGTGATGGCAGCCACCACTGATGTGAACTGGTGAGCCCTGAGGGAACTCGGGAAGGAAAGAATACCTGCCATCTAGCAGCCATCAGACTGCAGCCACTCTGCAGTGGTGAGCCCCGAGGAAACTCAGGGTGTGAAAATACAGGATACTGGCCCCATAGAGCTGAGCTGCATATCAAAGGAATGATTTCAGTGAGCCCAGACTCTTGCATCTTCCCATACATAGAAAAGCGCTAAATTCCTTAACTTGGGATATATGGTTTCTTTTAATTAACAATAATCTTTTGATGTTCAGACTACCTGCCCCTTTTTGCAAAACTTCTGTATAACCTGGCTCCCCACCCCTTCCTCCTTGGAACCGTTCTCTCAGGGTTACTTGAGATGCTGACTCCCAGGCTTGAAGTCCTAAAAATTCCCACCAAATAAAACAGAACTCTCAAATTTTAGGTTGTGAATTTTTTTCTTTGTTTCTTTTTTTTTTTTTTTTTTTTTTGTGGTACGCGGGCCTCTCACTGTTGTGGCCTCTCCTGTTGCGGAGCACAGGCTCTGGACGCACAGGCTCAGCGGCCATGGCTCACGGGCCCAGCCGCTCCGCGGCATGTGGGAGCTTCGCGGACCGGGGCACGAACCCGTGTCCCCTGCATCGGCAGGCTGACTCTCAATCACTGCGCCACCAGGGAAGCCCGTGAATATTTTTTAAGTTGACACTTTTATTCTCTCAGAATTAGATTCGATTTATATTTCTTTAACAGCAATATCACAAATATGCTTTGTTCTCATTGCAACCTATTAGGTGACATATAATTTTGATTTGACCTGTTACTGGTGATGCTAACTTTGATCATTTGATTAATGTGGTCTTGATACTGAGTGAGTAGGACCCTGTGGGACTCCTGGGCACAAAAGCCTTTCTGTGTCCCCTATTTCTTGATTATAAGAAATTGGCTTCTTTCAGCCTCCAAGACCTTCCCTGAATTTCAATGGGCAGGTTCAAACAGATGCTAATTAGGGAAGGGAGGGATGCAGAGACAAGGGAGGAACAGTCAGAAGAAACAATAATGCAGCCTTGGGACAGAGTCCTGTTTCCTCATCAAGGGATAGATGTAACAATATCTCTGAGCTGTTTTGCAGATACTGAGACCCCCACCAGGTGAGAGAAATTAACAGCTGTGCTGCCCTTAAGCACTAGACCCCAGACGGGTTGGAACCAGAAGGTTGATGATGCTGACTGCCACTTACCTCACCACCAACCAATCAGAAGGAGGTCCATGAGCTGATCATGCCCTCTTTGAACCTTTACTATAAAACTCCTCACTACCCCCTCCAGGTTGGGACACACAGTTTTGAAGCCATTAACCCGCTGTGGCCTCCTTTATTGCTGGCAAAGCAATAAAGCTATTCTTTTCTACTTCACCCAAATCTCTGTCTTCGAGATTTAATTCGGTGTTGAGGTACAGAAGCCAAATTCGGCTTCAGTCTCTGCCCAGCTTCTCTGCTGGAAATTACTTTTTTAAAAACGTTTGTTTTAATTGATCAGAATTTTGTGGAGAGGCACTTTGAGACAATGTAAGTATTGCATCCTCTATTTTGTGTGTGTATTTGTGGATGGATAAACAAATCATTCCTCCTTTATCTATTACTAATGGATGATGTTCAAATTTTCCCAATTTGTCTAGTGGGAATCTTGTCAAGATGTATTCTGTGTCTTTTGACATGCGTTCATATCATTTTTTGAGAAAATTCTTGGTTTTTTGGCACAATTAGATGTTCAGACTCATCCTTTCTCAGTCCTGTAATCAGTCATTTTACTTAGAAGCCTGGTTTCTTTCAGGGGAGATCTGTGCTTGGTAACACAGGATGTGCTCACTGCTGTTGAGACGTTGTTGCTCCCAGGCATTCTCAGTGGACAGATCCAGGGATATATGCACGTATGCTAACACACCCATATTTGTATTTATTTATATACCCACCCACAGATTTATCTAAAAAGTTTACACCACTACCTCCAATTACATTCCAAAACCTTAGAATTCATCCAAGTATTCTCTCTCTGTAACACTCTTCTCTAGTGGTGAGAAACCTGAATCCTATTTTCTTTAATATACTTCTTTATTTAATCAATCTCCCTGTGTGTAAGCAGTCTCCCAAAGCAACCTCCCATCCTCCACTTACTCCTACCCCTTGCAAACACCCTCTTCACCATGAATATTTTCTACAACTTCACACAGGGAAGTCTCTTCCTATGATTCCCTCCTCGTCACTTCAGCTGGGGTTCCAGTACCCAAGGCAACCAACCTCCCAATGTGCAGACACTCTTTATCCCACTGGGATTCTCATACTCTATTCTGGTCATCAGGCTTTGATCATGATAGCACCTCCACTTCACAAGGACATGATTCTTATCCACTTGGACCTGCAAACCCAACATCACATGCTGGTTTCTCTCCACCCTCCAACCCCACTGAAATAACTGTGCTTGGTCTCTGACACCCTTTGATGAGTCATCACCTCTACCCTGTGGATGCCCAAGCTCTGACAGATAATGTGGCCATAACTTCCTACCCTACCACTGTTAGGCGAAACACTGACTGAAACCGCCCACCCTGGCCAGACACCAGAGTAACCATTTTCATGAGTTATTTTACGACAGGAGGTCCTGGTAAGGAACATGGAGTTAACAGGGCACCACTAATCAAAATAATTCAGGAAAGGTCAAAAGGAGACACCAATCCATATGTCCTACCAACTTCCCAGAATCTTCCTCGCTGAAATCCATCTTGGCTGATTGATGCATGCACCACCAGGAAGGACCCTGAGTCAGAATGATTGGCCAGAGATAACGCGAAAACTATTCCCATCACCATAAAACCTGAGACTGTGAGCCACATGGCAGAGCAGTCCTCCTCGGTTCCCTTACCCTCCTGCTCTCCACCTGGGTGCCCCTTCCCAATAAAGTCTCTTGCTTTGTCAGCACATGTGTTTCCTTGGACAATTCATCTCAGAGTGTTAGACAAGAGCCCACTTTCGGGCCCTGGAAGGGGGTCCCCTTTCCTGCAATACCACTGCCCCACACAGAGATGCTTACCTTACTTACCCTCATCCAAGTGATTTTGAACTGGATTGGCCTAAAAGGGAAGACAAAGAGCAGGAGAAAGAGGAACAAGATGAGAAAGTAGGGGAGAGGAAGAACAACATGTTAGTTTTAAATCTTGGTTATTATTATTAATAAATTCCTGTTCTCTTTTCTGATATAAAAATCTAGTCCTAGGAAATCATCTGTTTTCAGTCACTGTGTCCCAATGGGAGCTTAATTAATTCCCAAAGTTTATCTCATATTCTGCTTAAATGTTGTGAGGTAGGTTTATTGCTAAAAATGAAGAAACTGATGTTTAAAGAGAGTAAGTGTCTTTCCCAGTGTCATATGGCTATTAAGTGGTATGTGATATTATAAGTATTCAGTCTCATTGAGATAATGAAAGGTAGCCTCCCCTGCAAAAATGATCCTTGGTACCAGTCTGTAAGGGACAGGGGCAGAGACAGGGAATGATCTTGTTACTAGAGTAAGGACTTTGCCTTAGTCTCTGAAAGTATAATTGAAACCATCACTTGTTTCCAAGAGAGTCAGAAATCGGTCTTATTGTTTTTAATGCCCTGGCTCCTTGAAGTCAAGAAGCCAGTGTTTCCTTTTGTCTCCCCAAATTCAGAACTGTGATTAAAAAGTAGAGTTGGGAAGTGCATGAAATCTGACTCAGGAGACCTGCATTTCAGAAATAACCCCATTAAAAAATGGGTGGAGGATCTTAATAGACATTTTTCCAAATAAAGCAGACAGAAGGCCAACAGACACATGAATGGATGCACAACATCACTGATCATCAGGAAAATGCAAATCAAAGCTACAATGAAATTTAACTTCATAATTGTCATAAAGGCTATCATCAAAAAGACAAGAAATAACAAGTGCTGGTGAGGATGTGTAGGAAAGGGAACCCTTGTGCACTGTTGGTGGCAATGTAAAATGGTGCAGCTGCTGTGGAAAACAGTGTGGGGGTTCCTCAAAAAATTAAAAATAGAACTACCATATGATCTAGCAATCCACTTCTGGGTATTTACTAGTAAAACAAAACAAGAATACTAACTCATTATGGCACCCCTAGAAAACTAACACTTTAGTTCAGAGGTATAAGAAATAATCAAATAAATGTCAGTTGAGAGAGTGCCAAGCCATGACATATGGAAACCAGTTATAAAATGTATTATTAAAGAAGTTATTAGAAAAATCTCCACCATGGAATAAAAAAATGACACATAGTTAAAAAAAAAAAAACTAATTCAAGAAGATACATGCACCCCAATGTTCATTGCAGCATTACTTACAATAGTCAAGATATTGAAACAATGTGAGAGTCCATCAGTAGATGAATGGCTAAAGAAATAAGAGTTAAGTAAGTCAGTTAGGGAAAAGCAAATACCATAGGCTAACACATATATATGGAATCCAGAAGTAGAAAAATCGTTCTGACGAACTTAGGAGCAGGACAGGAATAAAGATGCAGACGTAGAGAATGGACTTGAGGACACAGGGAAGGGGAAGGGTAAACTGGGACAAAGTGAGAGAGTGGCATGGACATATATACACTACCAGATGTAAAGTAGATAGCTAGTGGGAAGCAGTCACATAGCACAGGGAGATCAACTTGGTGCTTTGTGACCACCTAGAAGGGTGGGATAGGGAGGGTGGGAGGGAGATTCAAGAGGGAGGAGATATGGGGATATATGTATATGTATAGGTGATTCACTTTGTTATAAAACAGAAACTAACACACCATTGTAAAGCAATTATACTCCAATAAGGATGTTAAAAAAAAGAAAAAAAAATATGTGGAATATATATATATGAAATATTACTCAGCCATAAAAAAGAAATCTTGCTATTTGTGACAACATGAATGGATCTACAGGGTATCATGCTAAGAGTGAATTAAATCAGACTGAGAAAGAAAGATATTATATGAGTTTACTTATATTTAAAATCTTACAAACAAAACAACAAACATAATAGAACAGAAACAGACTCATAGATACAGAGAAAAAATGGTGGTTACCAGAAGAGAGGGTGATGGTGGGATGAGCAAAATAGATGAAGGGGATTAAGAGGTACAAACTTCCAATTATAAAATAAGTAAGCCACAGGGATGTAATATATAGCGTAACAAATATAGTTAATAATATCATAATAACTTTTTATGGGGACAGATGGTTACTAGACTTACCATGTTGATCATTTTGTATCAGGCTGAATAACTATGTAGTACACCTGAAGCAAACATAATACTGTTGGTCAACTATATTTCAGTAAAAAAGTCTTGTAGAGAAATAATAATTTAAAAAACCCTTTTTATTAAAAAAGAATAAAAAGAACAAATGCTGATTATGTGATCTTGGGAAACTGGGCAACTTTCATGGAAATCTTGTGAGCAGTAAGCTAGAAGTGTACATAAAACCAAGAAGATGATCAAGAAACTATGGCTTTAATTATTATTATAATTTATTTAAATGAATGCTGTCTTATTGATAAAGAACATGGACTTGGGAATCAGAATTGAGTTCAAATCTAGGTTTTATCTGTAATACCCACTTGATATGGGGCTCATTATAAAACTTATCCAAGCCCCAGTTTTTCATTTAGAAAATAGAGTTAATAGTCATTCCTAAATCTTAGGAGTGGTGGAAAGGTAAAATGTACTTGACATATTATAAGTACCTAGCACATACTAAATCTTACCAGTTTTTTTTTACATCCTTAAGTGAAATTTGCTTATCTTTAATATTTTTTGAGAATTAGAAAATCTACTGATTCACTATTTTCATTCCACAATGCCCAGATTCAAAAATCATGGGAAGTTATTGCTTTGTGTCTGAGTGTGAATCTTCATAAACCCATGTAAAGCCACATCATGTTTAAAGTTCTCTAATATACAGAAAAATAATGATAAAGGCTGGAGAGCAGACACAGGGATCAACTAGGGCTGTATAAAAACCCTGTTCCTGCATCCCACAGGGTAATTGGCACTTCTTAGTTATCTTTCACTCTACAACCCTCTAACCTTCAAACAAAACAATCCATAAACATATAAACAAAGAGGTTAGGTGCATGCCTAAGAGATTCAATGCTTCATTTTTCTCAGACCCTAAAAATAAGGGTATGGAGTTTTCTAAAAAGATTATGTATGGACTCTTAAAGACCCTGTAACTTTTAGATTAGTAGAGCAGTAAGCTCTGAGGAAAGAAGAAAAAAGAAAGAGGGATTTGAGTCCCTGAGCTGATTTTTTTGGAAACCACACCTAAACTATATCAAAGAGTCATGCTTGATGACTGTAGCACAACATTTTAAAGTGAAAACATTTAAATGGAATCTAAACTCAAGGAATTCACTTTCAAGAGCTCTTTGATCTACTTTTAGAAGAAAATATATGTTATATATTTGTTCATTTGCTATGTACTTTTGACAAGCAACTAACATTTATTGAACATCTACTACGTGCTTCAAAGCCTGAATGGATGGTGACAATATTAAACAAATACTGTATGATATCCATTAAATGTGGAATCTAAAAAAGCCAAACCTGTAAAAACAGACAGTGAGATGGTGATTACCAGGGTCTGGTGAGTGAGGGAAATAGGAAAGATGTTTAAGGGTATAAACTTACAGTTAGATGTAAGACCTAGAGATAGAATGCACAGTATGGTGAATATAGACAACAATATTGTATTATAATCATCATACTTACTAAGAAACTAGATCTTAATTATTCTAATAATTAGAATTAGAACTTAATTATTCAAATGAAACTCTATGAAAAAGAAATGATAATTATGTGACATGATAAAGGTGTTATCACTACAATGGCAATCGTATTATATATAAAATCAACATGTTGTACATCTTAAATTTACACAATGTTATATGTCAAATATATTTTAATTAAGAAATTAAAAATATAAAATTTAGAGGAGCAGATTTGAAGGATGAAGAAGGAAGCAATAACATATAAAAATTATGGTAATGATAAAATCACACTAATAAATACTATAATTTGGACAAGGTACTGTACTAGTCCTAGTACTCAGAACTGTGCTTGTAATTGGTGGGCTTTATCTCATTAAACCTTTACCTGACTTCTTTCTTGCTCAGTATTTGACACTGCCTAGTTGTCCTAGGTGTCCAAGCAAAAACTCTGGACATAACTCTTGCTTCCTTATTTCAACAATCCCAAACTTTCATTCATCAAGTTCTACTAATAATCACTCTTAAACTTCTTTCCAGTTAATAAAATTCTCTCCATCATCATTGTCACTCTCTTTATCGCACCCATCACCCACTGCCACTATAACATAATAAATTATTCCTGTTTTTTGTGGTCCCTATTCTTCACCTCTCCCTGTATCTACACCTTTGCTATGGCCTCATGGTGAGCTGAGTGTATTTCTTCACCCCTTGACATTGTGTTTGCCCGTGGAGCTTGCTTTCACTAATGTGGTATGGGAGAAAGGAGCCTTAAGAAAACACTGTCCAATATAATTTTCAGTGATTATGGAAATATGCATTACCTGTGCTGTTTAAAACCATATTAGTGGCATGTATCATTTGAGCCCTTGAAATGTGTCTACTACAAAATAAATAGATTTTTAAAAATTTTTTCTTTAATTTTAATTAATTAAAATAAATTTAAATGACCACATGTAGTGAATGGCTACCATATTAGACAGTACAGCCTTGCGGATCTCACAAATTTCTGTTTTCTCTCTAGCATCTCTGTTGTCTCTGTGAGATGTTACACATGCTTAGCTTGCCCACTAGTCTTAAAAAAATAAAATAAAAAAAAGAGAGAGACACACATAGAGCAAAGCAACTCCTGCTGAGCCCAGCCTAGATCAGCTGACCTTCAGCTGACCTGAAGTTTACATTAAATAGAATGTATTGTTGCTGTTTTTAGCCACCAAGCAGGGGGTGATTTATTATGCAGCAAAGTTAACTGATACACTTGGCCTGCATTGGTGCTTACTCCTTACTTCTTCTATATATTGAAATCAATGTGTTCTTTTACAACTGCGAGTCTAATTTTACTGCTGTACTCCTTATCATCCTTCAAAGGCTTCCCACTGTCCTCATAACAAAATGTAAACTTGTTAATATGAGTTCTAGTGTTCTTAATAATTACTCCTTCCTTCAGCAGTCACATACTCTTTCCTTCATATTGAAGACCATCTCAACCCCTATGACTTTCCATATCCTAATTTTAACTTACTTAACTACTACTTATTCTTCAAGTTTTAGCTTGAATCTGTTTATCTTTGGAAATTGTTGACTGACCACACCTTTTGGGCTACAGAGTCCCCTCTTTCTGCTCTATGGAACCATTGAGTCACCCCTTTAGAAACTCTCATCTTCTGCATTACAATCAATATTTTACTTGTCTTTCTCTCCCAGTATATTAATTCCTTGAGGGAAAGACTGTGAGGGTAGTAATTCCTATTCTAGAAGAGTTTCTAGGATAGCAAGGGCATAACAAATTAGTTTTGAATAAATGAATTACCATGTAAGTGTTAGAATTAGGGATGAAATTCTGGTAATTGGAATTTTGAGTTTAATATCCCTCCTAAATTGCAGTTATCTTGATCATGCCAAACTCAAGGCAAGGTTGCAAGAAGACACACAGAGTTTTGAAACACTATATATTTTATAGCTGATAGGCTACTTTTATTATTACTTGAATTGTACACACTGTGCATGGCATAGGTAAAGTTGATGGGGGTACAGAAAGAATTTAAGTTTTGGAACCTGCCAGTTAAGTGTCCTTGGCTACATTTTAAAATTAATTTGAAACTTGGCTTCTGCACCTGAAATAAGGACTCTTCATTTCTCCTTCAGAGCATCCATGTGAGAAAAAAGGAAAAATCACAAAATAAATTTCTTGGCTCTGTGCATGACAAACAACAGGTTACCAAGATATTTGTTTTTGCTGACTTTCTCCTTTTTGGCAGTGGTAAAATAAGATTTAATTTTCTTGTCTTTCTTATTTGTGTGCTCTCTTCCCAGAAATCACCAGTCTCTTGCCTGCTTCTTTTCAATATTATTTTTTCACTCAGAGCCAGCTTTAAATATTTGGCCACAAATATTTAGACCTGTTAATAAATTAACACGTAATATTTTTGGAAAAATGCAAAGTTCTGCAAAATGTTCCCCCAAGTTATAGGTTTACAGTCCTATCTCTTCTCCCCTGTTCACTACCATCATAGTGATACTCTTCTCACTCATTCCTCTCTTTGTCCCACACAAGAATTCTCAAGTATAACACATGGTTTTGTCCTTTAGTACAAACAGAATAGTATAAATATTATTGTTTTTATTGTTTCAATTATAGGATATTTGCTGTCATTGTTAATCGTTTTTTTTTTTTTTTTTTTTTTTTTTTTTGCGGTACGCGGGCCTCTTACTGCTGTGGCCTCTCCCGTTGCGGAGCACAGGCTCCGGACGTGCAGGCCATGGCTCACGGGCCCAGCCGCTCCGCGGCATGCGGGATCTTCCCGGACCGGGGCATGAACCCGTGTCCCCTGCATCGGCAGGCGGACTCTCAACCATTGTGCCACCAGGGAAGCCTGTCATTGTTAATCTTTAAGTAAACATAGAATTTGGAGTCAATACACCTGGGCATGATTTCTGGTTCTGTGGTATGTTACCCCTTGGGTCAATTTTCAGTGCTTAGCATTTGAACTCCTGTTTTCTCATCTGCTACAGTGAAACTAATAATGTCTCCCTCAGAGGTTTTTCTAAGAGCTAAGTGAGAGGAGATTCATGAAAATACTTAATATATTGTCAAGCACTTGGTAGACCATAAATATGAGTGGAATCTTGTTTATAGTGTGCTTACTGTGGACAGTGCACTGTGTACTAACTGCGGATATAATTCCATCCTTCACTCCATACAAACACCTGAGCCTTGACATTTTGGAGAGATGTGAATCATTAGTGGACTCCATTACACATGTTCCATGGAATCCAAAAATCTGGCTTAAATTTCACAACCTATGGTGATATGAATTGCCAACAAGGAATGACCAGAGGTGAAGTATTATCCCCCCTATCATCTCCTAGTATATGTGGGTTACATAACCATATGCTTATACACTTATAGGTATAGATTAAAATACATGCACTAGACAACCACATCTTCTTTCCCACTCATGCACTGATACACTAGAGCAATGTATTTGAAAGTACATGGGCAGCTCTGAGGGTTCTTCTAAATTTTAACCCACAAGTTTATACTGTCTTTGCAATAAGAAGATTCTCTTTCAAATGGTAAGGAGCATTGAATTAGAAATACAAACACCTAGGCTTAGCCTTGATTCTTCCCTTACCTAGCTGTTGGACTTGCATAAACCACATCAGCTTACTACCTGTTTGTAAGGAAGCCCACCAGATTAAATTTACCCACTTCCTCCAGGTTCAACAGAAAGTGAGTGATATTCACTTTAGAGGAAAAACTGTACTCCTGTTTTCCTGTAAGTCATAATGCCTATTTCACAGGCAACTCACGTCCCAGTCGTTCATACTGAGCACTGCATCATCTACCCCTTGAAACCAGTAAGCTTTTAGCCAGCAATAATCCAATGTCTGCAATCTATGACCTAGTAAGCGTTTGGAAAGGGTCAGGTATTATAATTTTGAGAAGATGGAGTCCAGATAGTTCCATGGCACCATACTGCAGCAGCACCTCTAAGATTGCCTAGATGCTTATGTGGGAGGGTCAGGTTGTTCATCAGGACCACTGCTGTCTGTGTCTTTAGGGTCCTCTTTCTTTATCTTTCCAGTATGTAGTGGGATAACTGAGGACATGGAAAGGAGACGTGACCCATGAGCCCCCCCCCCCCCCCAGCAAACTGGGGACTGGCGAATAAGCCAGAACTGCAAACAGTCCTGATTGCTTTGAGCCCCGCCCCCCCCCCCCCCCCCCGGCAAACCGGGGGCATGCGAATAAGCCAGAGTTGTGAACAGTTCTGAATGCTTCGAGCGCCCCCCCGGCAAACCGGGGGCCTGCAAAAGAAGCATTGAGTGCTTTGGGCACTGATCCATGAGATGTCCTCAGTATAAACAGAGTGGTGGGAACGCAAGGAGATGTCCTTGTGCTAGTTCAGTATAATCAAAATAATGGTGGGAACTTTGTGCTGTTTTTGCGCTCAAGGACGAAGCACGGCAGGTGCTCACGAAAGCCAATTATTGCTTGTATAATTAATAAAAACATAGGTTGCTGCTTTGGCACTTCTGAAATGTTAAGAAAACAAGTCTTAAAGTGTAAACCTAGATAATGCTTTAATAAAAGTTACCACAGCAAGACAGATGGCGCTGTTTTGCCTGAGCGAGCGGCAGCCCTCTACTGCTGTGCTTTGGCACAATTCATCTCGTGTGATGAGCTTACTTTCGGCCCTGTCCTAAGAAACTACAGCACCAGTACAACCAGGCATTGTAGCCAATGCATCTTACTAGCATCTGAGTACCTTCCCTTTTGCTATCCTGTCTCCAGTTCTCCTGTCTCAAACCCAAAGAGTAGCAACAGGGAGCCTGACCCCATTGTATTTCTTACATTTCACTCCATAATCCAGAGTCAAACCTCCTTAAAGGAAGAGTTTACCTTTGGAACCTTCTAATCTCTTGCTGTAGGAAGCAGTTTACTTTTAAACCATGGGGTGATTCTCAGCTAAAAGATACTTTATGCAGTAAATAGCATCGTTGATAGAGTCCTTTGTCTACACCATGAGAGTCAAGTTATTTTATTGTCCACTATGAACATTTAACGTTTTATGCCGTGTTTTTTGTTGCTGTTGATTTTGTTCCTCCTGCTCAGAATGACCTTCTTCTCTTCTTCTAACATCTTGATTCTAAAATAATGTTTTTGTCTCTCTGCCCCAGTAGACTAAGTTCCACAAGGAGCAGAAAAAATCTTAATTCTTTATTCCCAGTTCCTAGCATGCTGCTTAGCACATTCTAAATGTTCAATGAACAGAAGATATACTGAAATTAATGGAACTAAAGCATGTGTTTGCTTTGCTCACATATCAGCCTCCCTTCTTAGATTCTAAAAACCCCCTGAAGATGGTGATCCCATCACAATCATGGTACATCCTCTAGGCCTAACCTATTGCCTGTCATACATAGGGTTTCAATAAATATTTAAAAAATATGAATAAAAGCACACATGAGAAAAATCTGATATTTACTCTGAAAGTTTAAAGAGCACAACAGTGGTATCATTTGAGTAACAGTTATCCTACAGGCCACTCCTTGATCATTATTTGAGTTCTGATAAAGATGGGACTGTAGGAAATCAGTTTAGTGTCAAAACACCTAATAAGTGTAACTTTTCCCAGGCAGCCACCTATTAAGAGTTCATCTTCCTCTTTACAGCCACTCTCTGTGAAGAGAACACTCTCTACTCTTCAAAGATATGAATATTTCCTTGTAACATGCAATGTTTAATCTCCACATAAAGGGAAAACTTTGTCTTTTTTAGGACAAATATTTGACAGCTTGTTTGGATTGCAAATGAAGCTTGAGAAAGCTCTGAACAAAAATGTTACTGGGAACAGGGTCATTTTCCTAATCAAGGAGTGAAGTATGTCTATTATTTTCCTCAAATATATCCCTCAATGAGAAAAAATAATCTTTGTTGGGTAAATTCCAGCCTGGAAATAGTAGAGGATTTTTGGGGGGTTATTTAAAGACCTACAGCTCCTAGATCTTGGACATTCATGTCTAACCACTTTATTACCCACATTTATTTTAATATATAATGTGCTATGCTCTTCCTCAGACCTATCACATAACCTCTCATGAAATTATGAAATGAATTTTTGATTTTAAAATGTTTATACACATATATGTACATACATATGTACACATGTACTATATATATGTATATATATACACATACATACATAGACATATACAAACATTTGGTGCCCAAATACTGTAGGATGTATGCAGTCTTGAAACAAACAAGTTACTATCTCAGTTATTTCAGTGAGTTACCAGGATACTTCAAATTTTATATTCAAGTGAATTTAGGTAAAGCAAGTTACTTTAAAAATAGCCAAAAGAAATTCAAATCGCCAACTCACTCTGATTTCACAGTATTTGCTTGGTTTAGCAACATTTTCTCACACACCTTTACCTCAATAAACACGTAAATAAATAACTAAAATAAATAATGAAAAATTAAAAGCATTTTAAAGATTTGCTTGTATTGACAGACTATCTTCCTATGGACCTATTGCCAACATGCTGAACAAATTATGTCTTTGACCATGGATAAGCAAAACAAGTAAAAATCAAAACATAAATTAAAGCAAACAACAATACCAAATGTGCTTTTGTGTGCATAAGGTGGAATTTGTGGTAAATAAAAGATTAATTATTTAAAAATATTAACATTTCCTGTCCTCTTTACTTATCATTCTTCAAATGATATAGTGTTGACACATAGGACATTAGGCCAGAACAAATGGAGGAGATGGATTTGTTGCTGCAGAAGTGACAGGATCAGACTTCTGTCCCTTAAGTGTCTCCCCAATTTCCCCTTCATCCCTCATACATCCACTGAGGCACCTCCCGACAAACTCAGAGATACACAGAGCACAACAAATAACCTACTTATGTATCCTACTTATAAATGGGTTGGCTTTTCTCTAACTTGTACGTTCATCACACAATGTCATCCAGTTTTGTCCTGTATTATAGCTGTTTATATCTGAGTCTACCTCTCCCTGTGGAGAAGGGAGAATTCCTGTGTGAGTAATTTTCATATTCTAACCACACAACCGAAAACAAACAAAAATAATACATTATATAGAAGGCCAAACAATATTTGCTTACTAACTAAAGCTAGTGTGAATGAGAAACCGCCATACTGAATAAGGCATTTTTTGTTGGGATCCAACTGTAGAGGGTATTGTTAATGATATTAATATATCAAGGGTGAATTCAACAGGCAATGGAAATGGACTGGAGTGACATAAGACATCTATGCTTTAGGAAGCGATGTAAAAATAAGATCCTAAAAGAAGCAAAAGTAATTGAAAAGGAAAGAAGAGTAAGATCACTAGATCTTCACTTCTAATCCATATACTAATAGCAGAGGTCATTAGGTTAAATATTCCCAAATCAAAATTGTCTATGGTATATATTCAATACCATGAATTTCTTTATTCCTCAGTTTACCCATCTAGAATATAACAAATAAATTTTTCTACTACCTAGAGTAGCTCTGAGGTCAGTGTGATAATACATGTGAAAGCTCTCTATAAATGGGAAAGCACTATAAGGTATAAGGCATTATTAATATTAGATTAAATATCTTTATTCTTACAGATTCATAAAACACTAATAAACATGAAGAGTTAAAATATTTTACAGACATGAAACATATCACAGGATCAGTTTTCTACAGATTTCTTCTATAAAAATCACAGGCTATTTTGACTATTTGAGCAACAGGGCTAGCTGCTCCCAAAAATGTACATTAGATCATGGAAGAAAATGTTACTTTAAGAAATCAAAATCAACCTATGATAAATATGACTAGCCAAGAGAAGTAAATATAATAATCAATAAAATACATACTAACTCAAATGAAGGGGTTTAATAAATCAAAGTAAGAAGATTAGTTTCAGTCAAGGCAGGTGAGTATATCCCCAGAAAGATACAACTTGACTTTAACTTAATGAAAATAAAATGTTCTTTTAATAGATTGAATTCTAACTTATTTGGTAGAAGGTCACGTCATTATTGAGGATAAAATGCAGTTAGACTGTTAGAATTGGGCTCCATTTTGCCTGGCGTATAGAAGAGGTGGTTTCACTTCAGATGACCTGCCTGGTTTCTTGGACAAAATTAACTATAGTCTATATGAAGGGCAGACACTCAATCCATAAGACCTTAAATAAAGTGCTTAAAATATATCCTCAATATTTGCGTCTGTAAAATTAGGAGAAGCAGTTCTTAATCCATTTCACAGAATTGCTGCTATAAATATGCAAAGATACAAATGACTATAAATAATTATCTGGAATTCCTAACTCAATGTATAACATATCAATGCAATCAGTGACTGTTGATTTTTTATTGTTATTATTATCATTTTATTCAGTGTATGTCTTATCATGATCTGCCTGCGACATCTTCTTCCAGTTATTTCAACCTATGTGTTCAGATGTCAATAAAATGATACTGAACATACTTGATTCTTTAGAGTCTCAGGAGTTTTTCTCCTTGTATTTGTCTGATGAAAATAATGCCCTACATGTCAAATATCCAAATTCTGCCCTTAATTTAAGGCTCAGTCATATTCTAGGTCTGTCATGAAGTTATCATCAACTACTCCATCTGGAAATGATTACTTCCTACACCAGGCTCTTGCACACCTTTTCTAAACATCTCTTGCCATTTTTGCCTTGCATGAAGAAGAATTTTAGTGGTGTTAAAAGTAACACAGACCAGTCTTTATAACTTGGCTCCATCACATGCCAATTATTTATTCCTGGACAAACAACATAACCTCCTTGCACTTTTATTTCCCTATCTGTACAAACGTGGCCCAGGTATCCGCCTCACCATTATGTGGTATAACACATGCAAGGTGTCTGTAACATAGTCTGATATTAATCTGGGGAAGTCCCCTGATAAAAGAGGCCAAGTATTATGTCACTCATCCATGTGTGTTTCCCTGTGATATTTGTTAATTGCTCACTTTGTTCTTTTGCCCCAAACCAAAAAACGTAATAAAAATTCTAGTCTACATTGTGCTCAGGGGAAACCCTACTAAGGACCAAAGTTAACAAATTAGTTAAGTGTCCTCAATGTATTACTCTATAATTTATGTCAAATATAGTAATAATTTTAGTTATAATTAATATTTATTTAGTATTTATGGTATATCAGGCATTCTATTAAGTGCTTAGATATGTGGCATTATTTATCAGCAGTCTTATAAATGTATTGCTTTTCCATAATTAATAGGCAAAATAACTGAGGCTTGGAAGGATTCGTGCCCTTGACCAAGGCTACTCTTAATGCAGATATTTACACACAGGAGGTGTGATTATGGAGAGCATGCCTTTGACTACTATAGTATGGAGAATTTATATATTACTTTTTAAAAAATCTCTTGGTTTTACATTTTTGGAAACTGAGGGCATTTCCTTTTGCTTCTTTATATACAGTCCAATAAATATCTGATTGACCAATGGGTATTCTTTATTTACCTACTTCCCAAAGTGTTGAGCCAAATCTATAAAATAGGCTCCAGTTCTCAATTAGATTGATTTACCAGTGTGGGAGGGGGAGTAACAATTGGAACTAATCAGTGTCTTGTAAGTTTGTAGTGGTGTGAACTTCGCTGAGTCTAAATGATTAAGGGCTAGATCTTGAAGAATCATTAAGGTCTCCCAAAAAATTACCCTTTATATTAACATGTACATATTACTATATAAAAAAATAGATAGCCAACAAGGACCTACTGTATAGCACAGGGAACTATACTCAATATTTTGTAATAACTTATAAGGGAAAATAATCTGAAAAATATATATATACGTATATACATTTTATATATATATATATGTATATATATATATATAAACTGGATCACTTTGCTGTACACATTAAAGTAACACAACATTGTAAATCAACTATACTTTAATAAAAAATAAAATTAAATTTAAAAAGATTAATTTGTGAAAATGTGACTACAGTACTGAGTCTTCCAAGCAAGGAACATGAACTATTCCAGTATTTTATTTAATAAAGTTTTATTTTCTCCATGAAAAAAAAGTTACCTTTAACTCCAAAGGCAATTTGGAAGAAGCTTCAGGATTTTAAATTTGGTTGTTACTAAAAGTTAATCAGAACTGAAATGTTTGAACATAAATAGAAGCTCCATGGGCTTTGCTGTGTAGATTGGTAAAAAGAAAAAATATATATGATTTATGGTTTTGATCTTCAATCTATGGTTACCCTGCTATATCAGTGTGCTAACGTTTATTGGAAAGCTGCTATGCCAAAAGTGTTTTATGTATATTATCTTATTTAATTTCCTCACAAACCCTGTGAAGTAGTAATCATCATTTCACTTTGTACATGGGGAAACAATCTCATCTCTTGTTGAAGCAACCAGCCATCTTTGTCCTGTCATCTTTGATCTACAGCTTACTGAAGACTGAATTGTTTCTGAGAATCTCTGGGCAGGGTAGAATCGTCTCTGCTATAAAGCTTGAAAAGTAAAATAAGACAGGCATATTTCTTAAAATAGGTTTGTCCATCAGATCAGAGACTCCTCCTTCCCCAGCCAGGTACTCTATTACTTCAGCTACTAATGAAAATATTTTCGTGTGACTCTGACCTGACATCCTTCAGTCCCAGTTCATTAGGTAGCAATGATCTTCTTACTTACCTTAATGTTAACATATTCCCTTAGGGCAGGGGCACCTTGGAAAGAACACTGAATGAAAGAACACTGAAAGAACCTCATGAATGAAAAGGGATTGAATGTAGGGAAGGTTCTGTTCTGACTCTATATGTTTGATTCTTAACAGATCTGCTTTGTTAAGAAAGAGTAATCACATTGACTGTTGATGCAAAGGCATTAGTCTCAGGATCACATTTTTATGCATTAAGCATCTGGACTATGACAGGGTAAATCTTCAAACAGTAGTAGATACTGTTCCAGCAAATTAGGCAGTTTGGTTACATGAACAGGGCACTGGACATTGGCCCTCGACCTGGAATCACCATGGGCTATTTATGGAACCTTGAGAGAGTTATTCCATCCATTAGTTCTCTCAACTGAAAAATGACGAGGGTGGATTTGATACTCGCTGAGGGTCCTTGTGACCATGTGTTAATGATTTATGTAGCAATAAATGATTATTGTGTTAATGTGTTAATTATCATGTGTTAATGATTTATGTAGCATTCTAAAGTAATGCATACACTACCACCTACTCATCGTTCACTAAGATATTTACTATCACTGCATCACTTATTAAAATCACTGCTTTAAACTTACTAGAATGCTGAAAATCTGTTTTTATTTGATTAACAGTAACTGATTTTAAAAATATAGAGTCCTGTATATGTCCATTACTTTTTACAGATAAGCTTCTTTCGGAGAGTTTCAAGGTTTAACCAGGAATGTTAACAGACAGCAAGCTCCGATAGGGGAAGCCACTATTTTGTAAATATTTATACTCTAAATGACTGAATAATGTCTTGCTCATAATAGTCACGCTGTTTTATATTTTAAAAATAGTATTAATAAAACCAAAACAATCATCTTGAGTAATGTGTTTAATTAAAAAAGAAAAGAAAAAGAAAAAGAAAAGAAAAGAAAAAAGACAAGCAATTTAACCTTTTTCATTTTGGCTTGGGGAATACTCCAGCTCTCTTCTGTTTTCTATTTTTATCCACCTCTTTTAGGATTTTTTTAAAATCTCCAATTCCCTTTGGAATTGTATGAGCTATTTTTCAGTCTCTTACCCACTTTGTATATGGAAATAAATCATAGAGTGGGCATCCTTTTTTTGACCTGGCAAACTTTTAGTTTAATGTTACTTCTGAGAATGGCTTCTGGATTGCAGGTCTCACATTCATGGGAGATAGTGGTTACCTTCTACTCTTTCCTGTGTCTCTTTCCTGAAATGGGATTTTAGTTATCTCAAAGAAAATCAAATAGGGTAGTAAGCTAGGGACTCACTAGGGATGAAGAATGTGGGAATGAAGTATGGAAAATAATCAATTGTGGTCAAATAAATACTATCTAGGGAGGTGAAATTTGAGCTAAGACCTCAATGAGGAGAAGTATCCATTCTTAGAAAATCTGTGGCAAGGACTACAGGCAGAGGGAAGAGTAAAGACTTAGGCACTGAGAAACATTATGTGTTTGGAATGTATAAGAAATAGAAAGAAAGCCAGTGCAGCAGACAATAGCAAGCAAGGGGAGCATAACTTAAAGAAAGACCTATTGTATAGCACAGGGAACTATGCTCAATATCTTGTAATAACCTATAATGTCAAAGAATCTAAAAAAAATATATATATACACATATATAACTGAATCACTTTGCTATACATCTGAAACTAACACAACAATGTAAATCAACTATACTTCAATAAAGATAAAAACAAACAAAAAATAAACAAGTGAAAGGTGTAGGCAAAGGCCAGCCCACAGAGAGTTTTAAAGTTCCTAGAAAATCTTGTGTTTTATTATAATTGTAATGGGAAGTTAGGCATTACTGAATATTAAGATAAAGACTAAGAATTGAAGGTTGCAAGTGACTTTGTTCTAACTATTTATTAAGGCCATAGGACATGGCTAATTGATACTTCACCCCTGCTATAGAATATATTGACCTTCAAGAATAAATTCGATTTATTGCTTTCCATTAAAATAGTGAGGACTGCCACTCGTATGACTTGCATAAATATGACATTTGGCTCTGTGGACTGTTTCTTCCTCCTCACCTGTGAGCTCTAGAATCAAAGGACAGGACAAGATCGGGTGAGAACTTGGAAGCTTATGCTACCAATATTGTCTCTTTATCCCTGGCACATGGATACTGTGGTTATGAGGTTAAAGCTTGTAAACATGGAAGATGTGGGTCCATATATGTCAAGCTTAAATTGTGGAATAAATATGACCATGACCAGAAGTTAGCTAAGTATTCATGCTTGGATAGTAACGCATGGTCATTGGGGAATGTTCCACCAACAGGTGTCTTTGAGAGAGAGTCTCAGACAGTACCATAGAGAATTTCCATCTTCTCCCCATATCAAACTCTCCTATTTTCTCTCCTTACAACTCCAAGAGAACATTGGCTAGGTTTTCATGAACATAATTTTGATTAACCATATGCCCAAACACACACACTTAAATTTCCTTCCCTAGTTGGATATTTCTTATATTATTTCTTGGTCTTAGTTCATGAGATCCTGTTTGTGGTAAACTAAATTCTAAGCCCCACAGAGATCTGCATTCTAACCCCTAGATTGTGTGATTATACTACTTCACATAGTAAAAAGGACTCTATATATGTGATTAAATTAAGCATCTTGAGATGCAGAGATTAGCTATGTGAGTTCAATGTAGTCACAAGGCTACTAATAAGAGGGAGACAGAAGGGTCAAAAGGGATGTGACAATGGATTCGAAGGTCTGTGAACCAGAGAGAAATTTGTAGGTACCATGCTAATGGCTTTGAAGATGGAGGAAGGGGCTGCAGGCTAAGGAATGAAGGTGGCCTCTAGAAGCTGGAAAAAGCAAAGGAATGGATGCTCCTCAAGAGTCTCTAAAAAGAACTAGCTTTTGTGAGACCTCAACTTTAGCCCAGCGAGACTAATTTTGATTTTCTTACTTTTGGAATTGTAAGATCATAACTTTTCTGTTTAAACTGTCAAGTTTGTGTTAATTTGCTAGAGAAGCACTAGTAAATTAATACATTGTCATTCTTCTCCCATTCAGCCTTTTTACTCCATTCCTCTCTATGTGCTTTTGGGATCACTTAGTTGACAGAAGATCTTACACTACAGTAGTATCACATCACTTTTATTTATTTATTTTTTCACCATTTTATTGGAGTATAGTTGATCTACAATGTTGTGTTAGTTTCAGTGTACAGCAAAGTGACTCAGTTATACATAGACATATATTCATTCTTTTTCAGATTATTTTCCCATTTAGGTTATTACAGAATACTAAGTAGAGTTCCTTGTGCTATACAGTAGGTCCTTGTTGGTTAACTATCTTATGTATAGTAGTGTGTGTATGTTACTCCCAAGCTCCTGATTTATCCCTCCCTCCCACATTTCCCCTTTAGTAAATATAAATTTGTTTTTGATATCTGTAAGTCCATTTCATCACTTTATTTTGTATTTATTTTATTATATTTTATAATCAGTTTTAATATATTAATACAATTTCTTTTTTCCAGTTTAGCTTATCACAGCGTAAGGGTTGAGGTGCTGGCAAGAGGCTGTGGGACCCACTGATCCTTTGCTCTACAATAGATGGTTCCAGAAGCAATGGCAGGAGGAATTGAAATTAAATCTTAGACCCATTGTTACATAAAGCTGACTCTCACTAGTAGATGCAAATAATGTACCGATAACTAAAGAATCAATTATTCTTTCTGAGGCCAATTCAATAATAGGAGATAGGATGCCAGAAATGAGCTGAGTTTCAAGGAAATGAATGGAGAGACTGAGGGAGCTTCCAGGAAGATAGTCTAGGATGCAGGATGGTGGTAAGTAGCCCAGAGAGAAGGAAGACACAAGACAAAAGACTGAGAATCAAGCAGCAAAAGAAAATTCAACCTAGAGGAATAATAAAAGAGATATAGTCTCTTTGTGCTGAGACCAAAAATAAAGAAATAATTAACATATATGTCCTTTGTGCATATATTTAAAAAAATTCAGGGAGACAAAGACTCTTAGCAGCATATGGGACAGTAGTTGCTTTCACTCAAAACCCAAGTTGCTTTCACTATTTTCCTGCTCTCTTACTGTTGTAACTTCATATGCACAGATAGTCACTGGATCAAATTAAAAACACTTTCTTCTATATTTGCATTCAATAAAGTTTGAAGTTAATACTATTGAGTCATAGTGAACAATCCTATTATTATCCAAATGTCTAGTTATGACATTAGCAAGCCATGCCTGAAACTGCTGACCTCCCAAACAAAAATGAGATATTAGCTTTAAAGTGCAGCTGACATAAGTTAAGCCATAGCTGGAATAATTTAGTGTCTGAACCATAATATTTAGATCAAAGAGTGGAATTTTCCAATTCAATCTAATTTTAGTGGAAATGTATGGGTTTGTGGTCAATACCAATTAAAAATAAACACCCTAGATAACTTAATCTCGTTCCTGATGGGTCAGACATTCATTTCACTGAGTTGTTACTGCCAGCGATCCAATTAAAGGAAGGAAAAGAAAGAATTATGCATTGCAATAAACTTTAGTGTTTGAAATAGCTTAATAAAATGAACATAATCTCAAAAGTGTTTTCCCTTCTAATGTGTAAGTTTTAATTACTCCATTTTGCATTAAAATAACGTTAAAAATGTCTAATTGCCACTTCCAACTGAATGATGTCGTAAGATTGCTGGGCCTTGCTTCTCTTTAAAGCACCTTGGGTTTGTATTTATAGGTCTTGCAGGAAAGAACTGCAGAAGATTAAGAGTGGCAATTAGTCCTGGATGCCTAGATGTCAGGAAAGGAGCAGAGCTCTGGAGTATGGTACAGAGGCAGGGAGTGGGAAACTGGTTAGGTCAATGTAAAGTAGGAGACACTGGGTCAGTGATCCATAAATAATACATCTTCTTTTTATCTTTAACAAAGTCAGGTTTAATGAGCTAAGAGAGATGGAAATCATTCTGGTATACATGAACAAGCAAGGGAAGGGTGGGGTGCTTTTTATAATTTTGTTTTCTTTTTTCATGCTTTTATTTCAATTTTTTACTTATTAAAAAATAGGACAAGGGTAAATAAAAATAAATCACTCACAATACCATGACTCTCATGTACCAATATAATTATGTTTTCCTATTAAAAGAGTACATATTCACTGCTGACAATTCAGAAAATTTGAAACCAAAAAGAGGTAAAGAATAAATATATTACACAAAGATGAAAACCTGTTTGAGGAAGGTATTTAAGACTTTGAACTGCTTTCAGATGTTTTTTATGACCTCCATGAACACTGTGACATTGATTGGAGCAGCCACCACTCCAAGAAATGCTGGATGACAGGACGGGGATGGGGATGAGTCTAAGGGAATAGCTATTACTCTTGAGGGTGGGTTCAAAAAACCATGCAGTGGTGAACTTCAGCCAGCAGCATTCTGAACTTCAAGGATCCATCCATGCCTCTGATGGACGGAGATGCAGGGAGCCAAGCTTCTTCAGAGAGGGATAATTATGCAAGAAAAATGCCTTAGTTCTTACAGAACTGACCAAGCATGCTGAGTTTCCTTACTAACAGGGACACTAAGAGTTTAAAACAGGAAACCAAGGACACAGCCTAGCTGTTATGCTGGATGTACGAAGCAAAGAGGCAAACAGATGGTCTCTTGACACAGTCCATTTTGCCCTTACTGTAGTATTCCAGGAAGGGGACTCTATCAACTGTTTCCACCATTTCATTTCTGTTACGATATCCCTCAGAATAAATCAAGCTTAAGATCTGCTGAGTCTAGATGGTACCTGTAAAAATAAATATCTTGTTTTCAACCCTGAATTATTTTTTTAATAACAAAGGTCAATAGTAATGCCATTCATCTCAAAATTATTTGGAACTTTTTATTTCTTTTAACCACTTTAAGGCACAAGTGAATTTTTCCAAGGGTTTTGGTGGTTTGTATATTATGTTAAAATTGGTAAAGGTAAAATCAGGGGCTCTTAGTACCTTTTTTGCTCTGAAGTGTTGTAGTTTTTCTGATTCCATGACAGTGGTGATTCAGAATAATCCCTCAGCTCCTCTATTTCCTGTATTTCAATAAGGTCTGTTTGTACCATTTTCAGTGACTACCTCTGTTTCTCCTTCCTTACTCTCCTTTCTTAGAGCTTTATCCTTTAGAAGTATAGACAAATTAAGAGTTCCAGGCCCCTTTCACCTCTTTTATTTTTAATTTTATTTTATTGTGTAGCATAGGTCGTCTCATACAATGTTGAATAACAGTAGCGATAGCAGCCATTCTTGTCTTGTTCCTGATTTTAAATATAGTATTTTAAATGTTTCACTATTGCATATGTGGTTTGTGGTAAATTTTGGTAGATTCTGTTTTGTAGGTTAAGGAATTCTCTTTTCTCCCTAGTTTGCTAACAGTTTCCTTTATGAACAGTTGCTGAATTTTATTGAATGCTTGTTCTGCGTATATTGAGATAATGCAGGATTTCTTATTCTCTGGTAATGTGGGTAAACTACATTAATCAATTTTTAAACCAAAAAAAAAAAAAAGAAAGAAAGAACACACTCTAAAATGGAGGTATAAGGACTAAAAAGCCTGAGTTTCAGAAATGTTGAAAGATTAATTCTAAGCACCATTCGCTGGGTATTGTGTGACTAATGGACTAAAAGCATGGTGAATACCGCCCCTGGGCAGAGATGAGCTGTTATATTGAATGTTCTTAACTGTTTGTCTCTTTCCCCATTACAAGTAAACTCCATGAGGGCAGGTTTTGTTTATTTAGTTTTCTGAAGCATCCCTGATGATTAGAACAGTGTCTGGAAATTAGTACTACTCAATAATTATTTTCGTAATTAATTAGTCAGTTAATTAATATGGCTGGTAAATGTGTCATGTCACTAGATACCCAGTGAAGATTTAAAAAGCTAATGAGAGCAGAGTGTAAGGATGAAGCAACAGGACAAGCACAGGAGATGGAATGAGATGACCTGGCTTCTCAGATCCATTGTTCAGCATGTGTATATCATGGACACATTAGCTAATTTATTTCTACCTTGCCTTTCTTATTCATAAAAACAAGAGTGCTGACTACAGTCAGGCAGCTCTGATTCTGTGCCTGGTGCCATCTCTGATGTTCTATGGGTCATGAGACATTTTACTTAACCTTTGTGTCTTCATGCTCCAATGTCTCCCTGTATAAAATGTGGACACTAATCACATGTCATCCAAAGGTTTCCTATGAGTTGGTACAAGTTGGGAAAATTTTAAACATGAATAATCTATTGCATATAGGCACTGAGCAGATCTCAGTTGTTAATTTTACTAGTAATGCTATTTATAATTAATTTTATTTATGATTAAAAAAAAGCTTGGAGAGAGACTTTCAAGATGGCAGAGGAGTAAGATGTGGAGATCACCTTCTTCTCCACAAATACAACAGAAATACATCTACATGTGGAACAACTCCTACAGAAAACTGACTGAATGCTGGCAGAAGACCTCAGACTTCCCAAAAGTCAAGAAACTCGACACGTACCTGGGTAGGGCAAAAGAAAAAACAGAGACAAAAGAATAGGGATGGAACCTGAACCTACTTTAATCCCGTCCTGTCTGAGCAAAGAACAGATACACTAAGATGACCTACACGCAGAGGCTGGGCCAAATACAAAGCTGAACCCCAGGAGTTTTGCAAAAAATGAAGAGAAAGGGAAATCTCTTCCAGCAGCCTCAGGAGTAGCAGATTAAACCTCCACAATCAGCTTGATGTACCCTGCATCTCTGGAATACCTGAATAGACAACAAATCATCCCAAAATTGAGGCGGTGGACTTTGGGAGCAACTGTAGACATGGTGTTTGCTTTCTGAATCTAATTTGTTTCTGGTTTTATGTTTAATTTAGTTTAGTATTTAGAGTTCATTATCATTGGTGGATTTGTTTATTGATTTGGGAGCTCTGTTCCTTTTTCTTTTTAATATATAGATGTATATATATCTTTTTCCTTTCTCTCTTTGTGTGCGTGTGTATGTGTATGCTTCTTTGTGTGATTTTGTCTGTATAGATTTGCTTTAAACATTTGTCCTAGGGCTCTGACTGTCCTTTTTTTTTTTTTTTTTTTTCCTTTTTGGTATAGTTTTTAGCACTTGTTATCATTGGTGGATTTGTTTTTTGGTTTGGTTGCTCTCTTCTTTCTTTCTTTTTTATTACTTTTTAATCTTTTTATTTTTAATAACATTTTTTAGTTTTTATTTTAATAACTTTATTTCATTTTATTTATTTTTCTTTCTTTCTCTTTTTCTCCCTGATTTTCTGAGCCATTTGCCTGACAGGACCTTGGTGCTCTGGCCAGGTGTCAGGCGTGTGCCTCTAAGGTGGGAGAGCCGAGTCCAGGACATTGGTCCACCAAGGCCTCCCAGCTCCATGTAATATCAAATGGCAAAAGTGTTCTGAGAGCTCTCCATCTCAATGCGGTTTCACTCAACAACCAGCAAGCTACAGTGTTGGACACCCTATGCCAAACAACTAGCAAGACAGTAGCACAACCAGAATCATTAACAGAGAGGCTGTCTAAAATCATAATAAGGTCAGAGACACCCCAAAACACACCACTGGACACGGTCCTGCCCACCAAAAAGACAAGAACCAGCCTCATTCACCAGAGCTGAGGAACCAGTACCCTCTACCAAGGAGCCTACTCAACCGACTGAACACACCTTAGCCACTGGGGGCAGACACCAAAAACAATAGGAACTACAAACCTGCAGGCTGTGAAAAGGAAACCCCATACAAAGAAAGTTAAGCAAAATGAGAAGACAGAGAAACACACAGCAGATGAAGGAGAAAGGTAAAAACCCACCAGACTGGGCTTCCCTGGTGGCGCTGTGGTCGAGAGTCTGCCTGCCGATGCAGGGGACGTGGGTTCGTGCCCCAATCCAGGAAGATCCCACACGCCATGGAGCAGCTAGGCCCGTGAGCCATGGTCGCCGAGCCTGCGCGTCTGGAGCCTGTGCTCTGCAACGGGACAGGCCACAACAGTGAGAGGCCCGCATACCGCAAAAAAAAAAAAAACCCACCAGACCAAACAAATGAAGAAGAAATAAGAAATCTACCTGAAAGAGAATTCAGAGTAATGATAATAAAGATGATCCAACATCTGGGAAATCGAATGGAGAAAATATAAGAAACGTTTAACAAGAATCTAGAAGAATTAAAGAGGAAACAATGATGAACAACACAATAAATGAAATTAAAAATTCTCTAGAAGGAACCAATAGCAGAATAACTGAGGCAGAAGAACAGATAAGTGACCTGGAAAATAAAATAGTGGAAATAACTAACACAGAGCAGATTAAGAAAAAAGAATGAAAAGAATTGAGGACAGTCTCAGAGAACTCTGGGACAACATTAAATGCACCAACATTTGAATTACAAGGGTCCCAGAAGTAGAGAAAAAGAAAGGGACTGAGAAAATATTTAAAGAGATTATAGATGAAAATTTCCCTAATATGCGAAAGGAAATAGCTAATCAAGTCCAGCAATCACAGAGAGTCCCATACAGGATAAATCCAAGGAGAAACACAACAAGACACATATTAATCAAACTATCAAAAATTAAATAAAAATGATCAAAAGCAACAAGGGAAAAGCAACAAATAATACACAAGAAAATCCCCAAAAGGTTAAGAGCTGATCTTTCAGCAGAAACTCCACAAGCCAGAAGAGAGTGTGAGGACATATTTAAAGTGATGAAAGGGAAAAACCTACAATGAAGATTACTCTACCCCTCAAGGATCTCATTCAGATTCAATGGAGAAATTAAAAACTTTACAGACAAGTAAAAGCTAAGTGAAATCAGCACCACCAAACCAGCTTCACAACAAATGCTAAAGGAACCTCTCTAGTCAGGAAACACTAGAAAAGAAAAAGACCTACAACAACAACCCAAAACAATTAAGAAAATTATAATAGGAACATACATATCTATAACTACCTTAAATGTAAATGGATTAAATGCTCCAACAAAACAACATAGACTGGCTGAATGGATACAAAAAGAAGATGCATATAAATGCTGTCTATAAGACCCACTTCAGACCTAGGGACACACACACAGACTGAAAGTGAGGGAATGGAAAAAGATATTCCATGCAAATGGAAAGCAAAGGAAAGCTGGAATAACAATTCATATATCAGAAAAACTAGATTTTAAAGTAAAGACTATTACAAGAGACAAAGAAGTACACTACATAATGATCAAGGGATCAATCCAAGAAGAAGTTATAACAATTGGAAATATTTATGTGCCTAACATAGGAGCACCTCAACACATAAGGCAAATGCTAACAGCCATAAAAAGGGAAATCGACAGTAGCACAACCAATGGACAGATCATACAAAAAGAAAATAAATAAGGAAACACAAGCATTAAGTGATACATTAACCAAGGTGGACTTAATTGATATTTATAGGACATTCCATCCAAAAACAACAAAATACCCTTTTTTCTCAAGTGCACATGCAACATTCTCCAAGATAGATCATATCTTGTGTTACAAATCAAGCCTTGGTAAATTTAAGAAAATTGAAATAGTATCAGGTATCTTCTCTGACCACACACTATGAGACTAGATATCAATTACAGGAAAAAAATGTAAAAAATACAAACACATGGAGGCTAAACAATACACTACTTAATAACCAAGAGATCACTGAAGAAATCAGAGGAAATCAAAAAACACCTAGATACAAATGACAATGAAAACACAATGACCCAAAACCTATGGGATGCAGCAAAGCAGTTCTAAGAGGGAAGTTTATAGCAATACAATCATACCTTAAGAAACAAGAAACATCGCAAATAAACAACCTAACCTTACACCTAAAGCAGTTAGAGAAAGAAGAACAAAAAACCCCAAAGTTAACGGAAGGAAAGAAATCATAAAGATCAGATCAGAAATAAATGAAAAAGAAATGAAGAAGACAACAGCAAAGATCAATAAAACAAAAAGCTGGTCCTTTGAGAAGATAAAAAAATTGATAAAACATTAGCCAGCCTCATCAAGAAAAAAAGGAAAAAGACTCAAATCAACAGAATTAGAAATGAAAAACGAGAAGTAACAACTGACACTGCAGAAATACAAAGGACATGAGCGATTACTACAAGCAGCTATATGGCAAAAAAAATGGACAACCAGGAAAAAATGGACAAATTCTTAGAAAAGCACAACCTTCTGAGACTGAATCAGGAAGAAATAGAAAATATAAACAGACTAATCAGAAGCACTGAAATTGAGATTGTGATTAAAAATCTTCCAACAAACATAAGCCCAGGACCAGATGGCTTCACAGGAGAATTCAGTCAAACATTTAGAGAGGAGCTACCACCTATACTTCTCAAACTTTTCCAAAATATAACAGAGAGAGGAACACTCCCAAACTCATTCTACAAGGCCACCATCACTTTGATACTAAAACCAGATAAAGATGTCACAAAGAAAGAAAACTGCAGGCCAGTATCACTGATAAACATTGATGCAAAAATCCTGAACAAAATACTAGCAAACAGAATCCAACAGCACATTAAAAGGATCATACACCATGATCAAGTGTGGATAATCCCAGGAATGCAAGGAATCTTCAACATATGCATATCAATCAATGTGATACACCATATTAACAAATTTAAGGAGAAAAACCATATGATCATCTCAGTAGATGCAGAAAAACCTTTTGACCAAATTCAACACTCATTTATGATAAAAACCCTCCAGAAAGTAGGTGTAGAGGGAACTTACTTCAATAAAGTAAAGGCCATATATGACAAACCCACAGCCAACATCGTTCTCACTGGTGAAAAACTGAAACCATTTCCTGTAAGATCAGGAACCAGACACGGTTGTCCACTCTCACCACTATTATTCCACATAGTTTTGGAAGTTTTAGCCACAGCAATCATAGAAAAAAAAGAAATAAATGGAATCCAAATCAGAAAAGAAGAAGTAAAGCTGTCACTGTTTGCAGATGACATGATACTATATAGAGAGAATCCTAAAGATGCTACCAGAAAACTACTAGAGTTAAGCAATGAATTTGGTAAAGTAGAAGGATACAAAATTAATGCACTGAAATCTCTGGCATTCCTATACACTAATGATGAAAAATCTGAAAGGGAAATTAAGGAAACACTGCCATTTACCATTGCAACAAAAATAATAAAATACCTAGGAGTATACCTACCTAAGGAGACAAAAGACCTGTATGCAGAAAACTATGACACTGTTGTAAGAAATTAAAGATGATACAAACAGATGGAGAGATATTCCACGTTCTTGGATTGAAAGAATCAACATTGTGAAAAAGACTATACTACTCAAAGCAATCTACAGCTTTAGTACAATCCCTATCAAACTGCTGATGGCATTTTTCACAGAACTAGAACAAAATTTTTCACAATTTGTATGGAAACACAAAAGACCCCGAAGAGCCAAAGCAATCTTGAGAAAGAAAAATGGAGCTGGAGGAATCAGGCTCCCTGACTTCAGACTATACTACAAAGCTACAGTAATCAAGACAGCATGATACTCTCACAGAAATACAGATCGATGGAAAAGGATAGAAATCCCAGAGACAAACCCACGTACGTATGGTCACCTTATTTTTGATAAAGGAGGCAAGAATATACAATAGAGGAAATACAGCCTGTTCAATAAGTGGTGCTGGGAAAACTGTACAGCTACATGTAAAAGAATGAAATTAGAACACTCCTTAACACCATACACAAAAATAAACTCAAAATGGATTAAAGACATAAATGTAAGGCCAGACACTATAAAACTCTTAGAGGAAAACATAGGCAGAACACTCTATGACATAAATCACAACAAGATCCTTTTGACCCAGCTCCTAGAAAAATGGAAAGAAAAACAAAAATAAAGAAATGGGACCTAATGAAACTTAAAAGCTTTTGCATAGCAAAGGAAAACATAAACAAGATGAAAAGACAACCATCAGAATGGAAGAAAACATTTGCAAATGAAGCAACTGAAAAAGGATTAATCTCCAAAATTTACAAGCAGCTGGTGCAGCTCAATATTAAAAACAACAAACAGCCCAATCCAAAAATGGCAGAAGACCTAAATAGCCATTCCTCCAAAGAAGATATAAAGCTTGCCAACAAACACATGAAAGGATGCTCAACATCACTAATCATTAGAGAAATGCAAATCAAAACTACAATGAGGTATTACCTCACACCAATCAGAATGGCCATCATTAAAAAATCTACAAACAATAAATGCTGTAGAGATTGTGGAGGAAAGGGAATCCTCTTGCACTGTTGGGTGAAATGTAAATTGATACAGCCACTATGGAGAACAATATGGAGGTTCCTTAAAAAACTAAAAATAGACATATCATATGACCCTACAATCCCACTACTGAGCATATACCCTGAGAAAACCATAATTCAGTAAGAGATATTTACCACTATATTTATTGCAGCTCTATTTACAATAGCCAGGACATGGAAGCAACCTAAGTGTCCATCAATAGATGAATGGATAAAGAAGATATGGCACATACATACAATGGAATATTATTCAGCCATAAAAAGAAACGAGATTGTGTTAATTGCAGTGAGGTGGATGGGCCTAGAATCTGTCATGCAGAGTGAAATAAGTCAGAAAGAGAAAAATAAATACCATATGCTAACACATATGTATGGAATCTAAAAAACAAAAGGAATAAAATGGTTTTGAAGAACTTAGGGGCAGGACGGGAATAAAGATGCAGAAGTAGAGAATGGACTTGAGGACATGGTGAGTGGGAATGGTAAGCTGGTATGAAGTGAGAGAGTGGCACGTACTTACATACACTACCAAATGTAATATAGGTAGCTAATGGGAAGCAGCCACATAGCACAAGGAGATCAGCTCTGTGCTTTGTGAACACCTAGTTTGGTGGGATAAGGAGGATGGGAGGAAGACGCAGAGGGATGAAGTATGGGGATATATGTATATGTATAGTTGATTCACTTTGTTATAAAGCAGAAACTAGCACACCATTGTAAAGCAATTATATTCCAATAAAGATGTTATAAAAATAAATTAAAAAAAAATAACAACAACAAAAACTTTATGCCAATAGACTCCTGTAGATTCCTGTACCTCCTTTTAAGCTCCTCTTTTTTGCATGACTATCTTATTGTTGCTTTATAAATGGAATAGAAATTTCCATGTAGACAGCAGGCTTATCTTTCCCCCACATTATTTTACCCTCCATAACCAAGTATGATGCCTAACATATAGGAGGCACTTATTAGATATTTTCTGATGATTTAATAAAATGTTGATAGAGGTTTTAAAAAGATTTTTTAAGTGAAGCCGTATAATAATAGAAGTGGTTTTATTTTCATTTCTGGGACCACTTACTTAGTGTTTGGAGTCTTCTAGACTAACAGGATTGTTTTTCCCATCACAATTTTCTTAGCTGTGGTGATAGTAATAAATGCATTCATTGATGTCTTCAAGAAGTCTTTTTAAAAAAGGAAAAATAACATCTTTATATGACATAGAATAGACAATAAAGTTTTACCATTAAGATATGGAGTCAATCTAAAACAAACAGGAGGACAATGACACAGATAATGAGGAGATACCATGGTGCACTTTATTATTTAGTCATTCATTCATGTACTTAACAGATATTTAAGAATGCATATTATTCACCAGGTCCAGCTACAAAAATAAAATGATAGTCTCGAAAATTTTAAAGAAATCATAAAGCAGTGTAATGACAAACATAAACAATTACATAATAAAATAAATGATGTCACAGAGATGGGAAAGAAAATAAACGACATTTTGTTTTGTCTAAACTATATGTTAGGAAAAATTTCATGCAAGAAGTGATGATTAAGATTAAAAAATGGGTATGAAATTTCTAGGTGTGCAAATTGGGTCAGATACCCCAGCCAGAGTAAACAGCAACTGTAAAAATTACAAATGTGTGGGTTTTCCTGGTGGTTCAGTGGTAAAGAATCCTCCTTTCAATGCAGGGGATGTGGGTTCAATCCCTAGTCGGGGAACTAAGATCCCTCATGCCGGGGGTCAATTAAGCCCATGTGTCACAACTAGTGAGCTCTTGTGCCTCAACTAGAGATCCCAGGTGCTGCAAACTACAGAGCTCATGCACCCTGGAGCCTGCGCACCACAACTAGAGAAGAGAAAAACCTGCTTGCCACAAATAAGAGAAGCCCATGCACCACAATGAAGATCCCAGATGCTGCAACAAAGACCTAACACAACCAAAAATAAATAAAATAAATAAATAATAAAGTTAAAAAAAATACAAACGTGTGAAATCATGTCATGAGTGTGGAACCATGCATAGTTCAAGATCATTGGTGTGTAAATAAGAGGTGAGGATATGTAGGGTAAATAATATCTATTCAGTAATAGAGAAAAAAAATCTGAAATGTTTTTGGCTAGAGAGAACTGTGTTTGCCTATGAGAAGGCAAACACTGATTTATTGTCCTGTTTGGTCTGTTTGCCTATTATGGTGTGAGTATGAAGGATTAATTTATTTTGATTTGTAAATAGTTGATGGTAGTAGCATAAGAACTAACAAAGAAGGTGTTGTTGAAGATTAGATATTTCAGGAGAAGTCGAGATGGAAAAGAGAAAGTACAGTTAGCAGAACTGAGAAGACTTGGTAACTAGTTAGATATAGGAAATAGAGCTTAGAAAATCATCTTTGTTATATGTGAGATCATCTCTGGTAAAGATAACATGGGTCCTCCTGAGGGACTGTCCTTCTACCTGACTGTTCTAGTACAGGTCACTGATCCCATCCTGGGGACTCCACTCTCCCAATCTCATCTAAACCTAACTTCCTCCCAAATACCCCACCTCCAAATACTACCATCACATTGTGGGGCAGGAGGATGAGTTTCAATATATGAATTTTAAGGGCACACAAACATTCAGTCCATAACAAAGACTCACTGTTACCAATACATATAGGTTTTTTTTTTGTTGTTTGTTTTTTGTTTTATGCCTCCATGACCTTTGGGAAAACTCTTTGTATGTAGATTTCATGGGAAACAATTACTGACACCATCTCTCCATTAATGCCTCTCATTGTGGAAGCCCAGGAACTAGGTTCTTTTTCTACCCATCTATAATCACAGCTAATTGTTTGGATTGTGAATCCTGAGAAAAGTATGAAGAGGACAGGGGCAGTGTTCAGGAGGTGAGACCTGGTGCAGTGCCTGTAGCAATATTGGTATGGCCCAAACTGTTCCCATGATATAGCCTTGGCTGTGGTTTCTGGTGCTCCAGTATGGAGATACTTTGATCATTGTCCACATTTTCCAAGTCTTATTCTCCAGTCTCCCAACAGGTCTTTGAGTTCCCATTTCCTCCCAATAAATTCTCTTCTTGCTTATGATAGCCTGAGTTGATTTTTCTTTCTTATAACCAAACCCCTAACATATCCATTCCTCATTTCTTTCAGATACCTGAATGTGCTCCAATTGGTTGAAAACTCTAATTGATTTCAAGAATGTAAGAGCTTTTCTATCATATTCTTATCAGAAAGACTGAAAGAATGAAAGAAAATGAACATTCTTCTTATATTAACGATTAAATTTAATAACATAACAACACTGACTCCAAATCAATGCACTCTTACTTCCTTTTCCTGCCATTAATCTTTTTCCCCTTTATGATGATTTGTATAGGACTTCAGTAGCACTCTAATTATCAATTTCTGACCTTTATCCTCTGCCTTCCTTTACTACATATCAGGCCTTTCTGGATGGCCTCTTTGGATCTTTTTCTACAGCCATACTGCTTCTGATCATGTGATACAAAAAAAATCTAATCCATAAGAGGTTCAGATTTAGGCTGCTGCCAATAGAAATAATATATACTTAAGTCTGGAACAATACACAAATCTATTTCTTCACCCCTTCTTGAACTATCCCAGAGTCAGGAAACTAATCTGAAAGCTGATGGAAATAGTGAAATCCATAGACATGGCCAAGCTTCAAGAAGATTGAAGTTCCTAGCTGAAAATGGACCTCATTGAATTTTTAGCCATGAGGTCCCAAGATGGGTATGATATATCCTGCCATAATTATGAATATTTATTGAAGACTCGTTATGTGCTGGGCACCATCCTGTGTGATGGTGTAACAGGGAAGAGCCAATCCTGACTCTATGTTAGATCTGTTTCTTTCCTTTAACCTTTGCTTCCCATTGCTTTTGTTCACTAAAAGGATACTATCTATACATAATGGCCTGGTAGGGGAACACTGCCCATCTGCCTGACTGTTAAACCAAAGTGCCTTTGTTCAGTGAAACATCCTGACCCTGTCCACCTATGAATGGCTGCAAGAAAGAAGAAATTAACACTTACTTAACACCTGAGGTTAGCCATTCCAGGAGATATTTGCAAGACTTATGGCGTTTTTATTTTACTTCCTCACCTCCTCCGCCTCTCTATTCTATAAAAGAAACTGGCATCCAGACCCCGATAAGATAGTGTTTTGGAGACATTAGTCTGCCATCTTTTTGGTATGGTGGATTTCTGAATAAAGCCATGATCCTTACCTGAACACCTCATCTCCTGATTTATTGGCCTGTCCTGCAGCAAGGAGAGCAAGCTTGGACTCGGTAACAATGGGATTTAGTCATGAGGAAAAAAGACCAGTCCCTACACTTAAAGGCCATGCACTCTAATAAAGAAGGAGGGAATCAATAATTTAATAAATGAATAATACAATTTCAGTTAGTGACAAGCAATAGGAGAAAAAAAAAGTGGGAATAGAATAAAATGAGATACTTAGGAGAGAGTATAGGCTCTTTCGATGTGATGAGGTAAGTCCACTCTGAAATGTGATATTTAAGCAAAAATCTGAATGATAAAGAGAAATCAAACCAAATATCCCCAAACACAAAAATATTTCATGCACATGCATGGACTGTAAAAAGGAGTAGTAGCTTATTTTTTTCAAAGATAGAATGCTTGTTGCTGGAGAATTAAGATTGAGGTGTCTCTTAGGAAAAGCAGGAAAAAAACAGAAACTTTGGCATGCTCTTCTCCAGCAAGGCAGAGTTAGTTCTCCCATCCATGTTTCTGCAAGGTCCAAGGAATTTTTATGAGGGATGTGTAACATTTCTGGATGACTCTGCACAATTCACAGAGGACCAAAGTGGAAATCTACCACCTCTTCCAAAGGGGAAGCAAGAGTGGGTAACTTAATGATTATGTTTTAGAATTCTAATTCCTATCTCAGATCTTACCTTAGATTTGCTCACAATCACTGTGGAAAATCCCAGAAAGGACTTGTTGGATCCATCTACTATGAACTAATCCCAAGAGCAAAGGCCAAAGATCTGGCCTTACTATAAATTGTTTGTGTGTGCGTGTGTGTGGTTGTTTGTGTGTGGTGATAAGGTACTTCTTGGCAACATTTAGCTATCTCAGCTCAGCTGTCATCAAAATCTGAGGCTGAAGGAGAGCATCTCAGAATAAATACATTCAGACTTAGCTTTCTAGAAATAACCTAGGGCCTTTGACCACAACCTTCTGTATTACTACATTATCTTCCTTGACATTCCTTTTTATTGTAGTAGGCACCACATTGAATATTCTGTGGGTATTCCCTGTATTTTCTCATTCAATTTTCATAACTATAGGGGAGTAATTAACTTACATTTGGTAGATAAGTAAACTGAGGCCTGACGTTTTTGGCCTTTTCTCTAAATCACACAACTTGTAAATTAAAAAAAATTCAGTTCAGATGTAACTCTGAAGTGTATGTTCTTGTCAATATACTCTTAAGCTTTATTTCAAAAGGAGGACTGTTCGTCAGATAAGAGAAAAAGATTACATAAGCATTCATGAAGGGTATAAAGATATAAACTCTGGTTCTTTTTTCATACACATTTATTTGCATTTTCCAAACGTGGCTTGTTATTTATATTTAAGTTCTGCCACTGGAGAAAATCACATTTTGTCTTTTGTGCCAAGCTGCAGAGTCGGCTCATTTCATTACATTTCTGACTTCTCAGAAAGACACTACGCAACTGGAATTTCATCTGTATCAATAGTCTGCTGCCAACTGTCGGATATTGCTGACAGTGGATCAATTTTAATTTACAGCCGATCTTGAAAGGCCATTTAAATAGTGGTAATTAAGAAGCAAAATGTGGATCTGGAAATGTAGAAAAATGTGGATAGATTTAAACAAATGAAGTACTTGAAGCCCTTTCTCTACAAAGCCAAGATGTTCAATGTAAAGTTTCTCTGCAGTATACATAATTATTTTTGGCAGAGTTGAGGAAAATCACAAGGTTCCCAGTGTCAGACTAGATTATACCCATCTACACTGCTATTCCTGAGCCTATGAGAGACAGCCCTTCCCTCACACCTGACTGGGCCTGTAAGCCAAGGAGGTGCTGCATGAAAGGAAATCTGAGGCACAGAGAAGTTAACTCCCTGGTCCAGAATCACAGGAGTACCGTGTGGCTGACAGGGTCTTGGTGCTCCGACCAAGTGTCAGACCTGAGCCTTTGAGTGGGAGAGTCAAGTTCAGGACATTGGTCTACCAGAGACCTCCCAGTTCCATGGGAGAGCTCTCCCAGAGCTCTCCATCTCAATGCTAAGACCCAGCTCCACTCAACAACCAGAGAACTACAGTGCTGGACACCCTATGCCAAACAACTAGCAAGACAGTAGCAAAACTCCACCCTTTAGGAGAGAGGCTGCATAAAATCATAATAAGCTAACAGACACCCCAAAACACACCACCGGATGTGACTTTACCCACCAGAAAGAAAAGATTCAGCCTCATCAAACAGAACACAGAAACCAGTCTCCTCAACCAGGAAGCCTATACAACCCACTGAAAACACCTTACCCACTGGGGTCAGACACCAAAAACAAAGGGAACTATGAAACTGCAGCCTTTGAAAAGGAGACCAAAAACACAGTAAGTTAAGCAAAATGAGAAGACAGAGAAACACACAGAAAATGAAGGAGCAAGGTAAAAGCCCACCAGACCAAATGAATGAAGAGGAAATAGGCAGACTACCTGAAAAAGAATTCAGAGTAATGACAGTAAAGATGATACAAAATCTTGGAAAGAGAACTGAAAAAATAGAAGAAGTGTTAAACAAGAACTTAGAAGAACTAAAGAGCAAACAAACAGTGATGAACAACATAATAAATGAAATTAAAAATTCTCTAGAAGGAATCAGTAGCAGATTAACTGTGGCAGAATAATGAATAAGTGATCTGGATTATAAAATAGTGAAAATAATTACCACAGAGCTGAATAAAGAAAAAAGAATGAAAAGAATTGAGAACAGTCTCAGAGACTTCTGAGACAACACTAAATGCATCAACATTCGAATTATATGGGTCCCAGAAGAAGAAGAGAAAAAGAAAGGGACTGAGAAAATATTTGAACAGATTATAGTTGAAAACTTCCCTGATATGGGAAAGGGAATATTTAGTCAAATTCAGGAAGCCCAGAGAGTCCCATACAGGATAAATCCAAAGAGAAACATGACAAGACACATATTAATCAAACCATCAAAAATTAAATACAAAGAAAAAATATTAAAAGCAACAAGGGAAAAGCAACAAATAACATACATGGGAATCCCCATAAGGTTAAGAGTTGATCTTTCAACAGAAACTCTGCAAGCCATAAAGGAGTGGCGAGACATATTTAAAGTAATGAAAAGGAAAAACTTACAACCAAGACTACTCTACCCAGCAAAGATCTCATTAAGATTTGGTGGAAAAATTAAAAACTTTACAGAAAAGCAAAAGCTAAGAGAATTCAGCACTACCCTATCAGCTTTACAACAAATGCTAAAGGAACTTCTTTAGGCAAGAAACACAAGAGAAAGAAAAGACCTACAATAAGAGAAGGAAAAGACCTACAATAACAACCCCAAAATAATTAAGAAAATAGTAATAAGAACATAGTTACAATAACTACCTTAAATGTAAATGTATTAAATGCTTCAACCAAAAGACACAGACTGCCTAAATGAAAACAAAAACAAGACTTGTATATATGTTGTCTACAGGAGATGCAATTCAGACCTAGGGACACATACAGATGGAAAGTGAGGGGATGGAAAAAGATATTCCATGCAAATGGAAATCAAAAGAAACCTGGAATAGGAATTCTCATATCAGACAAAATAGACTTTAAAATAGTCTATTACAAGAGACAAGGAAGGACACTACATAATGATCAAGGGATCAATCCAAGAAGATGATATAAGAATTGTAAATATGTATGCACCCAACGTAGGAGCACTTCAATACATAAGGAAAATACTAACAGCTATAAAAGGGGAAATTGACAGTAACACAATCATAATAGGGGACTTAACACCCCACTTTCACCAACAGAGAGATAACCCCAAATGAGAATAAATAAGGAAACACAAGCTTTAATTGGTACATTAAACAAGATGGACTTAATTGATATATATAGGATACTCCAACCAAAAACAGAATATACTCTCTTCTTAAGTGTTCATGGAATATTCTCCAGGAATGATTATATCTTGGGTCACAAGTCAGGCCTTGGTAAATTTAAGAAAATTGGAATTGTATCAAGTATATTTTCTGACCATAGTGCTATGAGGCTAGATATCAATTACAGGAAAAAATCTGTAAACTATACAAACACATGGAGGCTAAACAATACAGTAATAAATAACTGAGAGATCACTGAAGAAATGAAAGAGGAAATAAGAAAATACCTAGAAACAAATGACAATGAAAACACAATGACCCAAAACCTATGGGAACAGTTCTAAAAGGGAAGTTTATACCAATACAGTCCTACTAAAGAAACGAGAATCATCTCAAATAAACAACCTAACTTCCAACTAAAGCAATTAGAGAAAGAAGAACAAAAGTCCCCAAAGTTAGTAGAAGGAAAGAAATCATAAAGACCAGATCAGAAATAAATGAAAGAGAAATGAAGGAAACAATAGCAAAAATCAATAAAACTAAAAGATGGTTCTTTGGGAAGATAAACAAAATTGATAAACAATTCACCAGACTCATCAAGAAAAAAAGGAAGAAGACTCATATCAACAGAATTAGGAATGAAAAAGGAGAAGTCGAAGCTGACACTGCAAAAATACAAAGGATCATGAGAGATTACTACAAGCAACTGTATGCCAATAAAAAGTACAACCTGGAAGAAATGGACAAATTCTTACAAAAGAACAATCTTCCGAGACTGAACCAGGAAGAAATAGAAAATATGAACAGACCAATCACAAGCACTGAAATTGAAACTCTGATTAAAAATCTTCCACCAAACAAAAGCCCAGGACCAGATGGCTTCAGAGGCAAATTCTATGAAACATTTAGAGAAGAGCTAACATATATGCTTCTCAAACTCTTCCAAAATATAGCAGAAGGAGGAACACTCCCAACTCATTCAATAAGGCCACTATCACCTGATACCAAAACTAAACAAAGATGTCACAAAAAAAGAAAACTGCAGGCCAATATCACTGATGAATATAGATGTAAATATTCTCAACAAATTACTAGCAAAGAGAACCCAACAGCACATTAAAGGATCATACACCATGATCGAGTGGGTTTTATCCCAGGAAGGCAAGGATTCTTCAATATACGCAAATCAATTAATGTGATACACCATATTAACAAATTGAAGGAGAAAAACCATATAATCATCTCAATAGATGCAGAAAAAGCTTTCAACAAAATTCAACACCCATTTATGATAAAAACTCTCAAGAAATTAGGCATAGAGGGAACTTACCACAACATAATAAAGGACATATATGACAAACCCACAGCCAACATTGTTCTCAATGGTGAAAAATTGAAACCATTTCCTCTAAAATCAGAAATAATACAAGGTTGCCCACTATCACCACTATTATTCAACGTAGTTTTGAAACTTTTAGTCACAGCAATCAGAGAAGAAAAAGAAATAAAAGGTATCCAAATTGGAAAAGAATAAATAAAGCTATCACTGTTTGCAGATGACATGATACTAAACAGAGAATCCTAAAAATGCTACCAGAAAACTGCTAGAGCTAATCAATGAATTGGGTAAAGTAGCAGGATACAAAATTAATGCACAGAAATCTCTTACATTCCCATACATTAATGATGAAAAAATCTGAAAGAGAAATTAAGAAAACACTCTCATTTACTATTGCAACAAAAATAATACAATACCTAGAATAAACCTACCTAAGGAGACAAAAGACTTGTATGCAGAAAACTATGACACTGATGAAAGAAATTAAAAATGATACAAACAGATGGAGGAATATACCATGTTCTTGGATTGGAAGAATCAACATTGTGAAAAAGACTATACTACTCAAAGCAATCTACAGATTCAAGGCAATCTCTATCAGATTACCAATGGCATTTTTCACAGAACTAGAACAAAAATTTTGCAATTTGTATTGAAACACAAAAGACCCCGAATAGCTAAAGCAATCTTGAGAAAGATAAATGGAGCTGGAGGAATCAGTCTCCCTGACTTCAAACTATATTACAAAGCTACAGTAATCAAGACAGTATGGTACTGGCACAAAAACAGAAATATAGATCAGTGGAACAGGATAGAAAGGCCAGACATTAATCCTCACACATATGGTCACCTTATCTTTGGTAAAGGAGGCAGGAATATACAATGGAGAAAAGACAGCCTCTTCAGTAAATGATGCTGGGAAAACTGGACAGCTACTTGTAAAAGAATGAAATTAGAACACTCCCTAACACCATACACAAAAATAAGCTCAAAATGGATTAAAGACATAAATGTAAGGCCAGACATTATAAAACGCTTAGAAGAAAACATAAGCAGAACACTCTATGACGTAAATCATAGTAAGATCCTTTCTGACCCACCTCCTAGAGAAATGGAAGAAAAACAAAAATAAACAAATGAGACCTAATGAAACTTTAAAGCTTTTGCATAGCAAAGGAAACCATAAACAAATTGAAAAGTCAACCCTCAGAATGGGAAAAAATATTTGCAAATGAAGCAATTGACAAAGGATTAACCTCCAAATTATACAAGCAGCTCATGCAGCTCAATATCAAAAAAAAAAAAAAAACAACAACCCAATCCAAAAATGGGCAGAAGACAGAAATAGCCATTTCTCCAAAGAAGATATGCAGATTGCTAACAAACACACGAAAGGATGCTCAACATCAATAATCATTAGAGAAATGCAAATCAAAACTACAATGAGGTATCACCTCATGCCAGTCAGAATGGCCATCATCAAAAAATCTACAAACAATAAATGCTGAAGAGGGTGTGGAGAAAAGGGAACCCTCTTGCACTGTTGGTGAGAATGTAAATTGATCCAGCTACTGTGGAGAACAGTATGGAGGTTCCTTTAAAAACTACAAATAGAACTACCATACGACACAGCAATCCCACTAATGGGCATAAACATTGAGAAAAACCATAATTCGAAAAGAGTCATGTACCACATTGCTCATTGCATCTCTATTTACAATGGCCAAGACATGGTAGCAACCTAAGTGTCCATCAACATATGAATGGATAAAGAAGGTGTGGCACATATGTACAATGGAATATTACTCAGCCATAAAAAGAAACGAAATTGAGTTATTTGTAGTGAGGTGGATGGACCTAGAGGCTGTCATACAGAGTGAAGTAAGTCAGAAAGAGAAAAACAAATACTGTATGCTAATATATATATATGGAATATAAAAAAAAAAGTGGTCTTTAAGAACCTAGGGCCAGGACTGGAATAAAGACATAGACATAGAGAATTGACTTGAGGACATGGGGAGGGGGAAGTGTAAGCTGGGACAGTGTGAGAATGGCATGGACATATATTCACTACCAAATGTAAAATAGATAGCTAGTGGGAAGCAGCCACATAGCACAGGGATATCAGCTCAGTGCTTTGTGTCCACCTAGAGGGGTGGGATAGGGAGGTTGGGAGGGAGATGCAAGAGGGAGGAAATATGGGGATATATGTATATGTGTAGCTGATTCACTTTGTTTTACAGTAGTAACTAGCACACAATTGTAAAGCAATTATACTCCAATAACAATGTTAAAAATAAAATAAAATAAAATGCTATTCCTTTCTATACTGCATTTCCTTTTCATAATACACACCTCACTGGTACCCCTTGTTCAGTATTTGTATTCTCCACAATCATAATTCCATAGAGTAGAACCTATCTCCACCATATTACCCATACATATAGAACCCATTCAGGCGTATGGTTGATGCTTAATAATTATTTGCTTGAATCATTGATGACAATATAACTATATCAATAAAAGAAGAGAGCTCCATTTACATATGCAAAGGTATCCATTGATGCATCCCTGAATCTTTAAATGAGACTGCAATAAAAAATAATATGTGTGAAAATACTTCAGACCATACAAGTCTCAGCATTGCAACTCCAGGTTTTGTCTCTAGTATGTTAGTTCTTATGAATTCTGAAACTTGATGAAATCTTTCCTTCTCATCTACGTCTTTGTTTACCCTTTTCTCTTCATTTTCTTGGGGGTCAATCCCTGCAGAATCTTTGTGATGAGCTTCCAGGAGGACAAAGACCATCAGATTTCACAATCTTAATGTAACCATCCCTTTATATATCAACTAATAGGTACTTGGTCAACATTTGTTTTAACTGATTTCAGCCTTTCTCATGACAGGCAGTGAATTGTTCTAAGGTGAGAATCATAGTGTTCAAATTCTAACTGCATTTACCTTTCTTTTTCTTCTTTTATTTTCCAGTTGTACTTCTCAACAATGGATGAAGAAAGCTGGTTTGAAGTCATTCTTGCAGAAGAATACAGTGGTGAATGGTAAGTGGTTGCAATAACTTCAAGGGTTTCATTTTGGCAAATGTAAATGTCAACAGGGAACTGTCATGCAAATAAGGAAAGGAGATGCGGTGTGTACACACACCTATCACAGTACTACGTGCATTACTGGAAATTAATTAATTAATTTATATTTGGCTATGTTGGGTCTTCGTTGCTGTGCATGGGCTTTCTCAATTTGTGGTTAGTAGGGGCTACTCTTCATTGAGGTGTGTGGGTTTCTCATTTCGGTGGGTTCTCTTGTTGCAGAGCGTGGGCTCTAGGCATACAGGCTTCAGTAGTTATGGTGTGCAGGCTTAGTTGCCTGGTGGCATGTTCGATCTTCCTGGACCAGGGATTGAACCCGTGTCCCCTTCATTGGCAGGCAGATTCTTAACCACTGTGCCACCAGGGAAGTCCCAGGAAATTAATTTGAATGTTTTGCATTTCTAAAGTATTATCTACCCTATGCAAATTAAGTAAGACCATCCTACTAAGTCATTCCACGGCCAGCAAGCAATAAGCAGAAACTTTGGGTATCTCAGCTATGTTAATGACAAAACATCTTTGCTCTTAGATTCTTTATCTAAATATTGCAAAGTCTACTTTTGTCTTCCTCCAAAGTCCATTTGTAATCAAAGTCCATTTGTTTCTTAGATCTGACAATGTTTATACCTTTTCAAGCTAACTTGGTATGACTTACATACAGTGCAGTTACTTTCCCTAACATTTGCAATCTTGGTGAATACATTCACCAAGCACAGCTCACAGCCTTGACATTGGCATACCAGCCTGGTGATGCTCCAAGGAATGATCAGAAACATCTGTCTCCTTGGTGCATATGTCTTCATTCTTCCACACTGTACTGCAATGACTTCTTCCCCAGGAAACCTTCCCTAATACCTTTAATGAGATGAGCTCTTTCTTGTTTTGTTTTTTTTTTAATTTTGTAGAGTCATTTATTTGCATCTCCCTTACAATCCTTACCCAGTTCTATTATTTGTACACAAATTACTCTAATGATTAATAGTAAAGTCTTTAGGGGCAGGAATCATGTTCTATTATTCTGAATTCTGAATGCTAACATGTTACTTGATGTAGATTCACATTCCATAAATATTTTACATGAATGAGTGAATGACTTACAAAAAAATGCAATGTTGGATTTATTG